>NC_135768.1:16658629-17258629 GCF_052425735.1 Oculina patagonica
ATTACTCATGATCAAGGTTAAGCCCCCTTTTTGTTTAGCTTGAATTGGTTGTCATGACTATAATGTGACTTTTTATCTTCATGTTCACCTACAAGGTATTATTTCGTATCGTAGATGTGTAGGAAATGATCTCAAGAGACCTGGGAATGAGAAACCAGCTTTGATATGACATAAACTACACAGTTAATTGAAAACACACTAATTTTCAATTTGGCTATAAGATTCAAGCACCGACCAGGTAGTGGACGGCGAGCGAAGCGAAGGAGCTCTCAATATACAAAATAGCAACCTAACTGTTGAAAAGCTGCCTTAAAAGCCCGCATTAAGGACTTAAAGAGACTTCAAATTAAACTGTACGCGCTTTTATAATTACGGTAAAAATCAACCAATCAGAACAATTTTTGCCGGTCCAATATTCGTTTTACACCGAAAATATCTTTTTTTTGGTTGTCATGACCAGGTTTTGACAATTTTTCTTATGTTCGCTTGCCAAGTTTTGTGGTAAAATAACGACTCACCTCACAAGCAGCTAATTAAGAAGCATGGGCTGAGAACCAGACTCACATCGTTTAAGAGAAAATTTTCCATGTGATACCAGTTGATACGTTATTTATAATTGGACATGCATGTAAACTGCGCGCGACAAACCTATTATTGAGAGAAAAATATCTTTGCAGTTAAGCAGTTCGCAAAGAAAGCCTGAAAATGTCGAATTGATTATTGCATGTCAATACTTGGCTTTATACTAGACCTCGTAAGTATAATGATTTTGAGTGTGAAGGGGTAAAACGTACTTACTTGAACTTAACTTGGTGACCATGGAAACTCTCGTAGTTCAAAGAAGCCGAAGTACGCCGCCAAGTATGGTCTACGCCACACTTGAGAACGCACTCGACCAATAGGAAATGGAAGCCAAATGAAAGCGGCCTACAGCGTTGTCACGATTCTGAAGATGATTGACAGCTTGTACCTCAAGTAATATACTTTGTCATCAAGTGTGAAGCCAAATTATGTAAAATGCCACTTGAGATATTCAAGTGCACTTGAGTCAACTGCTTACTTGAAACTAACTTAGCTTCTAGTGTGAAGCCAAGTAATATTTCTCTGGAGCAGAACTACTAGTGACAACTTCGTGAACAACTTATGACATCCCATCAAGGAAACATTTATGCCTTCTATGATATCCAGCTTTTAATAATGATTGATAAAATGGATATGAGATTGAAGAGGATCAATGTGTAAAATCAAAAACCTGGCTAGCTTCCCTCTAAACACTGAACAGAATAACTGCCATTGGGAACAGCGTATATTTAATTTTTTAATCCTTGCCACGATCTTCTCTCTCCCGTGATGATCAGTGTGCTGTTTTATTTATCTTTAGTTTTCATCTGCTTGTTTACATAACACCTGCTTTACTGTCTTTACAACTGCCGTTCGAAGCTCGCGAAGACGCCAGCAATACAAAAATGGATTGATGGACGAGTTCATAAATGCTACAGTGTCAGTTAAGTCCCATGCGCGTGCCCAGTGATGAGGCGAGATAACTAAAATGAACATGCTAATAAACACCGGGGAATAACACAGAATCATCACGGTGTAATATATAAATGTATTTTTGGCACTTTTCATCGATCTCTGCATGTTCTGATTATTTTCAGCGTTTAAACTTGCCATAGCCTGTTGTTGGGCGTGAATCTGTAACTGATGCTGACGAACTATTCGATAAATTCTGATGTAACAAACAGTAGAAATCAAAAGGCAAACGATTATAGAGAAGGCTATGACAAAATGATAAACATCCAAGCTCCAAAAAGGCAAAAAAGACAACATAAAGCTGATCAACCAAAGAATTGCTGATATATACATAGCGCGCTGTGTAGTCATCAAATTCGGATATCGCATGTGATAATGAAGAGCCAGGAACCGATCCACGCTTATGGCTGTCATTGTGGAAAGCGAAACACCGCAAGCAGCAAAGGCTACAGTGTCACTTATTTTGTACAGCAAATCACCGGTGAATCCACGGGCAATGTATACCGGTTGTACGATAAATCCAACTAGAAGGTCTGATAAAGCCAGGCTGCATATAAAAGCAGTGGACGGTGAACGAAGCGAAGGAGTTCTCAATATGGCGGCTAGCACCAGAGTGTTGCCAATAATGGATATAAGCATCAATGGCGTATTCAGCGCACAGTTGATGATGACAATCGTTTCAGGACGAGAATTATTGCCCATTTTACCTGAGTATTCGGTTTCTGGTAAATTTGTTACCTTCGAGCACTTTCACTATGCGTTTCCACCTTGTAGCAAGGTGTTGTTCGCAAATAGATGAACGCATAAATTCAGTACGATAGCTTGAGAGGTCTAAACATTTTCTATAAGTTTTACTTCAAAGCAGCTTGTTGTTCGTCAAAGAAATAAATTAAATGTTTCTCAAAAGGACAAAAGGCCATGCGTAATTACCAAGCAACATCTGTTTTCATATGTTTTCATTATCGATAACTACCACCTGCTTTTATGAACTATTAAAAAAACTAGTTTAGCCGAATAAATTTGATATAGAAATGGATTACATACGATGAAAACTTTTCAATCGTAGAGATGTGTCTATTAGACTGAATTTTAAAAATTCAAAAATTAGTTAAGCTTTAACCACCTTTTCGCATAGCTTGGTTTTCATGACTATTTTTTGACGATATTCTTTAGTTCAGTGCAGTCAAGAATGTTTATGAAATGATGGCGCACCTCACGCACAATGTCTTAAGAGACCTGGGTATGAGAAACCAGACTCCATGGCAACTCGTCCATTCTGTCGCCATATTTGCATGCACGATCGCATGAACCCAGGATTTATCGATCTCTAATGAGAGGTATGTGTTTGGGAAGCATTACGGGGTCTGTTTCAACGCTGAGTTAGAATTATAAAATTTGCATTTATCTTGGTAGGTTAAACTTGTCCTTCACCGCATTTGAAAAATAGTCGGATAATAAACTGCGCATTTTGGCCTTACTATATTAAGGAAATCCTAACGCCAACTTGAATTTCAATCTTTATTGCTACAAACACCTCCCTTTCTTTATCAACATCACAAACTATTAAGACTAAACACACATGTGTATGTCACGTGACACTTATCAAGACCATCATTTGTTTAAATCAGTCAGCGTTAAGTTGTGTTTAAATTTAAAAACTCGAAGATTAATTTCAAAGACCTTAATCAGTCATTTAAATGTCGCTTTTAACATAACCGAGAAACATCGACTTGCAAAGCCTAAAACTCAAGGTTGCCTAGTTTTCTTCACTCTGTTTACATAACATCTTTCTTGCTGTCTTATTGACTGCCGTTCGAAGTTCGCGAAGGCGCCAGCAGTACAAAAATGGATTAATGGACGAGTTCATAAATGCTATAGTTTCTGCTAAGGCCCACGCTTCTGTCCAATGATTAGGGGAAATAAACAAAATTGCCATTGCAATAAACACCGGCATATAACACAGAAGCATCACGATGTAATATATAAAAGTGTTTTTCGCACTTTTAGTTGATCGTTGCATGTTCTGATTATTTTCATCGTTTAAACTCTCCACAGCCTGCTGTTGGGCGTGAATTTGCAACTGATGATGTCTAACAATCCGGTAAATTCTGATGTAACAAACAGTAGAAATTAAAACGCAAATGATAATAGTGGTCGCTATAGCAAAATAATAAATACTTATTTTCCAAAACGAAAAAAGTGATAACAGAAAGCTTATGAGCCAAAGGGTTGCTGATGTACATGAAGCACGAGAGGTAGTCATCAAGTTCGGATATCGCATGTGACAATGAAGAGCCAAAAATCTATCCACACTTATGACTGTCATTGTCATAAGCGAAACGCCGCATGCAGATAGGGACGTTGTGGTCAGTGCTTGGTACAGGGAACCATTAGAACCATTTTCCTTTAGTCTATAAGCAATGTAAAACGGTTGTACGACAAAGCCAACTAGAAGGTCTGACACAGCCAAACTGCAAAGTAAAAGCATGGACGGTGAACGAAGCGAAGGAGTTCTCAATATGGCGGCTAGCACCAGAGTGTTGCCAATAATTGATATGAGCATCAGTGGTGCATTTAGTACACCATTTGTGATGACAATAGTTTCAGGATGAGAATTATTGTTCATATTCCCTAAGCAGTCCGTTTTTGATTCGTTTGCAATCTTCCCACACGCACTTGCACGTTTTCAAATGCTAGAACGGTGTTGTTGAGAGTTTGGCCAAAAAGGTGATATAAAGATGTTATAAAATAAATGCAATAACGCAAGAAATATATTAAGTTAGGTTTTGCACAAGTTTCAAATTACCTTGCTGCCTGTCAAAGACAAAAATTAAATGTCTTTAAAACTAAGAGGCCTACGCGACATTCTCGATTGCTTTCGCGCAATCCTATTTGCTTCTATATAATATAGTTTAACTGCGCCGCCTCCATTTTTACAGTGTTTACAGTTTTGTTGTTGTGATATCAGCAGCAATTTGTGCAATTTTTGTTGGTTATCACTTTTCAAATTATGCAAATACTACTGTAAACGATTACACGGCTAAGACAGCTGAGTTAACTAATAATTAAAATCAGCCAATAAGACGATTTGTTGCCGGTCCAATATTATTTTTACACTTGAAAATATCGTTTTATTTCTCATGGCAAGTTTTTGACAATTTTCGTTATATTTGCTTGCCAAGTTTTCTGTTAAAACGACATCTTACCTCACAAGTAGCAACGTAAGAGGACTAAGACTGAGAACCAGACTCCTATCGTCCACAAAAAAACTTCATGTGATATCCAAACAAATATATCTATGCTTCTAAATGTCTTGAGAAAAAACTCTTTGTCAATGAATTCGTGAATAAAGTCACTATTCAATGGAAATTAGAAAACTGCTCTCATTTTCAAACAACGACTGAATAATTTTCTCCAGGTATCTTATTGCGTAATTAATTAAAAATAGATAACTTTGCTTGCACTAAAAAAAAAAAAAAAAAAAAAAAAAAAAAAAATATCATAGTTGTAATATGTTCAAATATTAATCTAATGCATAGCCCTCATATTACTTTATTTCCTGCGTATATTTCCCTTTATTTGTCTTTGTATTACTTTGTATATATTACATGATAAGTGTAAAATAAGTGTAAGTTATTTTATCTTAAGTTTTGTATGCAATTGGTCTGTAAGTAGCTGTATTGTTTACTTTTCTTGTGATGTATTTTTTTTTTCTTGTGTGTGTTGCAATAAAAAAAAAAAAAAAAAAAAAAAAAAAAAAAAAAAAAGTTTAACTGCGCCGCCTCCATTTTCTTTGAAGAAAGATATATATCCGAAAAAGTGGTTAACAGTTTTGTTGTTAATGATATCAGCAGCAATTTGCACAATTTTTGTTGGTTATCACTTTTCAAATTATGCAAACACTACCGAAAATTATTACACAGCTAAGACAGCTGAGAGAACAAATAATTAAAATCAGCCAATAAGACGATTTGTTGCCGGTCCAGTATTATTTTTACACTTAAAATATCGTACTTGGTTCTCATGGTTGGTTTTTGACAATTTTCCTTATATTCACTTGCCAAGTTTTCTGTTGAAAAGACCATTTACCTCACAAGACACAACGTAAGAGGACTAAGATTGAGAACCTTCACAGCGGTCAAACGCAAAAATGACGTCACCTCCGGTTTTCGGCGCCTCAAACTTTTCTAAAAATTTGACTCGAAAGTGTGCAAACTTTTGTAGAAATAGTACGGTGAAAGAAAATTTTAAGCGGGAAACTCAGTGAATAATTAATTATCAAATTTCCCATCCATACACGGCGTATAAACCTTATTCTTCCAGGGACGTCGTTAACTGTTGGCTTAAAAGCGAAAGCTTTCGAAAAAAATAAGACTTTGTATGGAAAATTTGGCGGGTGAATTGTGCAGGAACTGCGCACGCGCTTGGCTTTTGACCGCTGTGTGCTGAGAACCAGACTCCTATCGTCCAAAATCACTTCATGTGATATCAGTTGATAC
The DNA here is from genome assembly GCF_052425735.1 of Oculina patagonica. Classification (NCBI taxonomy): domain Eukaryota; kingdom Metazoa; phylum Cnidaria; class Anthozoa; order Scleractinia; family Oculinidae; genus Oculina; species Oculina patagonica. The sequence goes on from NC_135768.1 coordinate 16,664,662, forward strand.
GTTCCTACGTAAATTAATTTAATTTAATTAATTTCTGAACGTTTTCAGTCATTATTGCATATCAGTATTTCCCTTAGCAGAATCACTAGTGGAGGGGTTGAATAGGTTTGCGGTTCGACGGATTTTGCTTGAAAACGCACCCGGATTGAGCGGATTCGAGGACTTCGAAAATACAGCAAATAATCAGTTTCTGACTCGTTGGTTATCTTCCAATACTCTTCTAATGCTTTGAAATTGTAACACGGTGTTCAAAAAGAATATATAAAGAAGATATAAATTCAGTGCAATAACTCGAGATATATATTAAAGTTTTGCACTTGTTTCGAATTAGCTTGTAGCTTGCTGCTTGCTGTCTGTCAAAGATATGAAATAAATGTACTTGAAACAAAGATGCTTACGTAATTACCAAGCGACATGTGTTTTTTTCTTATCAACATCGATACCTGCTGCCTGCATTTATAAATTTGTAAAAAGACCAAATACATTTTGACATGGACATGAAAACATGGTTTACATACGATGAAAACTCTAACTTTCTATCGGAGAGATCTATCTATTAATCATAGACCGCCCTTTCAATTTAACGAAACGTTTTCAAAAGTGCTTGTCAAACCAAGTTATTGGTAATTACTCATGATCAAGGTTTAGCCCCCTTTTTGCTTAGCTTGAATTGGTTGTCATGACTATAATGTGACGTTTTTTCTTCATGTTCACCTACAGAGTAATATTTCGTATCGTAGATGTGTATGAAATGATCTCGAGAGACCTGGGAATGAGAAACCAGCTTAGATATGACATAAACTACACAGTTTATTGAAAACACACTACTTCTAATTTTGGCTATAAGATTCAAGCACCGACCAGGTGGTGGACGGCGAGCGAAGCGAAAGAGCTCTCAATTTACGAAATAGCAACCTAACTATTACGTGAAGCTGCCGTAAAAGCCCGCATTAAGGTCTTAATGTATCTTTATAGAGACGTAAAATTAAACTGTACGCGCTTTTATAATTACGGTAAAAATCAACCAATCAGAACGATTTTTGTAGGTTCAATATTAGTTTTACACCGACAATATCTTTTTTGGTTGTCATAACCATGTTTTGACAATTTTCCGTTTATTCGCTTGCCAAGTTTTCTGGAAAAATGACGACTCACCTTACAAGCAACTAATTAAGAGGCCTGGGACTGAGAAGCAGACTCGCATCATTCAATAGGGAAATTGTCCATGTGATACCAGTTGATACGTTATTGAATTGGACATGCATGTAAACTGCGCGCGACAAACCTATTATTGAAAGAAAAATATCTTTGCAGTTAAGCAGTTCGCAATAAAATCCTGAAAAATATCAGACAAAACTTTATCATTTATTTTTGTATGTTTATACTTCCCGAAGCAGGGTTATAAGTGTCTAGTTTTCGAATAAAGAGAAAAAGAAAAGATCGTATAAATCGGATTCAGAATATTATTATTTCTTCTTAAATATCCGGCAAAGGATGCTAACCAGTGGCAAGTTTTTAAATATATTTTATTAAATGTGCTTTTTGGGTTCTGCTACATAGGATCGGCGTGATCCACGAGACTTTCCCACAAATGCACCATAACAATGTATAATATTTATGTATTGACTGATCTGACCGGACAAATCTGACTAACAACGGAATTCTGTTCTCAAATATACCGGTCTGGCCGGCCAGTTCTGACAAATAAAAAGCGCCCTTTAACCTTATGTTAACTGGTTTTCTTCTTAACACTGAACAGGAAGACTACGATATATAAATCCTTTACTATTCGTATTGTCTTACCTCGGTCTTCCCTCTGCCGTAATTATCAGTGTACTGTTTTAAGACTCTTTTGCTTGTTTACATAACATCTGCTTTAGTGTCTTTAAAACTGCGGTTCGAAGCTCACGAAGGCGCCAACAGTACAATATCGGGTTAATGGACGAGTTCATAAATGCTAAAGTATCCGTTAAGTTCCAAGCGTTTGCCAATTCCTTGTGGGAGATACCATACATTGTCATAGCAATAAACAACGGTGTATAACACAGAATCATTGCGATGTAATATATGAAAGCGTTTTTGGCATTTTTAGTTGATCGCTTCAAGTTCTGATTATTTTCATCATTAAAACTTTCCACAGCCTGTTGTTGAGCGTGAATTTGTAACTGATGCTGTCTTACAATCCTATAGATTCTAATGTAGCAAAAAGTGGAAATTATAAGACAAATGACAGTACTAATGGCTGCAGGAAAGTAATAAGCGTTGATACTCCAAAAATATAAAAATGATAACAGGAAGGTAAGAAGCCAAAGAGTCGCTGATGTATACATAGCGCGCTGTGTAGTCATCAAATTCGGATATCGCATGTGATAATGAAGAGCCAAGAATCGATCCACACTTATGGCTGTCATTGTACTGAGCGAAACACCACATGCAAAAAACGACATTACGGCCAGTACCTGGTATGATAGAGCATTTTCCGTTATCTCAGAGGCGATGTAAAGGGGTTGTACAAGAAGCCCAGCAACAAGATCCGAAAAAGCCAAACTGCAGAGCAAGACGGTTGATGGTGAACGAAGCGAAGGAGTTCTCAAAATGGCAGCTAGCACCAGATTGTTGCCAATAATGGTTATGATCATCAATGGAACATTCAGGACGCAGTTTATGATAACAATAGTTTCAGGAGGAAAGTTATTGCTCATTATTTATTATTATTGGATTATTCGTTGGTCATCCTCGAATACTCTTCTTATATATGCTTTGAAATTGCAACGCTGTGTTGTTGAGTGTTTGGTCAAAAAGCAGATGTAAGAATATGTTGAAGTTTTTCTTAAGTCCAAATTAGCTTGCTGCTAAGAAATATATTGAAGTTCTGCTTAGGTCCAAATTAGCTTGCTGCTGTCAACATGTCTCCACGCCTTTCAGTACTACAATTACACATGTGCTTTTGTAGGCAATACGAACGCTGAGTCAGAATTTGTAAGTTTGCATTTACGTCAGTAGGTTAACATGTTCTTTACCGTTTTACCAAAATAAAAATCAATTAGAGCATATTTAAATATGACATAAACTACGCATTTTGGCCTTGCTATATCATAGAGGATTCAAGCGCCAACTGATATGAATTAATCAAACATCCTTTTTTGTTACTGAACACCTGCAAAGGAAGATTACCGTTTCACTATCAATATCAGACTGAAATGGCTTTGCCACTTCACTCCGTTTCCATTTTCCGTTGAAATTAATTCCTCTTAATTAACAATTATTCGCCGAAAGCGAAGTGATTATTGAACAATAATCGCTGAGCCTGAGGGATATTATTGTTTTAGTATAATTTTCAGAGGTGAATATCAAAAACGGCAAAATAACAACAGAAACACGAAAACAACAAACACAAGTGCTCGCTTGCAAACGCGTAAACCAGTTTAATCCATTGATTACGAATCAGAATTTACACTAATTTATTTAGGCAATAAAACGGAACAAAACAAACCCTACGAAAAAGACAGTCGTCTGGTGCCTTTATTCAATTGTTGGTTCTTCTGAGCAATTGTACGAAGCCTTTTAAAATGAGTAGCTTCGGTCTGAAGGAAAGTGAATAATGTTTGGTCAATCGATTTGCCACTCACGGTTCCTCATGACCGCGTTCGATCGATAAAACCACCGTGTTTAGAATCAATCACGATGCCTTGAGCACCATTTCTTGGAAATATTTTCCGTCCAAAAGCCTTTTTAGCCAATTTTCAAAAATTCCCAATGTTTTGAATACCGTAAAATTCCGGTTATAAGCCCTCCCGCTTATAAGCGCCCCTCCCCCCCCCCGGGTTATATGCCCATCTATCTGGCAACAACAACAAAAAAATACATCCGATTTATAAGTCCTCCCGGATATAAGCCCCCCTCTGCCGGATGACAGTACTGAACAGGGCTAAATATTGCTTTATTATGCGTTTTTAACTCAAAAACGTATTTCGATCAACACTCCCGTGGCTCATTTCGAAACGTTTTTTTATTCCGCTTATAAGCCCTCCCTTTTTAAGCCCACCCAAAACCCCTTACGAAGTTGTATAAGCCCAGAGCTTATAACCGGGATTTTACAATATCCCGGACATAGAGTGATTTCTTTCAAATGCAACTGTCCGCGATGTTTACTTGCCTGGATGTCAAAGGTGGCGGGCTTAGTCAACCAATCCTTCAAATGCTATAATCACCTCTCACTGGGTGATTATAGTGTCATAAGCCGAGTTTCTCGACCAATGAAAAAAAAAAAAATAGCACGGATCGGCGGATTTGCGTACCCTTGAGTTGTCAAACGACTTACAAATCGGATCAAGAAAGCATTTCCTCTTCCAAAGTATCCAGCAAAAGGTGCTAGCCAATGACTTTTTTTAAATAGAGTTTGAAAAGTTTTATTAAATGTGCTTCTTAGGATATTCTACAGAGGATCGACGTGAAAATCTAAAACTTTATGTTGGCTAGTTTTCTTCTAAACACTGAACACGACATCTACGATTCGGCACAGTCTGTATCTTTTTTCTATTTTTTGTCATATCTTGGGCTTCCGTCTTCCCTAACAGTTTGCCTCTGTCTGTTTACATAACACCTGCTTTACTGCGGTCTTTACAACTGCTGTTCGCAAATCGCGAAGACACCAGCAATACAAAAATGGATTCATGGACGAGTTCATATATGCTATGGTATCAGTAAAATCCCAAGCATTTGTCCAGTGATGAGGCGAAATAACTAAAATGGACATGGCAATAAATACTGGGGTATAACAGAGAATCATTGCGATGTAATATAGGAAAGCGTTTTTGGCACTTTTAGTTGATCGCTGCATGTTCTGATTAATATTTGCAAAACTTTCCATAGCCCGTTGTTGAACACCAATCTGTAACTGATGCTGTCTAACAATCCTATAGATTCTGATGTAACAAAAAGTGGAAATTATAAGACAACTGACAATACTTATGGCTGCAGCAAAATAATAAGCGTTGATATTCCAAAAAGATAAAAATGATAGCAAGAAAGTAAGAAGCCAAAGAGTTACTGATATATACAGAGCACGATGCGTAGTCATCAAATTCGGATATCGCATGTGATAATGAAGAGCCAAGAACCTATCCACACTTCTGGCTGTCATTGTAGTGAGCGACACACCACATGCAGAAAACGACATTACGGTCAGTACCTGGTACAGTAAAGTATTTTCTGATAGCTCAGAAGCGATGTAAATCGGTTGTACAACAAACCCAGCGAGAAGATCCGAAACAGCCAAACTACAGAGCAAATTTATGGATGGTGAACGAAGCGAAGGAGTTCTCCATATGGCGGCTAGCACCAGAGTGTTGCCAATAATGGATATGAGCATCAATGGAGCATTCAGGACACAGTTTATGATGACAATAGTATCAGGACGAGAATTATTGCCCATGCTGCTTAAAAAAATTTGGAGTTGTTGGCTTTCGTTGCACCTCCTCTCAAGGTGTTGTTAGTTGAGTGTTTGGTCGAAAAGGTCCGCAAATATTATTCTTCACCTCAATGTCATAGCTTAGAAAATATAAAATCCTTGTCCTGTGAAATTAAATAAGCCTGCTGTAAATTAATTGATTGTAGGTTTAGGCATAAAGAGGGCTGTGTGAGAAGGATGTGACATATGCTTTCGTCACGTTTATTACCCATGCATTTCGCAACAGACAATATACCGTAATGATTCGATTTAGCGCCCGGGGCGCTTATTTACTTTTGGCACCTTAAGGGAGGGCGCTTATTCGAGACAGGGCGCTTATCCGGGACAGGGCGCTATTTAATTTTTTGCAAAACAACCAAATATTCAATACAAAACTTTAATATATATATAAATAACTAACAATTACATAAACTGCAACAGTAACAAATTGTTGAGAGTTCAGTTACTTTTACAAGAATTGTTCATTGCTGCGAAGCCTTAGCGTAGCAGCACACTATATGTGACTGTCCGCGTGGGCCTGGGCGCTTTATATATGCGACACACTCGATTTTCGACTTTTTCACTGGCGATGATTTTGAGTACATGCAATACGTATGATCAGCGGCATGTAAAATGTGGAAGCTGCGTTTGTTGTTTGCGATGCCCTTTTCACTAAAGAGCAAGAAGTTAAATTTTAAAGCACTAACGCTTGCGCTTCTGTTCAGTACTTTGTAAATGCTTCCCAAGAAACCTATCTTGAGCAAGATGGTCAAGTATAGTGCCGTAGAAACGGTCTTTTCATCCCTTATGCGCCAGCTCTGTTGAATAACGAATTTATGAGACCTTCTTATAATTCGCTTTCATAATTATTCATTACTAAGTTAATTTAAGGAAAAATTTTACTTTCTGAACTTTAAGTGCGAAAAATGTACAGCAAAAACTACGGAGATTATTTGCGAAGGCTCCACGAAAACGTTTTCATAATGACCGCGCGCTGGAATGGAACGAGCCTTGAGCTTTTTGACGTCATAAATTGGTGTTTCTGATGGCTTTGCGATCGAATTGCACGTGGTATGTTATGTTACATTGCTTCATTTCCTTAATGTCACTAATTATTATATAGACTAAGTGAATTACCAGCATTTCACTCGCTTAGAAAAAACCTAACTTTCACATCTGAAAATGTGAAAATCCGAAACATTCCTATGACCTTTCGTTCCGTTCCTACTATTATAATTATTATTCTTATAACCCACTTCGCAGCACTTTACTTGCTATCAGCAACTCCTAGTTTTAGCAGTAAATAATACACGTACGGTACGGTGAATGTTCATGAGTTTATCTTTTCGATGTCGACGACTTTAGTAGGGGCAGTTAGCCACAATAGGAGCGCTTTTAAGAATAGGGGCGTGTATAAGAATGGGGGCGCTTATTAGAACGGGGGCGCTTATTGGAATAGGGGCGCTTATTAACAAAAACACATTCGAAGGGGGGCGCTTATTTGGAAGGGGGCGCTTATTGGAAGGAGGGCGCTAAATCGAATCATCACGGTAGATACCTCCGTAATGCTCGTTGACATTCAATATGGTATACTGGTGATAAATGCATTGGTTTACGTTTTGAATTTCAGGAATATCTTTTGCTTTGAAGTGTTATCGTCCGAATCAAGCTAGCAATTATACATGTTAAAGAAAGGGCTAGAGCAGCATGCATCTTTTGAGAGTAATCAGCAATATAGTTTCAGTCTGGTGAAATGATATCTTTTCCGGTAATAGTGGCCACTAAACAAAGCATAGGTTATTTGATACATTGAAAGAAGGCCAATCTTCCAACACAATAAATTAGACCTCCCACTCTCTCATAATGTAATTGTAACGCCTTGTTGTTGTTGAAATAAATAATTAGTTCAACTCGAGATATGTTTTCATTAGACAGCTTAGGCCTTAACATGAAATATCTTAAAAACAATTTTTACAGAAGCAAAAGATAGCATGCTGATAAAAAGATAAAAGAAGCATGGATTTTCTGTGAGCTAGTAACAGGAAATTAATTTAGCTTAAGACAGTAATAACTTAGCTCGCTGCGATGATACCTTTTCTATTGAAAATGCGAGTTTGTTAAATGCAGCTTAGGCTGTGCTGTTAACGTGACTTGTTCGGGGAGGTTCTAATTCTATATTTCATGCTCTTAACAAGTAATTTATGGTAAAAAGCAGTTAGAGTTTGTTCGACTACTTTGTAGCTTTAAATTGTAGAAAACGTTTTTTACCAATTTCCTGCCAAACTGTACATGTATTCTAAAACTTTCCGTTGGTCACATTTTTCCATAAACAAATATGTCGTTACGAGTTCCCGTTAGTTCTCTTGAATGTGTACGAGAAAACTAAGCACCTTTTCCGGAGCAGAATTACTAGTCACATTTTTTTCACAACGTAAGCCATAGCATAGAGAAAACATTTTTGTCTTAAAGTTAAATATCAGGCAAACGATAATAATTAACTTTTTTTGATAACGACTGATAAAATGAGCATAAGTAAAAAGCGGATAGAGGTGTGTAAAAATCGAAAACTTTATGATGGCTGCCTAGTTTTCATCTAAACACTGAACAGCAAAACTACGATTAGGCACAAAATATATCTTGCACGGTCTTTCTGTGCCGTAATGACCGGTATGCCGTTTCATTTACCTTTAGTTTTCTTCTGCCTGCTTACAAAACAACTGTTTTACTGTCTTTAAAACTCCTGCTCGAAGCTCACGAAGACGCCAACAATACAAGAATGGATTAATGGACGAGTTCATAAATGCTAGAGTATCAGTTAAGTTCCAAGCGTCTTCTAATTCCTTGTGGAAAATACCGAGCATTGTCATAGCAATGAACACTGGTGTATAACATAGAATCATTACGATGAAATATATGAAAGTGCTTTTGGCATTTTTAGTTGATCGCAGCATGCTCTGATTATTTTCATCGTTATAACTTTCCACAGTCTGTTGTTGAACATGGATTTGTATCTGATGCCGACGAACAATCCGATAGATTCCGATGTAACAAACAGAAGAAATTAAAAGGAAAATAGGTATACTAACAGCTATGGTAAAATAGTAAACATTCATGTTCCAAAATGTTATGGATGATAGCAGAAAGCTTATGAACCAAAGAGTCACCGATGTAACCATAGCCCGATAAGAATTCATCAAATTCGGATATCGCATGTGATAATGAAGAGCCAAGAACCGATCCACACTTATGGCTGTTATTGTAGAAAGCGAAACACCGCATGCAGCAAAAGCCATCGTGGTCATAACTTTGTACAGGGTACCGTTTTTTGTAAGTTCGTAAGTGATGTAAAGCGGTTGTACGACAAACCCAACGAGAAGATCCGAAAAAGCCAAACTGCAAAGCAAAATAAACGACGGTGAACGTAGCGAAGGAGTTCTTAATATGGCGGCTAGCACCAGAGCGTTGCCAATAATGGATGTAAGCATCAAGGGTGCATTTAGTACACAGTTTATGATGACAATAGTATCAGGACGAGAATTAGTGCCCATATTGCATTAAAAAAAAATCAGTTTCGGATTCGTTGGGTCTTGTTGCACATTCTCTCAGGGTGTTTTTGAGTGTATGGTCGAAAACCTCCGTAAATATTATTCTTCACCTCAATCTAAATCTAATCTTATCTCAATGTCATAGCTTAGAAAATTTTAAAACCTTGTCCTGTGAAATTAAATAAGCCTGCTGTGAGTTAAATGATTGTAGGTTTAGGCTCTGTTACAAGGATTTGACATATGCTTCTGTCACGGTAATTATCCACGCATTTAGAAACAAAAAAAAAGAGACCTCCCTAATGCCCATCGATATTCAAAATGGTATACTGGTGATAAATGCATTGTATTACTTTTTGTGTTTTTGTCGAAATCAAATTAGAAATTAAACATGCAAACGAAAGGGCTAGAGCAGCATGCATCTTTTGAGAGTGATAAACAAGATTTCAATCTGGCAAAATGATATCTTTTCTGGTAATAATAGTAGATACTAAACAAAGCATACATTATTTTGCACATTGAAAGAAGGTCGATCTTCCAGCACATTAAATCAGCCCCCACTCTCTCATATTGTAATTGCAATACCGTGTTATATAACAGGTTGCTCATTAAGATGAAATTAGTGTTCTGTCCCATAGCAGTTGACAAGTGCAACGATATATTTTTCCATATATATGATAATAAGGCTACCTAATGCAGCAAAGAATAGCTGTGAGGTAACTTTAACACATTCAGCGACAAGAACTAAGCCTGCCTTTTCGTGTTATCATGGTGCATTGAAAAACTTGTAATTTTTAATATTGGGCCTTCTTCAATATATATCATACCACGAGAAATATCTGTAGTATCATAAGTAAGCTAGGTATCTGATTGCCGTCTGTCACAAATGAATTGCAAGTGGTAGTTGAGTTATGGGTCAAATAGGCTTACGTTACTACTTTTTGAAAGTTTGGATCGTTGATTACTACTGTATTTATTCAGAATTAGGCAGAAAAGAACGACCTCTTGAGCGACCACCGAATGTATGAAGAACACGGAAATAACATTTTGAATACGAGAGATGTACCTAAAATTTACAGAAATAAAAGATAACACGCTGAACAAAAGGTATAAAAGAAACATGGATTCTCTGTTAGCTATCAAGAAATAAATTTGGCTAAAGACAGGCTTAGCTTGCTGTGATAATATATATATTTTTTGAAAATGCGAGCTTAATAAATATAGCATAGGCTCTTAAATTTCATGCGCAAAAAAGGTTATTTGTGGCGTTAAGCAATTAAATTTGTTCGACTACTTTGTAGCCGTTATTTGGAGAAAACGTTTTTTTTACCAATTTTCTGTCAAAGCGAGAATGTATTCTAAACTTTGCCCGGCCGTTGGTGACATATTTTCATAACCAAATATGCCATTTCGAGTTCTCATTCAACTTCAATTCTTATTAACCTACCAAGTTTTGTTTCCTTTTATTGAATGTTTTTGACAAAATTAAACATCAGGTTGAATATTGGAAATGTTCAAGACATAACGAATCATCACTTAACATGGTCTCTTCGTCGTGCTATCAACGTTTTGTAACGGCTTTCAATCACTCACTGATCTTGTATATTTAAAAAGCTATAATGCTAAGCCACTGTTAAGAAACTTTAGTAAGTCTAAACGTATGTTTATAGGTTTCACAACCGACATTAAACAGTTTATGCCTATTTCTCTTTGGATGAGTGCAAATCTATAATATTATGACTTCAACGTATACTAGAGTTGAAAATTTTGCTAAAAGTTAGCAATTATTGGATGAGGAATAGTATGATATGAAGAATTATGCAGATCGAGGAGGGTGTTATCCGCCTCAGCCCTGCTTCGGCTTTGGCGGATAACACCCTCCGAGATCTCCATAATTCTTCATATCATACGAAAGCCGAATTCAATGATTGTTTTATTATTAATTCAAAATATTTCCAGAGCTCCAAATTCACAAAATAAATTTAATAGGGTTTTGACGGTAGCCAAAGTACACAAATACACGATAACGTTCGCTTTGAAATTTGATTTAAATCTAAAAAACTCGGTTACCTTCATTAAATTTCTTGTCCTTTATAATGTCGATATTTTTCACTTGCTTGAAGTGTCCATTGAAGCTAAATCTGAAGACACAAAGCGACGTTTTTCCATCGTTCTTGCTTACTTCGACGTAGAAATTTCGTAAAACCACTCCAAGTCCCCCGCTGTAGCTGGATCAGGGATTTTTTCCTGTTGAAGATACGCTTTCAAAATCGATCGACTCCCTTCGTTGCTTTTCCGTCTTTTGACCTTCCTTTTCTTGTAATAACTGCCCTTACGTTGTGACAGCTTGTTTCCGCCTTAATATGATTTCTCGTGGAACAAACACATTGCATCGGCAAGAAATTATTTTGCCATCTGTAGTAGATAAATCTTTATTTATGGCTGTGAGAGGCTTTCCTAAAAGGTACACACATATTTCTACACGTTTTATATTTAATTGTTGATGATTACCCCTGGAATTATGAACAGGCAAGAAAGACTTCTTCAGCGATCAACGAATGATTGTTTGCAAAGCGACATTGGACACAGTTACAAAGTTTCGAATCACGGGAGTTTTTTTTTAATTTCAAATTTACTGAAAAAGGTTGTAATTATACATATAACTTAATATCGGCGCAGCATGGCTGTTTGTTAGCCATAAGGAATTAATTTGTTTAAGATAGTTATATGTTAGCCAGCGGCTAAGATACACAAATTTTTAAAATGAAAGCACTAAATACAGCATATGCTGTGCTGCATTAAAATCGAACACATTCGGCGAAATTCTCAGCTTGAAATCTTACGCTCAACAACAAGTAACTTTTGGCCTCAAGTAACTAAATTTGCCGAGCGACCAATTTGTTATTTTAAATTAAACAAAACGATTTATCAATTTTCTTTCAAAATTCATATGTTCCTAATTAAAAAAAAAAGATAAAACTTACATTAACATAAACATTTAATAAAATTGTTAATGGCAAGGATTATCTTCAATAATTTGTGAAAACTTAACATTAGAACTGATGAAAGAGTTCCCCGAAAAGTTTTGATAAAGCTCTCGGCAATCCAATTCACAATTTTCATTACCACGACTTCTAATTGGATAATAACTGCACTAAATTAAGAATGTGAGTTAATTACAGGAGGTCACACTTTTGGGCTTCTTGCTGTGGCTATTTACATGTAATCCAGGAGTGCTCTAGGGTTGCGTCTTTTACTTTTTAAGTCGTAGCTTTATCTTTTAGTTCTTAAACGTAACTTTTTTATCTTTTACTTCTTAAACCGTAATTTTATTCTTATTTTGGTGGCGAACCTGTAAACTAGCTTTTTAGCTAAGCGTTCTGACAACGCTAAATAAAGTATTGTATTGTATCGTAAGGCCAAGTAAAAAAATGTTTTTCGTCCCCGCCCGCTTCATTTTTGGGGGCCACTTCTCTTATTGGGAAATTCGGAAAGAACAAAAACCAACAGGCTTTACTCCTCAAATAAGTACACAGAAAATTCTGCAAGACATCGCTTTTGTCTGCGTTTTAATACGACCTAGGGCCAAAATTTTTAAACCTCGGCACGCTAGGTCCGTACTGAAGAGGTCAGGATTTATTTTTCAAGTTCGTTTCTGGAGAATTTGACGATGGAGGAAATAACAAATAACAAAAAAGGCGTCCGCCCGCTTTTTTTTTTTCATAGAAATCCGGACGAGAAACATTTGTTTATTTTTAACTTGGCCTAACTTTGAAATGAAAAAAAATGGAACGCTTGTTATCAAGTGTCCCTTAACTGAAAATGTTTACTTGTTAAAGTGCTACTATGATCAAAATTTTACCTTCCCTTTTCTCTTCGGTTTTGGAAAGTACTTACATTAATTAGTAACCTTGCCAAATTTTAAGTTCAAATTCGAATTGGAAGACCATTTATTTCACACGTAAACTTCGGCTTCAGCTTGCCGCCATTACTAGATTTAAAAATGACCGAGGACCAAATAGAGATCTGGAACTAGTTGGGGCGAGAGCATGCTGACGTCATATGCGCATCAACAAAATGGCTGCTTCGAAGTCTGGAGTGACCGATCTGGAAAAACATTGGTTTTCTTTTTAATCTGCAGTGATGTAGAAGCCTTATCTACTGCCCAAGTGTTTTTTAAACATACTTCAAGGCATCTCCAGGTCACTTTTGCACAACATAGTGGCAGAAAACAACTCAAAAGGCGGAATTTCGTGACATCTTAACTCGCTTGAACCACGCAAGATGAATAATAGATCGCCTGATAACTTTGAGGGAAACTTGTACTCTTGGAAATGCTTTATAGATATTTCTCCCTGCAACCATTGTGAGGTTACCTTCTTCAACTATCCAAGGGAAGTGAATAGAATAGAACGCTTCGAATTATCTACAGTGAGTTTACTGTATTCGCTACTTTTTAGAAGCAAAACATTGGGTGAGTGGCGTAATTTACTTCTGTTGCTCAAGCGCTCATGTTCTAGAATAGTCATTTTTAAATTAATTGTAAATACTTCATGTCAAAAAGGTAATTTTTGGACAAATCGGCCTGTATGTTTCTGAATTATATCCTCTATTGTACAAATAAACTTAAATAAATTCGCACGAGGCGGTACATTATGTGAAGTACATACAGGGCCTGATTACATGAGCCGGGCCGGCCCGGTTAGCCGGGCTGGCTCGGTTTGCCGAGATGACTTTCAGCCCGGTATTACATGAGCCCGGTTAGCCGGGCTGGCCCGGTTTGCCGAGATGACTTTCATCCCGGTTTCAAGCATGAATAATCAGAGCACGAATGATCTTAATCACCTTTTACCGGCAATTTGGTGGTAAATTTTTTGCACTTATGCAGCTGGATGGGTTACGTTACCTCTACATCCTATTTAGAAGGAGTAGCATTGATTTTTTCGTCGGATATTGTGCTCGGAAGAGAAATTTAATGCTGGCCCGCTTTGCCGGGCTGGCCCGGTGAACGCGATTACATGGAAAATTTTCAGCCCGGCTAGCCGAGATCTCGGCATCGCGATACCGAGATCTCGGCTAGCCGGGCTGGCCCGGTTGTCATGTAATCGCAAAGTTGATGTTTGTTGCGTTTAACAGACGTGCCGAGATCTCGGCAAACCGAGACAGCCCGGCTAGCCGGGCCAGCCCGGCTCATGTAATCAGGCCCACAGAAAGATGCAAAGCTTAGAAATATCTTTTTACTGATTATATGTAGTCCTCTGTATACTCTGCAGTCTTAATAAACTCACCAGCACGTCTTCAGTGTTGGTCACTTGTTTATCTCTGCCATGCAATGTAAAACACTACAGTAGGACTGTACTTCATTGTGCACTTAGAACAGTATTCATAAACATTTTCTGAGAAGTAAACTCAGGATAGAACACTGTTAGCCTGTCTCAGAGACATACATGCTATCCGGATTTTACTCAGTAAATCTTTATTATATTTAAGTACAACAGGGGCCATGAGCTATATGGCCTGTGCCAATCACTTATGCTGTGTGCAATTTGCAACAGAGCACTGTTGAAATCCTAGCTACTCTTTATTTTAAGTTTGCAATAAAATATATTTATTTTTTGGCATGCTCTTTTTGTTCATAAGTGGAGAATGTAGTAGCCAACAATAAATCATGTGAATGTGCCAGAGAACTCCTGAGCTGCTGATCCATCATAATTTCTAACACAAGTACAGTAAAATCTGTACCATAAATAAAAATGTTGTATTGATTGAGGTGCAGTGGCCTAAGTGTAAGTTGTTGGACTCCAGATCAAGCGGTTCAGGTGTGAACTCTTACTGGTGTCATTGTGCTGTGTTCTTGGGCAAGACTACTCTCATGGTGCCTCCTCTCCAAGTGTAGAATGGGAACCGGCCGGGGGAGGGTAAACCTTTGATGAACTTATACTTGCATCTCATCCAGGGGGGAAGTAGAAATACTCCTGGTCGCTTAATCCTACTTAGCCAGGATAAGCTTGCTTGATGGGCAACTAGACTTGCATGCAGACCTTGCCTTTTTGTAACAAGGGGGTAATTTTGAGGTCACGCAGGACCCTTGCAACCATTATATATGTATTTATTTAAAGAGTATACGGAACTGCGAAGCCAACAACAAATACAGTCAAACCTGTACCATAAATAAAAATGTTGTCATAGTAATGGGGTAGTAATATTGATTTAGGTGCGGTGACCTAATCGTCAGTGCGCGAGACTCTGAATCAAGCCGTTCAGGTGTGAGCCCAGACCAGTGTCATTACATGTATGTGGGGGAGTGGGGAGGTTAAACCTGTGATGCAATTGTACTTCCATCTCATCCAGGTTGCTAAATCCTACTTAAACAAAGTTATGCTCTGGCCTGATGGGCAACTAGGCTTGCATGCAGACTTTGCCTTTTTGCATCAAGGGAGCAATTTTGAAGCACATTTCTGGGAATTGACCCCTTATGGAAGGAGAAAACTGTCTCCAATAGGGTGTCTGTTTATTTAGGGTGCACCGGTACACGGAGCTGGCTTGTTTACAGTCACGTTAAGTTGACACAAAATTAGTCCCAAAATTGAACTCTCAATTACAGTACACATACTGCAGATGCACAATGTACTGCCAGTGTTATTCTCTAGAAAGAGCCACTGTCATATTGCATATGATACCGTATTTTCTTGAGTAGACGCCAGACCCCGACTCGACGCGGGCTTCATTTAAATGCTGGGTCAAAACTGGAGGCGTTTGATCAAGGTCTCAGTGTTTGTTCGAGGTCCAGGTGCCAGTCCCGTTTATGAACTTAAAACTTTATACCCTTAACATTACTTTACTTGTTCCCATGTTGTGCATATATTGTTTCAGTTATTTTTATCATCAAAAAATCACGGGGCCAAGAGGAAATCAAATGGGTGAAATGAATAAGAAGAACTACTCCTTCCCAGTTTTGCTGCTACTTGTGGGCCAGTTTCATAACATTATCAGCAAAATAATAGAGTGAAGGACTCTTTACAGTGTTCAAATGGTTTTCTTATTTTAAGAAACAGGAATACTGAATGCTGGCTGAAGCTGGATGTCTGAAGTGTTGTCACCCATAATAAACACTTAGTTTTAAAAAGTTTTATTACCTGTATTGTAGTCAAGGAAGGTAAAACTGTATAAAAGTCAAGGAGCTAAATCCATTGATCACCTGCACCACCTTGTTGACTTTAATTTTTCTGTTTAAATTTTACATTATTTCATGTTTATAAAGCTTTTTTCGGAATAAACAGCTGAGATAGATTTCTAATTAGCTCATTATGCCCATGACGTGTATGATAGATTACAAGAATGAAACAACAGTTAAGATCATTTCAATCCTTCGAACGGCAATAGCAACCTACATGTATATGCAGCTCTATTAATTCAAACATTGCAGACATTTTATCCTAACTATTCAATTACGTTTTTCTCATCATACCATGTATTCAAACGTATGTAGTCCCTGAATCGCCGTTCCTCTTCGTTCTTCGAGGCTTCTTCGATCGGACAAGAAGACGGCAGCTTCGTTGTAGGCATACAGCGCCAAAACCTCATCGAATGAAATAAATATTGAAGTATTTGCATACGAACATTGCCCTTTAGACCGAAGGCAAACGGCTTTAAATTCTCATTATAAGAAACGATACCGCAAAATTGCAATGTCTCTTCGTTGCGGCTCTCTTCGGTTTCGCCACCGGGCAAACTAGACGAAGAAAATATCTTTTATAACCCTGTTAATTCTCA
The DNA here is from genome assembly GCF_052425735.1 of Oculina patagonica. Taxonomy (NCBI): domain Eukaryota; kingdom Metazoa; phylum Cnidaria; class Anthozoa; order Scleractinia; family Oculinidae; genus Oculina; species Oculina patagonica. The sequence continues at coordinate 16,681,426 of NC_135768.1, forward strand.
GTATATTCTCTCTTGGAACACTCGAAGCTCGAAGCGACGATGCGCATATGACGTCACGATCCAACTCATGCGTAAATCCGCTTTTCAGTACAGTCGCTGGCTCACTTTAGACGTCCGAGTAATGGCGGACGGGTTTTCCACGATATTCGGCAAGCTATTTCAAGGCTTATATCGCTCGCAACGTTCTAAATTCTAGCGCGCTAGTTAAATATAGACTTATTGAACAAATTGACTTTAGAAAAAGTCGAAAAGAAAAACAAAAATTTTGGTCATAGTAGCACTTTAAGTAAACGATCACTTGATTAATGGATACATTATCCGTTACGTGCTTGGTTAAATTAAAATATCTCATTTTCTGACACGACCAAGCTAGCGGATGTCAATGTTGAAAGATGATTTAAAAAAAAAAAAAAACTTTGCTCAGTGCCATTTTCAATTTCGCTTCCGCTTGGGAGGGTCGACTTTGAAATTATGCGTGAGCAGCTAGTTGTCCTCTATCTGTTTCCACAACATCTGCCTTGCTGTCTTTACAACTGCTGTTCGAAGCTCGCGAAGACGCCAGCAATACAAAAATGGATTGATGGACGAGTTCATAAACGCTATAGTATCAGTAAAGTACCAAGCGCTTGTCCACTGACGAGGGGGGATAAATAAAATTGTAACAACAAATGGGGTATAACACATAATCATCACCGTGTAATATATGAAAGTGCTTTTGGCACATTTAGTCGATCGCTGAATGTGTTGATTGTTTTCAGTAGACAAATTTTCCACAGCTTGTTGTTGAGCGTGAATTTGTAACTGATGATGCCTAACAATTCGATAGATTTGGATATAACAAACAGTGGAAATTAAAAGGCAGATACTCATTCCACAACCCATAGCAAGATAATAAGCATCCATTTTCCAAAAGGAAAATAATGACAGCAGAAAGCTTAAGAACCAAAGCACTGCTAAAGTATATATAGCGCGCTTGGTGGTTATCAAATCCGGATATCGCATGTGATAATGAAGAGCCAAGAACCGATCCGCACTTATGGCTGTTATTGTAGAAAGCGAAGCACCACATACAGTCGTCGTGGTCAACGTTTTGTACACGGAACCGGTTTTTGTTAGTTGATAGGCTATGAAAACCGGTTGTACGACAAGTCCAACAAGAAGATCCGAAACAGCCAAGCTGGAGAGCAAAAACATGGACGGTGAACGAAGCGAAGGAGTTCTTAAAATGGCGGCTAGAACCAGAGTGTTGCCAATAATAGATATGATCATCAGTGTAGCATTCAGGACACAGTTTATGATGACAATAGTTTCAGGATGAGAAATGTTGCCCATATTGCCGGAAAAATCCGCCTCTCAGTGACTCGTTCGCTGTCTTCGGAAAGATTAATTTAAGTTTATTTTCGAATGAAATAAACTCACTTTGCAAAGAATTATTGTTTGTTTAATTTGTGCCATTGAATATATGAATGTTGACAAAACAGTATGGTGCACGATAACAGATGTTTGAATTCAAGAAATCGATCTTTCGCCTTATAAGGTTATTTAAACAGTCTTGACCATTCTTGTTTATTTTATTAGGTTTATTATTTGTTTTTTGGTATTTTTCTACCATAGAAAACTATTGCGAATCGGTCTTTTTCAATTTAAAAGTAATTGTGTACCTCCCAAAAATGACTGATAACTTTCCTTATATGTTTATTCTACTTTATTAACGGAACAGAAGGTAGCCACACTGCATGTGCAAAACAAAATATTAGAGCGTGTCTTTCTATTAATAATAAAAGCTACCAAATAAGCATAGGCTGTGCTGTCGATGTTCTTAAACACATTTAGCGAGATCTGTTTGACATTAAAATCACTCGTGACCAATAAAAGTTAAAAACATGTTAGACCGCCTTGCAATTCCGTTTCTGATTTAATTAAATCATACTTTTACTCATTACAAGTAAACTATTTATATTAAACTAGAACAAACCAAAAAAAGAAGTTATTCTAAAGAGGAAGTTATTCGAAATTTATTGACGTTTGAGCATGGAAGACGGAAAATTTAATTTAAAACAAGTCACAATTCAAAACAAAATCGTATACTGAAGTTATTTCATTGTAGAACCAGGTCAAGGTTGTGTGAGCCTTATTTGAATATTTTAATTGTTAAATATAATAATCAGCTGGGCTTATACCAAGGAAATATAAATTTCAGTTATTGCTACACGATGTGATTAAATACAAGACCGAACACTCTAGCTAATAGTAAGCAGGACGATTAGAGCTGTCGTTTGTCATGTGACAAACTTTTCCTTTTTCATTTTAATGGGGGTTGTAAGCAGAGATAACATTCTTCTTAAATGAGGAAAAAAGTTGACTTCAGAGTTTCCAGTTCACAAAATCTCCATTTTTTCCCCATAAGTACACTTATCCTAAGATTGTTTTTCCTTCTTCAGTGCAAACATTCAAAACAAATGGTCACAACATTCTTGTGGTTTGTAGGTCTTTAACACTGCGAACCTAGAAAATTTGTTTTTAGATTGCATGAAATCTCGAAGTAAACTTGTAGAAAAAAACGCTAAAAAACACACACACACATAGATTGCGTTCACTTATACAGAACTAAGGGGAAAAATTTTCACGGTGTAACCAACGTCACGCGAGCTTTCCATCGAAATAAATCAGCTAACGATAAATTGTGGTAGTTGAAAAGCTTCCAGATCAAAAGATTTTGGAAAACGTTTAAAATACGTTTTTTAGTTTCTGCTAAAACCGTAAATACACTAGCTTTCCTCCGTTTGTTTACATAACATTTGCTTTGCTGTTGCAGATTCTGATTATTTTCTGCCTTTAAACGTCATTGTTGAGCGTCAATTTGAAGCTGATGTTGACGAACAATCCGAAAGTTTCTAATGTTACAAACAGCTGAAATTGGTAGGAGAATAACAATACCAAGAGCTTTGGTAAAATAATAGATATTCATGCTCCAAAATGTTAAGAATGATTGATAGCTAACGAACCAAAGAGTTGCTGATGTATACTGAAATGGAACGCTTTGTAGTCATTAAATTCGGATACCCAATGTGATAATGAAGAGCCAAGAACTGATCCACAGTTTTGGCTGTCATCGTTTAGAACGAAACACCACATGAAGCAAAGGATGCACTGGACATTGCCCGGTTTAGCAAACTGTTTTGCGTTAATTCACGAGTTAGCTATGTAATCGGGTTGTACGACAAGTCCAACGAGAAGGCCCGAAACAGTCAATTTGCAGAACAAAATTATGGACGGTGAACGAAGCGAAGGAGTTCTCAATATGGCCAGAGTGTTGCCAATAATGGATATGAGCATCAATGGAGCATTTAGGACACAGTTTGTGAAAACAATAGTTTCAGGACAATGCTCCCTTTTGCCCATATCGCCTAAATTGTTAATTTCTGATTGGTTTGCCCCCTCATGTTTGAAGAAGTGAAAGTGGATGGATGGATGGATGGATGGAAGGATGGATAGCTGAAATATTAATAATAGTAGCTTATTGGAAAAGGTATAAGCATTCATGTTCCAAAAAAGTTACAAATACTGGATTTAAGCTCGTAAATAAGCCAAAGAGTCGCTGATGTGTACATTACCCGATATGTAGTTGTTGCAGTTTAAAATAAATTTCATGTCTAAACTATTTCAAACTAGTTTGGTTCGTTTTTTTCTTTGTTTAAGCATTATGGCACTAAATGTGGAAGAAGAAAGATACAAATTAAACTAAATTAACTAATTAAATTTGCTAAGTGTATGACACATTAAACGACTATTGTATTGTATTGTATTGTAAATCTTTTTAACCTGAAATTCATTTCTAAACTACAATATAGTCATCAAATTCGCGGATATCGCACGTAAACGCCACAAATAGAAAACCATTGCCTGGTTCAGCGAACTGTTTTCAGTACTTTAACTGCGTAGGTTAACTAGTTTACATACCTAACATACAACAAGCGGTTCTGACATAACTAAATAAATTGCAAAGCAAATCAGGTGGAAAGTGAACTAAACGCCAGAAAAGTTCTCAAAGGGGCGGCTAGCCTAAAATGATCTGGCAATGTTGGAGATAAGCATCGATGTAGCATTTTAATAGTACATGGATAGAGAAAAATTTTAAAGAACTTACGCAAATTAAATTTGCGTAAGTTCTTACTTCTTGCTTTAGTTCATGCAAGGAGGATTGACGTATTAAGCAAAAACCCTTATTCCTAAACAAACGAACTTTCTCTTCCTTGCTAACAAAACACCTGCCTTGCTGTCTTTAAAACTGCCGTTTGAAGATCATGAAGACGCCAACAATACAAAATTGGATTGATGACCGAGTTCATAAATGCGACAGTGTGTGCTAAGGTCCACGCAATTGTCCAGCGATAGCGGGAAATGGCTAAAATTGACATGGAAGCAAATAACGGGGTATAACACAATATCATAACGATATAATATATACAAGTGATTTTAGCACTTTCAGTCAGTCGCAACATGTTCTGTTTAATATTTGCAGCATTAGTTTCCACAGCCTGATGTTGAACATGAATTTGTAACTGATGCACTCTAACAATCCGATAGATTCGCACGTAACAAAAAGTACAAGTTAAAAGGCAAATGATAATGCCAAAAGCTGCAGCAAAAAAATAAGCACTCTTTTCCCAAAGGAACAGCAATGATAACAGAAAGCTAATTAACCAAATAGTTGCTGATGTATACAGAGCGCGATGTGTAGTCATCAAATTCGGATATCGCATGTGATAATGAAGAGCCAAGAACCGATCCACAGTTATGGCTGTCATCATAAGAAGTGAAACACCACATCGTAACGCGGCCATTATGAACAATACTTGGAAAAGCAATTCATTTTCGGTGAGCTGATGAGCAATGTTAGCCGGTTGTAGGATAAGCCCAACAAAAAGATCCGATACAGCCAGACTGCAGAGCCAAATTATAGACGGCGAGTGAAGCGACGGTGTTCTCATTATGGAAGCTATCACCAGAGTGTTTTCAAATATAGATATCAGCATCAATAAAGCATTTAGTATACAGTTTATGATAACAACAGTATCAGGAGGAGAATTACTGCCCATAATGTCGGGAAAATCAGCCCCTGATTCGTGTGCCGTCTCTGCGCACCCTCTCTAACGCAACGATTAATCTTATAACTCGATATTGCTGAGTGCTCGGTTCATTTGCTCGACAAATACGACTCACTCACTAAAAATGAAAGCACGAAAAAATTAAATTTATATTCGAATAAAATAAACACACTGTGCAAAACGTTATTGTTGGTTTGAGGCATTGAATATATGATGTAGACATAACAGTATGGTGCAAGGTGGCAGATGTTTGAATTCAAGGAATCGATCAATATCGCTACAGAAAAGGTTATTAAAACAGCTATATAGCTAGCTCTTCAGTCCTAGCCATTCTTGTTTACTTTTGGTTTATTATTACTTGTTTGTTGTTTTGCTTCCTTAGAAAGCATTATTATGAGGTTTTCTTCAATCTGAAAGTATTTTGTACCTCCGAAAAATGATTTATAATCTCATGAAATTCTTTATTCTACTTTATTAAGATAGATAGCTACAATGGATGTGCAAATTGAATTATTAAAAAGTAAATTAAATTATTAGAAAGTGTTTTTCAATTAATAGTAAAAGCTAATAAAAATGCAGCGTAGGCTGTACTGTCATTATTCTTTAGCACGTTCAGCGAGATCTGTTCGACCTTTAAATCACTCCACTCAAGCTAAAAACATGTTATACCGTCTCTAAATGTTTCAATCGAGCCGGATGTTGGAAACCCTTTTTATTAGATGTTTCTCAGACCTTAACATGTTTTTTATATAGTTACTTCCGGCATCAACCCATTTTATCCACGACAGAAGCAATTTGGTTATACGCTCGCCCACCAAAATCTTCTTCTCTTCTTAACTACATACACCCTTCCCAATCACCCTAAATTTTAAAATTTACAGAACAGATATTTTTAAGACATTGCAATTTCATTTAATTCCAGTTCAATTCAATTCTACATTCTATACTTTTACACATTACAACTAACTCCTAAACAATAATTGCCCCCGCAGGGTTTTGGCCCAGAGGCCAAAACCCGAGGAGGCACACTAGGAGTCCCCGAGTGTATACATACAAGGACAATGAATATTTGTTGAAAAAGTAAGAAATGTGTCTGTAGTGGGCGAAGCATTCTCGATTTGACGAAACTAGGCGCGCACGGTCGTGACGGGTAATATTTTTGCAAGCGCGCACGGTGGTGTCGGGTACTTGCAACCACGAGGTCGCGTTTGGTCACCTTCGCGTTTCGAGCTTCACCATCTGCTAGCAGCGTTTTGTTTTCCGATTTTGGCCTACGCGTGTTCACAGATTTGTTCGAGCGGTTTCTTTGCTTTGGTTGTGTTAAGTGATATTTGAAGCAAATGTTAGTAATACGTCGAAAGATTTCGAGCAATTGGTTTCGTGTTCTTGGCTACGTGCCGGCTACCTATGTTCCAAGCGTTACATTTGTAAGGTTTGCTTTCGGAGGTTTGTTGTAACGTATACATTTTACAAGTTACAACGAGTAATAAACAAAAGCGTGAACTTTGTCATGTATTACAAGGTACAACGTAATTCGTTTCGCTAACCTATGCGCTAACAAACTGTCAGATTATTTGATCCAAAGAGTGGGTTGTTTTCTCGAATCTTTGAATGTGCCATATTTTGTTACTCGTGGAATTTTTTAGGCTTTTTGGCCTGGAAATTATTGTAAGTTTATTTTGAATGTTATAAGCCCGGGAATAAGCTTGTGTGTTGTCATCACGAATAATGTGTTATGTGTTATTTCCGCTAGGTGTTATTTACGCACGCTAGGTAATATAATTCGACTTGAACTTGTGAATATTTTTAGGACGCAACGGTGTCACACAACAAGAAATTCCGCATGACACAGTAAAAAAGAAGCCTAATTGTGCAGTCCATCTGCATTAATAAGTAAAGGCGACAAAAAACAAATTATAAAAAGGCGGGGGCAGCTTTATAGTGAGAACTATTACTAGTTATAACATAGCGCGCGCGCAAGCCCTATCTAATTCCTGTTGAGCGATTATGGTATAAATCTTTATCTATGCACGGCCGTGCGTATATAAGATGACGTGTGCATTTGCATTTTAGCTAAGTCGAGTTTTATAGCTGCGAGTTCCCTTTGTCTACTCCGAGTTGGCTTTAACCTCTCGTATCCAGTAAGGACGAATGGAAAATTGTCATATTTTAAAATTCTTGGACATTTCCTTTCGACTTAAACGAAGTGATAGTCAAAGAGGCGGGAAAATCTGTGCCGCGGTGTTCACTTCTTGAGTTGAATGAACCCGCGAGTAGAGCGAACAAGAGAGTTTTCTGTCGAAGATTTCCTCAAACAATCTCCTCCAAAGTCGTCTATACGCCCTGGAAAATTGTGAAAACAGTAAATTTCCGAAAATTCGAAGCAGTATATTTTCTGGAGGTTATACGCCTTGTACAAGTCGAACAAAGCAAGCGTTTACATTGTACTTGTTTACGGCTCCACGGCTGTCATGAAGACTACTATATTATGCTGAAACTGAAGCGAAATTAAGCTCAAAGTGTTTCTAACAAGTTTTGACTTGACGTAGAAGGACAAGACCAAGATTCAAAGGTACAAACTTTAATATTTACGAAAGTGTCGCGCCTAATTTTATGTCGTACACTCTGAGTCTCTGACTGAACAAAATTTAGTTGTCAGTTTTCCGGTCATCCCGTTCTAAATTATTTGCTGCTTTTCATCTTCATTCAGTCGCTCTTTCTGTACATTTACAAGTATCTTCAATTAAACATTTCGCATCAATCCTTTTGTTTTGCGTAGTTGAGTTAACTATAACATTTTTGTGGTTTTAGGGAAGGCCGATTGCTGTATTTCTTGTGTTTCAAAACTCGACAAATTTGCTATTTTTAACCAAGTTTGTAGTCGTTATGTTATAAAAGAATTGGTTCATGCTTTTAGCTGTGCGTATATTGAGTTATGGAGCACTTAGGAAGTTTGGAGAGCACTCAAGAAGCTAGAGTTGCTCTCGGCTTTCGCCTCGAGCAACTCTTACGCTTCCTTCGTGCTCTCCAAACTTCCCGCGTGCATCCATAACTCGATATACGCACGCTAAGCATGAACCAATTCTTAATTCAACAAAGAAAAAACCAAACAAAAGAAGTTATTCTAAATAAATCTAACTAACAAAATGTATTGTCATGATAGCATGGAGGGTAAATTTAATTGAAAACACATCGCAATTCAAAACAAAATCGTATACTGCAGTTATTTTTTCTAACTGAACCAGGTCAAGGTCCTGTGAACCTTACTTGAAGATTTTAATTGTTAAATAGAATTATGAGCTGGTTTTATATTTTGAGTAAATATAAATGTGCTCGCTACACGATGTTATTTTAAAAATATACGACCGAGCAGTCTATAGTAAACAGAATGATAAGCTGTCGCTTGTCACCTGACAAACGTTCCGCTTTAAATTATAATAGGGTTGTAAGCAGAGATAATTTTTTTTCTTGAATGAGGAAAAAATGTTAACTTCAGAGTTTCCAGTTCACAAAATCTTCATGTTTTCCCTTTCATTACACTCATCCTACCATTGTTTTTTCTTTTTCAGTGCAAACATTCAAGAGATTTTCACAACATTCTGGTGGTTTGTGGGACTTTACACTAAGAACCTAGGATTTTTAGATTGCAGGAAACCTCGAAGTAAACATTTAGAAAAAACGCAAAACACACACAGATTGCGTTAACTAAGGAAGAAAAAAGGTTCACGATGTAACCAACGTCGCGTGAGCTGTCCATCTAAATAAATCAGCTAATTACTATTATTTTTTTATTTACGAATTCTTAACCCGATTATTGCATTTCTTTCCTACTGGTTGACTCACAAATTCCGGTTATTAGTGATTATTAAATTCTCAACCTCGGATATTGCATTTCTAGCTTTCTAATTGGTTCACTGAATCCCGGTTATCAGCTCGTATACCTATGTTTGACCTTATATGGGAAATGAGTGCGGCAAGTGCCCCTCAGCGTAAAATTTTTCTGCGGGAAGAGACAGTTCCATCAGAAAAGTGGTTGAAAACAGCAAATTTGGCGAGCTTTATGAACACAAGAAATAATCAACGGTGCCTACAAAAACCCCAGAAATGCCATATTAAATTTAACTACGCAAAACAAAAGGATTGATGCAAAAAGTTTAATTAATAATACTTGTAAACGCACAACAAAAGCGAGTGAATAAAGTAGAAAAGCAGCAAATAATTTACGAAAGAACGGCAAACTGACATAGTTTCATTCATTGTACGTCATAAAATTAGGCTCAGCACCTCTGTAAAGTTTGTTACCTTTTAATCTTGGTCTTGTCCTTTTATACTTCGATAAACCTGTTCCACTTTGAGGTCAATTTCGCTTCAAATAATATAACAGTCTTGATGACAGCCGTGGAGCCGTAAATTACAAGTACAATGTAAACACTTGCTTCGTTCTACTTGCACAAGACGTGTAGTTTCCAGAAAAGCTTTTGCTTCGGATCATCTTAACTGTTGTCACAATTTCCAGGATATATAGACGACTTTAGAGGAAGTTATTGGATGAAAATCTTGGGAAGAAAACTCTCTCGCTCGCTTTTCTCGTGTGTTTCATTCAACTCAAGAAGTGAACACCACGCCACAAATTTTCCCGCCTCCTCATACTATCAAACTGAAATGTCGAGTTGATTTAAACTTAAAGACGAATTTAATAAAACAATTATTCTATTCGCCCTTGATGGATACGAGTCGTTATTGCCAACTCGTATCCAACGCGGGCTCATAGAATAATTGTTAAATAACCGGAGTTTCACCTTTAGTTATATGGACAGGCAATGTGTTTACACACAATTTTGTTCGTGTCAACAAGAATTTGCTTTACAAAACGTTTAATGTATAGATTATTTGCGAGTAGCAACGTACCAAATGAAGATTATTAATAACCGTTGAGCAGTTGCTAAGAGTCTCATATTTTAGCTTTCTTTGATAGATATTTGTTGCTTCTGTCCATTTTCAACAATGAAAATAATTAAAATAAACGGGGAAAGGTACAAATCAGCGACGAATCACTAATTACAGGCCAATTAGTCCTTTTTAGCACTGCCGGATTCACTGAACCAACGAAACATAACGTTAAACAATCAATACTTTTGAAAAATTCTCACAGCTAGTAATTATAAGGCCAGGGATAATGGAACATGAAAATAAGTTTAACGGTACATTCGTTAACATTCCGAATCGTTAATCTTACGCATTTTTACTCATTTTGCCCAACACGACAAGATATCCAACTTAAAACGTTTGAGCAATCATTTTTAGCTAATTAACAGAATTTTTAACAAGGGAAAATCACTGCAAAGAAACAGTTGCTTGTGGCAAGACATTTTTTTTTTTACTCAATACACCTTCACTCTCCTGTGAGTTGACCAGTTGGTAAAGTTATCATTCGATTCAGGCTTCCAATCATGTTTAGGAAGAACATAAAGGTTCAAATTAAAAGTGATTTTCCTCGGTTTTGAACAAAAAGTTGACTGCGTAAAAGGAAACAAAAATTAATCCACCACAAACACTGACAACGCACTATAGCCACTTGAATACACGTGACAGCCAAACTTAGGTCGCACGGTACTAATGAAAAAACATCGGAGCCTCAAAAAAAAAAAACAGATGGAAAGAGTCTCTTGCATCGTTAACAGTTTTCATATAAACGATCGGAGATTCGAAGCGCAGAAACCGAGATGAACTCAAGCCTACCAATCCAGACTGGCACGATTCCCTTCAGATGTCACAATGACGATTTCATGGTTGGGATTCCACAGCAGTTTTCCACACACGCCTACAGTGTGATGGTCTTGAACATCGTCATCCTTGTTGTGTCCTGTCCTTTTACCATTGTACTAATAAACGTGCTGACGATGGTCGCCGTGAAGATCAAGGCGCGACTGCAAAGCATGTCCAACATAGCGCTGGCATGCTTGGCGGCCACTGATGTGATGGTCGGAATCATTGTCCAACCAGTTCAAATGGCTCTTGTAATTACAGTACTACAAGGGGAAGATACAAGCCATGTTTGTCGATTGCGAAATGTCTTGAAATATTTGATTAACTTTTTTAGTTTTTCGTCACTTGCCCACTTGGTGCTTATGAATGCAGATCGGTACATGGCTATCAAACAAAGCTACAGTTATGATCAAATTGTCACCAAAGCTCGAGTACTGATTGCGTCTGCCATTGCGTGGATCTTAACTGCCATCCTACTTATTTTTCTTTCCGTCGACCATAACCTATTTTTTTCTATCCAAAATTCACTCGCAGTTATATTTATGTTGTTAATTGCAATCAACAGTGCAGTGGTTTATAGTGAGGCTCGCCGACATGAAAGACAAATAGCAGCTCAACAAGTATCAGTGGAAGCCAGAGAAAGGTTTTTAAAGGAAAAGCGAGCCCTAAAACTGACCACGACTATTGTTGTAATAGTGTTTCTAAGTTATCTGCCCATAATTAGTGTGAGAATAATCAGGAACGTTCTTAAAGACAAAGTCTCCATAGACACAATATATGCATTTTATTTCTCTGCTGCGTCTTCAGTAGTTATTAACTCTCTTATTAACCCACTCATTTATACTGTCAGATTAAGGCAGTTCCGTGTTGCATTTATCGAGTTACTTTTGAAGAAAAACCACGCTCAAGCTGAAGAACTTGAAAAGAATATTTTTGGATCACTGAATGCTGCGCCCAACTTTACCAATCAGGGAGGAGAGACAGGGGAGCAAAATGTCAACCAAGTGAATGCTATCATTGACGTTGAAACATACCAGGGAGCAGAGAGAGAGGAGCACAATGTCAACTCAGTGAATGCTGTTTCTGACATTGAAACAATCATCTAGGTGAGTGCTAACAGTGACACTGAAAAAAAAAAACAGGGAGGGGAGATAGAGGAGCAAAAATTAATGATATGACGTTATAACTACTGAAGGACAACAAGGGCGAACCAAAAAATCGTGAGTTTATAAATTTGTAAAAAGTTGATGAAAACCGCATCTTTCTTGTGTGAATAATTGACGATAAATATCAGCAATCGGCATTCGAAGTTATACCTCACATTTAATTTAAAGGCTTGTTTCCCAGCTGGGTCGAGCATGTAACATGTAAAAAAGGCAATAAAATGTTATAATCTGACAATCAGAGTTCTAAATGAATGAAGATCGTGAGAGAGGGAACACTTTAGTACGTGTCCTACCTTCAGTATACAAAGCTTCAAGATTCGTCTCTGGAAAAATGACCCAAAACTGGTACACTTACGTATACTGTTCATATGCAACATAGTGTACAGACGACGAAAACGTAGACGAATATAAGGATGTATAACTAAAGCGTGCTATCTTAGAAATAATTAATGTGCCAATTATGTGTGCAAAACAAGACTAGAGCAGCATGCATCTCTTTGGTAAATTATATAAGGATACATGTTGCTTACCGAAAATAGGGCCGTAGGAAAACACAATTTTTACAATAACTGAGCGAATTCTCGCACGCTGATTGGCTAATTTTCATTGTCAATAAGAGTACAGACGCATGAAACTCGTAGCTGACGCAATCAGCGAAGGTTTTGTCAAACTTTTCAGCGCTGATTTAGCGCTGTATTCTTGATGAGGCGAGAATTATACCACAAAACTAGAAGTCTTCAATGAGGAAATCATCTAAAATTTATCGGTTAAAACTTAAGAAACCAGTGCGACTTGAGAGCGAAGAGATCTGGATGTTTATTGAGGATTCAGACCGAAAATCGGCGGTGAGCGGGAATGTGTGCTGTCAATGAAATTAGAAAGCTGAACCACGTTTTAGCGGATTATTTTGTGAACACTTTTCAGTGGATTAAAGGTTAGTTGAACAATTCGAATTTTCTCGTGTATTTCTGGCGGTATTCTTACCAAACTTTTAATTTACGAGCCTGTGAGTGTGATTTTCCAAGTTGCAGCGACAAAATTTAGATTCTGCGGCCGTACGGCAATCGCATCTTCCCGTAGATTTCTTTCCTTCGTTTTAAAATCATGCAGTTTTGGCTTTTTTTTATTGTAAAAAACAAATTGACATCAGTTTTTTATGCGTCTGTCCTGTTATTGATGATAAATTGCGTCATGACATTGTCAAAGTTTGTTGTAGATCCGCTCGCCTGGCGGCTCGCGAATCTACAACACTTTGACAATGTTATGACGCAATTTATCATCAATAACAGGACAGACGCACAAAAAACTGATGTCAATTTGTTAAGTTTCATACTATGTCGAAGGCAACTGAAGGTTGCCGAAAATTAAGAGGTTGTTTCTGTAATTCCGGTCTGGTCAATCTGGCTTGTACAATAGATTTCGCTCATTTCTTGTGTGCTGCAAGACTTTCATGTACTTATACTAAAACCACAATTTACTTGACCGGATCATTCATTTTCTTCGAGTTTTAAAACATTTTCGGTTCACCCGAACGAGAAGAAGTTCTCAATATGGCGGCTAGCACCAGAGTGTTGCCGATAATGGATATGAGCATCAATGGAGCATTCAAGACACAGTTTATGATATCAAAATTGTCAGGACGAGAGTCACTTTTGTCCGTATTGCTTGATTTGTTTATTTCTGGTTGGCTTTCCATCCTCGCGTTCCCTCAACAGTCCATATGTACAGTTAAATACCGTTTGACATTTCCGTTTTAGCAAGTATTGGGTAATCAATTACAAGCGTTTGGTGTCCAGGTCTGTGTCGTGTTACATCGTGTTCCATCGCTTTTCGTTGCAACCAGGACGCGTCAGATAACAATTGGCTGTTTGGCTTTATACAAAGTATTCCTCACAGAGATACAATGATACAATGAAGGAAATGAAAACACCTGATTTTGTTTCATCTAAAAATATATTTATTTTTTGTATTTACAAATTTTCAACGCAAAATTATATTCTTTTCAAAATCTCAGCCTCGGGTTTATTCTTGAGATATTCTTAAAAAATCGCAAATTTCAGCCTCGATATTCTTATAAAATAAAAAGAGTGTAATTTATAGTTAATCAATCGATTCTCACCTGTTTTTGTTATTTTTATCTTAAGGCTGCTAGGACAGCGTTAAGCTTGCCAAAAGGTTCAGACATACGGCTGCTTTTTGGCAAGCATTTTTCTGCTTGTTCATTTCGTTCTCTCGTGAAGTGCACTGCTCACCATTGTGGTTCAGACAAGTGGCTGCCACTTTGTATGCATTACACTTTTGATTTCGTAATATCATCAGCCACGGGCTGCTGTTGTTTTCACCCTTTAACGCGAGCTTTGCCTTTCTTTTTGTTGTGGGGCTTGTGCCACAGTTGTGTGGCTCGTGGCGTTTTTTGGCGCCCCACGTTTACATTATCGTTTAATCTGTTCAGATCTTCTATATTTTGTTATGACTTAGAGATAATTGATTCAATTAAAACTGCCACATGCGTTGCCAATTTTCTCCAAGTTATTTCTTTTATTGAGTTCTAACCTTCTCAACCCTGCGAAGTATCTTATTCAAGCAAAGCTCGCGTGAAAGGTCGTTTATCCTAGGAACGTGCATCGATATAAAACCAAACATTATGTCTAGACATAATGTTGTTTATGTCGAGGCATGTTCATTTGATAACCCGTTGGGAGGTTCCGTACCAGGTACGAAGATGAACCAATAACATTTTAGGGCGGAGTTTGCTATGTAAGCAGAAACAATCGCTTAATTCGTCCTTTTATTCCTCGCCATTGAAGTGTCGAGAGCTCAAGAAAATATTTCCCTCCACCACCCCTTATCGCCGACCAACGGGTTTTCACTGCTATCAGCCGTTTTTCCGAATGTTTATTCATTTCTGTTCGCTTTATTGTTGTGGTGGCGTTTTTTGGCGCCCCACATTTACATCATCGTTTAATCTGTTCAGATCTTCTATATTTTGTTATGACTTAGAGATAATTGATTTAATTAAAACTGCCACATGCGTGGCCAATTTTCTCCAAGTCATTTGTATTATTGAGTTCTAACCTTCTCAACCCTTCGAAGTATCTTAAGGTCGTTTATCCTAGGAACGTGCATCGATATAAAATATATTATAATAACGTGAGAAATAGGTCTATCGCATCATTCTGCTGCTGTCGTCCCATATAAAGTTTAAATGGTCGTTGAAGTCCTAAAGAGGCTTACCTAAATAGCATAAGGGTACATCGAAAAGTATCGATTGTCGATTACCTCCGCATTAAACCGGCAAACCGTCAAGAAAGAAAAACCTCTTCATCGACAGCTGAAATTATGTTTACATTGGGGCATTGCCCACTATACGGTGACTATTTTTTTATTATTCGAGGGTTAAATGTTATTTGCGAAAATTGAATTCAGCTGTTATGCTTCAGCAAAACAAAAGATTGGAACAGCATGGCTCTTAGTGAGTGATTAACAAATTAATTTAATTTGTCCAAAGATGGAACTGGACGTCTTAAACAAATTTCTAGCACGCTTTTTTTTTAAATTTGAACTCACCTTTTTTTTCATAACAAAGTATATTATTTTGGGTTGTCATGACAATTTTTTTTCACGTGCCAATTTTAATTCCGTTACCTTGAATGTACAACGCTTATGACATGATGTCTCATTAAGTGATGTAGGAATAGAAATAAAAATGTTGTAGACTAAAATAATCGCCTTCGCGAAGTCAAGAAAGTTTAAACTGCACGCTCAGAATAACTAGTTTTGGCCCCCACCGTAGAGTGTTCCTATGAACAAAACATTTTAACCAATTCTATGTCAAACTGCATTTTTCAATTTGCAAATCCGACTCAATTTCATAACTCAATATATAAGTCCGAGTTTTTTACTTCATATTTAGCTGCTGAGTTTTATCATTTGAGTAAGTGCTTTACTTAAAAGCTCTATTTTTATTCGTCAACTTAAGACTAATTTGCACCTCTTTTCTTCTTATGGCTAGGGGCATTGTCGATTTTCTGTTGTTACGTTTGGCAAGCTATGAATAGCCTGCGTTGCAGACGAGCAAAACCCCGGTTATATCCGTCTGCGAATTAGAGCACAAAAGCTTGTTCCGGCCCCAGCGGGTTACCAGGGATTTCTATAATAACCTCTGATTGGCTCTTGAAAAGGGCTGTTCTTTCGTGCGCCGTTATTGGTCGGTTGATCTTGTGAAACCATAGTTACGCGTTCGATGAATAGCAGATACTAGTTACACTGAGGCGTTCTTGTCGTATAATTTGTATATTTGCCGCTCTGTGGAATGGGTCATCCAATTTATTTCGCTTTTCACTTGTTTAGAAAGGGTACTTTATGCTGTAGGCTGTATTATTTGGAGGCGTTTTAAATTGCGTAGAGCCATAAGACTGTCACTTTAATAGCAAATGTGTAGAGGTCATAGTCTGCACGGCTTTTCGTTTGTATATTTTGACTGTTTTTGACACCTCTGTGTTAAATTTGTCATATGTAATTACTATTGCGGTTAGTCTTTGAACATCCTGGAACATTCATATTTGCTCTGGTCCTAAATTTTTTCGTGAAGATGTCGACTACTTGCATTCTGCATTTGTAACGCCGGGTTCGGCTGTTTATTGTGTTGCAAGGTCATGTTGCTTCTCATCACGGATGACGGATGGTTCGTTGTGTGACATTCTTTCACCACAACTGAAGACAATGACCTTTTTGCTTTTCAGTTGTGTTTGCTTCTTGTCGTTATTGTTTTCTTTTTTTTTTCAGATAGTTCGAACCGGTTGCTTTTTTACCGCTTCAAACGTTTATTCTCACCGATCTGCCGTGATCGCCGCAAGTTTATTGTGTATCTGTTGTTCATTTAAAGCGTAACTATGGTGTTACAAGATTCATTCGACCAATCACGGCGCACGAAAGAACGGCCCTATCGAAGAGCCAATCAGAGGTAATTATAGAAATCCCTGGTAACGCGCGGGGGGCCGGGACAAGCTTTTGTGCTCTAATTCGCAGACGGATATAACCGGGGTTTTGTTCGTCTGCAACGCAGGCTAGCTATGAAAAACTTTTGAAAGTAGTGCAAGATACCCATATTTTTTTTTCATTATCTTGGCTCAGTGTTTAAGAAATGATGGTCTCATCTCTCAAGACACCTAAAAAAGGGGCCCAGTGTCTTCCCGTCCAAATCATGATTAACGACAAATTTAAGGAATAACTTAAGTCTATCGACAGAATGCCGGAACATGTTGAAATATAAAAAGCATAAACGAATTTCAGGGTTTTTGTTTACATATCATTTTTATTTCTACAAATAGGGCTCTTTATTTGAACCCAAACTCCCTGAGTTACGTACAGTAGCTAGTTTTCGTCCGTCTGTTTGCATAACATCTGTCTTGCTGTCTTTACAACTGCCGTTCGAAGTTCACGAATACGCCAACAATACAAAACTGGATTGAGGGACGAGTTCATAAATGCTACAGTATCGGCAAAGTACCAAGCGGTTTTCCAGTGATTACTAGAAATAACTATAATTAACATTGAAATAAACAACGGTGTGTAACACAAAATCATAACTACATAATATAAAAAGGTGTTGATGGCACTTTTTTTCGATCGCTGCATATTCTGAACACTTTCAGCACTTAAGCATTCCATAGCCTGTTGTTGGGCGTGAATTTGCAACTGATGCTGTCTAACAACACGATAAATTTTGGTGTAACAAACGGTAGTTATTACAACGCAAATAATAACAAAAAGAGCAGTAGCAAAATTATCTGCTTCCTCAGACTTTTCCCAAAAATTTAAAAATGATAATAGAATGGTAATGAGCCAAAGAATTGCTGACGTATATACAGCACGATGTGTAGTCATCAAATTCGGATATCGCATGTGGTAATGAAGAGCCAAGAACCGATCCACACTAATGGTTGTCATCGTAGAGAGTGAAACGCCACATGCAGAAAGGGCTATTATGGTCAGTACCTGAAGCAGGGCGTCATTTCCTGTTAGTCTAGTAACAATGTAAATTGGCTGTACGACAAGTCCAACGAGAAGGTCTGACACAGCCAAACTGCATAGTAATATAAACGAAGGCAACCGCAGAGAAGGAGTTCTCAATATGGCGGCTAGCACTAGAGTGTTACCAATAATGGATACGAGCATCAACGGTGCATTCAGGGCACAGTTTATGATGATAATCGTTTCAGGACGAGAGTAGCTTTTGCGCATATCGCCTGAATTGTCGGTTTCTGATTGGTTTGGCTTTCCGCGATCCCTTTCACGTTTAAAATAGCGAAGCCTTGTTTTTGGTCCAAGAGTCGATAATATGATATGTTGACGTGAAAAATGTCTATCGCATCCTTCTGTTGCCTGTCACAAATAAAGTTTAAGTGCTTGTTGATTCAAGTCCCAAAGTCAGGTTTACCTCACTAGCAATCCGCATCGATCACCTCCGTATTTGAAAACAGGTTAGAAAGAAAGACCTCTTGGGCGACAGTTAAATATATATTGACATAGCGAAATTGCGACGACGCGTTGGCCTCTTTTTGTGTTCTATAACTTTTAATTTGAGAAATCTAAAGGCAGCTGTTTTATTTGCGTTAAGACTGGAGCAGCATGGCAAATTAATTTTTCCCAAAGAAAGAAATGTTAAATAAATTAGCCAGCTGCGACGATACCCTTTCTTTTAAAAATACAAGCTTATAAATGCAGCACAGACCATGCTATAAAATGAAGGTACTTGGGAAACTTCCAAGTTTATATTTCACGCTCAAAACAAGTAATTTTTGCATGAGGCAGCCACATTTGGTACATCCACCACTTCCAATTTTATGACGTGGTCAAGATAACTTTTTAATTTGTCGTCAGCCCGTTTTTTTGTGGCAAAATATATTGTTCCTTGCGGTCGTGGTAAGGTTTTGTCAATTTCCCTTCATTTTTGTCTCGTTATTTTAGATTTTATGACGTGACGTGCTTATACCCCACAAGGATCTCTTTAAAGATCTGGGAATGTTTTGCCACCTTGTTTGCGCATGTGGGTACAATGTTCTCTGCAATGCCAAAGCGTGGTAACAATTTAAATATTGACGGTATGACTAATCATCACCAAGAGAGGTCCCTTCGCCACGTTATTGGCATCTTTTAATGCATTCAGTCTTTTGGCTAAATGAAACAATGGTAGATTTAGGAGCAATTTCAATTTTGTTTGGAACAGTAAAAGGCAAATTATTTAAAATATAAATTTGCATGAAATTTTGAGGGGTGGGGTATTTAACTTTCCTTCACAGTCTTACTGACTAACAAAACAGTTAGGATACAAGTTAAGAGATGAAGTATGTTCTTGACGAAAACAAGTAATTCTATATTATGGCCATAGAAACGAAGCACCAACTAGAATCAATGAATTAATAAAACAAAGAAACAAAAAATCAAACCATGTTTGCAATCGACACCAACGAATATTGAGGTGATCCCCAATCACCAATTTGAACGCCTTATCACCTTCATATCATCGTCAAAATATTTCGCCCTCAGGGGTAAATAAGAGACGTAACCTAAACAACCTAACATGCCAAGTAAATGAGTCTTCCTTAATTGTTCCGCATTAAATCACCGTTCCTGACTTTACTACTGCCAAAAATCTCGACTGATTGGTGTTTTGCTAGCTTTGGTTGCAGATAATTGCACCGTACGTAATGAAAGACTCGAAGTTACTTTTGGCTCTCCAAAATACAAAGAGTGATGCCAATATTTGAGGAAAGCATCAATGGTCGTAGCTCATGACTAGGATTATTGACGTAGTAAGTTTTAAACCCTATTCCTAAGTAAAGGAGTTTTCCACTCTTTGATTACATAAGATTTGCCTTGCTGTCTTTACAACTGCCGCTCGAAGTTCACGAATACGCCAGCAATACAAAATTGGATTGATGGTCGAGTTCATAAATGCGACAGTATCTGCTAAGGTCCATGCAACCGTCCAGCGATTGCGGGACACAGCTAAAATTGACATGGAAGCAAATAACGGGGTATAACACAATATCATAACGATGTGATATATAAAAGTGTTTTTAGCACTTTTAGTCAGTCCCAGCATGTTCTGATTGATATTTGCAGCATTAGTTTCCACAGCCTGCTGTTGAACATGAATTTGTAACTGATGCTGTCTAACAATTCGATAAATTCGTAGGTAACAAACAGTACAACTTAAAAGGCAAATGATGATGCCAAAAGCTGCAGCAAAATGATAAGCATCCATTTTCCAAAAGGACAACAATGACAACAGTAAGCAAATGAGCCAAAGAGTCGCTGATGTATACAAAGCGCGATGTGTAGTCATCAAATTCGGATATCGCATGTGATAATGAAGAGCCAAGAACCGATCCACACTTATGGCTGTCATTATGAGAAGGGAGACACCACATCCCAAAGCGGCCATTATGGACAATGCTTGGAAAAGGGAGCCATTTTCCGTTAAATAATAGGCAATGTAAACCGGTTGTAGAACAAGGCCAACAAAAAGATCCGAAACAGCCAAACTGCAAAGCAAAATTGTGGACGGTGAGTGAAGCGAAGGAGTTCTCAATATGGCGGCTAGGACCACAGTGTTTTCAAATATGGTTATTATCATCAGTAAAGCATTCAGTACACAGTTTATGGTAACAACAGTATCAGGACGAGAATTACTACCCATATTGCTGGAAAAGCCTTTTTCGCACAGTCACCCTTTCTAAAGTAACGTATTCTAAAGTGTTCAGTCCATTTATTTAACAAATACTACCCCATCCGCAAAATTTAAATTTTATATTTAATGAAGTAAACACACGATGCAAAAAGGTTATTGTTTGCTTGTGACATTGCATATATGAATGTTGACATAACGGTAAAGAGAACGGTGGCAGATGTTTGTATTCAATGGATCGATCTTTTGCTTCATAACTTTATTAAAGGAGCTTCGCTTTCATTCTTAACCAATGTTGTTTATTTAAGGTTTATTATTACTTGCTTGGTGTTTTCTACCATAGAAAACAATTATTATGAGGTTTTCTTCAAATGGAAAGTAATTTTGTTCACCCGGAAAATGGCTTATAATGACGTGGCCTAGCTTATTTTATGAATGTAAACAGAAGATAGCCATAATGCTAGCAAAATACATCTTTCTATTAATTAACCAAGCTACCAAATGCATCATTGGCTATACTGTAATAATTAATTAATAAACACTTTCAGCGAGATCGTTTCAACGTTTAATTAAAGCTCTCCACTAAAGATGAAAACATGTTAGACCCCCTTATTTTTTTTAAATCCAGCCCGATGTTTTTTTCTGAACCTCAATATGTTTTTGAAAATTACTTCAGACATCGAATCAGTCTACACACAGCAAAAGGAAGGAGTGTCATGGTTATCGGTGCAAGTTTTTTCTTTCTATTGTTGCAAATAGGTAATTTTTTCTCACTTGCTATATGTTTGTTAGTGATGTCTCGCTTTAATTTGCATCATCTACAGAGATCTGGGACCGAGAAGCAATCTCCTTGTCTGCTTGAAAATGGAAGAAACAGAAATTTTTCGGAATGGCTATTAGGTTTCTTTTTTTTCATACCGATCATAAGTTCGCCCATCAAGATTTTCTCTTCTTTAATTAAAGTTCAAAGTTACCATGGATGAAAAACACTAAAGGTAAAACAATTATCAGAATATTTAATCAGGTAACTTTCCTTCTCTCTTTGATATGGTGATAAAACATGATATTAACATGATATTTAATTAAGTTCAAATTCCTTCTTCTCCCAGAGAGAGTGATAAATCATGAAATTATTAGAATATTAAATAAAGCAAGAACTCGTTCTTCTCCTAGTGACAGAGTGACAAATCATGTTATTATTATATGGAGGAGAGTGTTTTACCGGGAACTAAACCACTCGTAGATTCCATACGCCACTCCATCCGGGACCCGAGTGGCGTATTTTCCGTATGACACTCTTGCGAGTGACATATCGCTCATTGACGTCACGATTCGCGCCATTTCTATTTTGCTGAATGAACTTGGTTTCGTGTCGTTTGTTGTTAGCAAGCATCGACACGAAGGTTAAATTTGTTTAACAAAGCAACGAAAAAGAATGAGTTTTCCAAAAAAAGTTAAGAATTAGTACACAATAATGAAAACCTTGACGATTTCAAAGTTTTTAGAGGGAATTCTTCGCAAGGAATTTCACCATTGCAAGATGTCGTGAAGAAGAAAACAAAAGCAGTTGAAAACTATCGATCGGCCAGCAAGACTTTGCCGCATCGGATTCAAGTCAAAGTCAGTAATGTTTCAGTTCTTACGTGTTATTTAGTTGACCAGCATTTTGTTTGATCGGAATTCAGTTTTTAGTGTTATCCTGGGCACGGGTGCTTTGTATTTTCCATGAAGACGAACGCTGATTTGTAAAACTGGCTCGATTATTCAAAAACAATGAAATAAAAATCGGCAACGTCAACTACATCTGGTCTCCATATAATAAAAAGAACATTACACGTTGGCTCAAAGATATGAATTTTATGTTCTCGTGGCAAAAACGATATCCCACTCGTTCGCTACGCTCACTCGTGAGATATCGTTTCTGCCACTCGAACATAAAATTCATATCTTCTCGCCACCGTGTAATATCCTCTATTTATCAGAATATCTAACTTAGTAACTTTCCTTTTCCTACCTTTGATAGGGTGATAAATCATGATATTATCAGAATATTTAATTAAGTTACTATTTCTTCTTCTCCCTAGTGTAGTAGAGTGATATATCATGATATTATCAGAATATTAAATTAAGTTGCTATCTTCTCCCTGTGATAGGATGATTTATCGTGATATTATCATAAAATTAAATTAAGTAACTTTCCTTTTCATTCGGAATGGCTATTATTTTTCTTTTTCATACCGATCATAAGTTCGCCCATTCAGATTTTCTCTTCTTTAATTAAAGTTCAAAGTTACCATGGATGAAAAACACTAAAGGTAAAACAATTATCAGAATATTTAATCAGGTAACTTTCCTTCTCCTCCCTTTGATAGGGTGATAAAACATGATTTTAACATGATATTTAATTAAGTTCAAATTCCTTCTTCTCACAGAGATAGAGTGATAAATCATGATATTATCAGAACATTAAATAAAGCTAGAACTCGTTCTTCTCCTAGTGACCGATTGACAAATCATGTTATTATCAGAATATTTAACTTAGTAACTTTCCTTTTCCTACCTTTGATAGGGTGATAAATCATGATATTATCAGAATATTTAATTAAGTTACTATTTCTTCTTCTCCCTAGTGTAGTAGAGTGATATATCATGATATTATCAGAATGTTAAATTAAGTTACTATCTTCCCCCTGTGATAGGGTGATTTATCATGATATTATCAGAAAATTAAATTAAGTAACTTTCCTTTTCATTCGGAATGGCTATTTTTCTTTTTCATACCGATCATAAGTTCGCCCATTCAGATTTTCTCTTCTTTAATTAAAGTTCAAAGTTACCATGGATGAAAAACACTTAAGACAAAACAAGTTTTAAAACAGACACATTGGGTTCACCAACACTGAACTAAGGAAGCAAATGTTCACTGTGTAACCAACGTCACGTGTCACTCAACGAACCTTCAGTCTAATTAAATCTGCTAACAATTTGTTATGTAAATTGAAATGTTCGAGATTTAAATATTATAAAAACATTTGAAAAACCTTTCGGTTTCTGCTAAAACCCTAAAATACGCTAGCTTTCCTCAGTTTGTTTACATTTCATTTGCTTTGCTGTCTTTACAAGTGCCGTTCGAAACTCACGAAGGCGCCAGCAATACAAAAATGGATTGAATGACGAGTTCATAAATGCTACATTTTCTGCTATGATCCATGCTTGTTTTCAGCAAGCAAGGGAAATAGACGCAATTGACAATGAAGTAAACAATGGTGTATAACATATAACCATCACGAGGTAACATATAAAAGTGTTCATAGCACTCTTTTTAGATCGTTGGATGTTCTTATTATTTTTAGCGTTTAAATTTTCCACAGCCTGTTGTTGTGCGTGAATCTGTAATTGATGCTTACGAACAATCCGAAAGATTGCCATGTAACAAACAGAAGAAATCAAAAGGCAACTAACAAGAGAACTTTCCAGGAGGAAAAGAGTGTTAACAGGAAGCTTATGATCCAAAGAGTTGCTTATGTGTACATTACGCGATGTGTTGTCATGAAATTCTGATATCTCATATATATGGTAGCGAAGAGCCAAGAACCGATCGACACTTATGGCTGTAACTGTCAAGAGCGAAACACCACATGCAGCAAAGGTCGTAGTATTTCTTATTGTGTAAGGCAAATCATTTGTGAGTTCATTCGCGATATATATAGGTTGTATGAGAAGTCCAACTAGGTGGTGTTATATAGCCACACTGCATAAGAAAACAGTGGACGGTGAACGAATTGAAGGAGTTCTCAATATGGCGGCTAGCACCAGAGTGTTGGCAATAATGGATATGAGGATCAATGGAGCATTGAGGAAACAGTTAATGATAACAATAGTTTCAAAAAATTACATTTGAAAATTGAAGGAAGTTAAGAGAGGAAAATTCATATTTTGGTGAAAATTCTCAGTCAAAATATACGGTTGCCGCGAAAGCAAAAACACTCAGTGAACAATGACACGCGTTACTTACTTGTCCTCACCGAAGGTAAATTTCAGGGAAAGTCACAAAGATTGGTAGCTTTGCTTATTATTAAAAATAATTATGAAATTCGAGGGGTGGATTCCGACCCCACAAGGCCTTAATAGGGCGTATAGAAATGGTTTCGTTACTGTGTGCTAACATCTTTACACATATATTTGCTAATCACTCACAAGGAGGCATTTCAACGCTGTGATCTTTTGAATAACGTGCATAATAGATGCCTCTTGGTTTTGGAAATAACATTTTAAAGCAATATATAGGCCCCTTCAATTCAAACACCTGTCATCGCACAAATTCTCACAAATTCTCATCACGGAAAATTGTCAACATTAAATAACTGTGTCCTCAATACACCATCGATGCTCATACCCATTATTAGCAACAATTTAGTGCTAGCCGCTATTTTCTTTGCGAGTGACACTTTAAAAAAACTGCTACCGTCCTCAAAATGTTGCCATGGCAAAACATAACAACATTTTACTATACGCAAAAATAAGCTAATGTTAAACAAAAAAAAATGAAAAAGCTTTTGGAAACGTCTCAATGGGTCTAATAATCTTTTTTGGGGGGAGGGTGTTTCAGACGTCCACTCTTGCTAAATGTGTTTGGAAGGCATATGCCGCCATTTATTAACTTGCTAATTATTCAAATTATTTGTCGGCTACCTGAAAAATTACCAATCGCTAGACAAGTTTGAAGACAATCATGACTATATTCTTTGTTTTGCGTGCATAATAGCTTTGTTCTTATTCCGTTAATAACGTTTTAATTTAGTGGATTCCTTGAATCCACACACCTGTCACCGCGCTCCTGTTTTTATGTCAACTTACATCATCAGTCGCATCCTTTTAAGATAGAAGCCTTTTTGCCACAAGCCACAATTACTATTTGCTCTGTAAGCTTATTTTTTTATTCGAATATAAAATTTTAGGTTCAATTTCGAATTAAGGAATAGAATTCGTCGAGATTTTGGACCAAACACTTAACAGCACCTTGCATTGGTGGAATTTCAAAAGGTGCGAAAGCTTTTTTTCAAAGTTATTTTCTCAACACAAGCCAGCAATCGAGTGCAAAATTTCAATTTACGAGCTGTATATTGAGGCGAAGAAAAGCGCTTGTCGAGCTATTACACCAAACACACGACAACACCTTGTAACAAAGGGTTTGCTGGCGACTGAATAAATCCGAAACTGATATTCCGACAGCATGGGAAGTAATTCTCATCCAGAAACAATTCTTATCGTAAACTGTGTCCTGAATGCACCATTGATGCTTATATCCATTATTGGCAACACTCTGGTGCTAGCCGCCATATTGAGAACTCCGTCGCTTCGTTCACCGTCCACTGTCTTTTTATGCAGTCTGGCTGTCTCAGACATTCTAGTTGGACTCGTCGTACAACCGGTTTATATCGCAAATGTATTCAGGAATGATTCGCTGTTCAAGATAAGGAACACTGTGGCCTTTTCTGCATGTGGTGTGTCACTCATGACAATGACAGCCATAAGTGTGGATCGGTTCTTGGCTCTTCATTATCACATGCGATATCCAGATTTGATGACTACACTGCGCCCAATGTGTATATCAGCAACGCTTTGGCTACTTAGTTTTCTTCTATCCTTCATAATCTTTTGGAGATTGAATTCTTTTCAGTTAGCCATTGCTGTGACTATTGTGATATGCCTTTTAATTTCAACTGTTTGTTACATAAAAATTTATCAGATTGTACGACAACATCAGTTACAGATTCAAGCCCAACAACAGGCTATGGAAATATATAATACTGAAAACAATCAGAACATGGATCAATCAAAGAAAGGTGCCATAAATACTTTTATATATTATATCGTAATGATTCTGTGTTATACCCCGATGATTATTAGCGTGTCTATCAGAGCCACTTCCCGCAAGCGCTGGACAGACACATGGGTCTTAGCAGAGACTATAGCATTTATGAACTCTTCCATCAATCCATTTTTGTATTGCTGGCGCCTTCGCGAGCTTCGAACGGCAGTTGTTAAGACTGCAAGGCAGATGTCTTGTAATCTTACAGAGGAAAACTAGTTTAATTCAAAGCACACGGTTTTAGTTTTTAATCCTCCTTAGCGGAAGCCCTGAAAAACAGAGACCTTAAATATATAATTTTATTGAATATTGTACGGCAAGACATTCTCATAGTGTCTCCCTCCAACCAGGTGTATAAATAGGTACCGGCGAACAAATCCTAGGGGGTAACCCTGCGATGGACTAGCATCCCATCCAGGGGGGAGTAGAAATACTCCTAGTTAAATAATGCAAGAGAAACCGGAGTAAGCTTCGGCGAGGCGAATGCAATGTTTCAGTTAAATGCAGGTTTTTTTTTTCATCCATTACAACTAACAAGTTTTATACAATCTAAACAATAATTTCACCTAGGGCTAGGTCTGTTGATAGTTGTGTATGGGGTGATACGTCAGTTTCTCAAACCGTAAAGATAACGAATAAAAAAAGGCAGATAAAAATGAAGGGAAATGTCAAACAATTGATATAACAATTAGAAAAATGTATTTGGCTATCTAAGATGGGTGGTAAAATCATCAGCTAGTGATTGAGTTTGAAAATATATTTTTTTTGAGAAATCGATGAAGTTTCGTTTAAATTGAAAAATACAAAGCGGCGTTACAAAAGAACTCAGTTACTTTACGCCAAAACGAATTGTTTAATTTGGATGTGTAGTGACTAAGACGTCGACTTCCGATTAATGCGTTAAATTCACAGCAGAACCTATGCTGGATTTAGTCTAGCTAGTATTGTTTAAAGAAAGGGAGGCGTCACAGCTGCCTGTAAGACATAATATTATCCGTTATAAAAGATTCATGCTGCTTTCGTGTTGTGTTGCTTGCATAATCTTGCATAATTGTTTTTTTTTTTGTTTTGTTTTTGACAACACGTTAAAGCAGTAGTTTCCTTTAATAAAGGTGACAGTTTTCATCGTCTGTAAACCATGAAGGTTGTCAACACTTCGCTGTAAGAAACTGTATTGTTGGTTTTCCAATGCAGTGGTGATGGATGAAGTTATGTCAGCGAATGTCACATCTTTTATACAGCGTTTTTGTCTCACATCTAACAGTCACAGCAGGCTAATGTCACTTGAACACGAATGCTATTTTTTAGCTACAATTTTGGGAGAGAAGATAAAAATTTGTCACTCGACACAACCAAGACAAAACTCCATGCGAATGAATCGGAAACATGGGCAATAATTCTCATCCTGAAACCATTGTCACCATAAACTGTGTCCTGAATGCACCATTGATGCTCATATCCATTATTGGCAACACTCTGGTGCTAGCCGCCATATTGAGAACTCCTTCGCTTCGTTCACCGTCATTTTTTTTGCTTTGCAGTTTGGCTGTGTCAGACCTTCTCGTTGGGTTTGTTGTACAACCGCTTTACATCACTTATGAACTAACAAAAAACAGTTCCCTATACAAAGTTATGACCACGATGGCGTTTGCTGCATGTGGTGTTTCGCTTTCTACAATAGCAGCCATAAGTGTGGATCGGTTCTTGGCTCTTCATTATCACATGCGATATCCGAATTTGATGACAACAAAGCGCGCTATGGTTACATCGGCGACTATCTGGCTCATGAGCTTCCTTTTATCGTTCTTAGCTTTTTGGAACATTAATGCTTATTATTTTACCATAGCTGTTAGTATTGTCATTTTCCTTTTTATTTCTTCTGTTTGTTACCTCAAGATTTTTCGGATTGTTCGACGGCATCAGCTTCAAATTCACGCCCAACAACAGTCTGCGGAAAGTTTAAATGCTGAAAGTAATCAGAGCATGCAAAAGAGTGCTATCAACACTTTTATTTACTTCATGGCGATGATTTTATGTTATACCCCGGTGTTTATTGCCATGTCAATTTTAGTTATTTCGCCTCATCACTGGACAGTTGCTTGGAACTTAACCGATACTGTGGCATTTATGAACTCGTCCATCAATCCGTTTTTGTATTGCTGGCGTCTTCGCGAGCTTCGAACGGCAGTTGTAAAGACACTTCGCCAACTGTTATGGAAGCAAACTTAGGAAACTATTGTAGCCTATTATGGTTGTTATGCCCTAAACGCCAATTACCCTCAGCGACAAGCTGAAAATGATTTAATAATGCCTTTAGAAATTCCCCGATCGTAACTAATTGTTGACCGATGTAATGGCAGAGGTTCCTTGTGTAACACACTAGCAATTATGTTTTGGACAGTGGGCTCCAATATTGCTTCAAAAATATAATAAAATTTGCATTTGAAAAATAGCATTTCGAGAAATTTCGAGAAATTCGAGAGAAGGAGATGAGAGGATGGCAAACGTATCAGAAACGGATTATTTAGGGAGCATTGGCGATATTTCTTTTACTGAAACTGTTGTTATTAATAATTATTGATTGATTTTTTGATGCTGATGAGATGAAAAACTTGCTTACTTAGGTTATGCTAGGCTGGTTCTACTCAGCAAAGCTAGAAGAGAAACACAGTTAACATAACGGAAGTTATGATCATTGTTATATAGCTAAGAAGTCTTACCCAACAACGCGCACTCTAGATCTTAATGGCTAAGTGGAGGTCAAATGACATCTAACAATAAAACTGTTTCCCGCCAAAAGTCTCTGAGCGGGCAACATTGCAAAATCCCTGACGTCATAGGGTAACATTGCAATGTTGCCAGCGACATGTCATTTCGAATTCATTAAAATGCGTTACACGGGAGTTATTTTAACTCCTTAAATCGTCGACTGTGAGGAAAATGAATGTCAAAAGATTACCTTGGCAACTAGAAACAATATTTACATTTGTATAACTAAAAAGATGTTATGTATAAAAGAAACATCGATATTTTAAGAAACTATTTCAAGACGGTCTTACAAGTTTTTTTGTTTTAGTGAATTGATTTAAACATGGACTATCGCAAAATGCATTAATTAAATTCTTATAAAAGCCAAAACGACATTTAGCAGCTTGTAATATTAGTAGAAAAGGCGTTGTCGCGGTTGGCTAACATAGAACAATCTTTAAAGAAGTTGGCTAACTTATTATACAGATGAATTTCCAGGATGTGATATTTACTTTGCGTGCGTTATAGCTTTCTTCTGGCTCTGTTAATAACTTTTTAACTCAAATACATCCCTTGAATTCAATCACCAGCCACCATTTGGCATGATGTTATGTCAACATACACTTGGATAAAGAAGATATGTCACATCTTATTACAAAAGCCTTTTGTGCCACGCGCTAACAATACGTTTTGGCACAGTAGGCTTAAGTTATTCTATTAGAATATGGATATTAATTTATCCAGTTGAAGATTATTGTTCGTCGAGGAATTGGATCAAATACTCGACAACCCGAGTTTTAATTTCAAAACGTGATTAAGGAGGCGCATTGATGGCAAACGAATCGGAAACTGATTATTCAGGCAGTACGGGCAATGATTCGTGTCCTGAAACTTTTGTCATCATTAACTGTGTGCTAAACTCTTTTTTGATGTTGGTAACAGTATTTGAAAACACCCTGGTGATAGATAGGTAATATATTGAGAACTCCTTCGCTTCACGCACCATCTACTATATTTCTCTGCAGTTTGGCTGTGTCAGATTTTCTTGTTGGACTCGTTTTACAACCGGTTTACATTGCTTATCACCTAACGAAAAATAGCTTCTTTACCAAGCACAGTACATAATGGCCGCTTTGGGATGTGGCGGCTCG
This sequence comes from Oculina patagonica, assembly GCF_052425735.1. NCBI lineage: Eukaryota > Metazoa > Cnidaria > Anthozoa > Scleractinia > Oculinidae > Oculina > Oculina patagonica. The sequence goes on from NC_135768.1 coordinate 16,711,929, forward strand.
TTCCTTACAATGACAGCCATAACTGTGGATCGGTTCTTGGCTCTTCATTATCACATGCGATATCCGACTTTCATAACTACACAACGCGCAATGTACACATCAGCGACCCTTTGGCTCATGAGCTTAATGTTATCACTGTTGTCCTTTTGGAAAATGTTTGCTTATCATTTTGCTGCAGCTTTTGGAATTATCATTTGCCTTTCAACTTGTACTGTTTGTTACGTACGAATCTATCGGATTGTTAGACAGCATCAGTTACAAATTCAAGCTCAACAACAGGCTGTGGAAAGTAATGCTGCAAATGTTAATCAGAACATGTTGCGACTGACTAAAAGCGCTAAAAAAAACTTATATATTACATCGTAATGATATTGTGTTATTCTCCTTTATTTACTTCCATGTCAATTTTAGCTGTGTCTCGCAATCGCTGGACTGTTGCATGGACTTTAGCAGATACTGTAGCATTTATGAACTCGTCCATCAATCCAATTTTGTATTGCTGGCGTTTTCGTGATCTTCGAACGGCAGTTTTAAAGACAGCAAAGCAGATGGCTTGTAAGCAAAGAGTGGAAAATTCGTTTACTTAACGTGATTGTGTCACCGCTGAGTTAAATTTTGTTTTTCCAAATCACTCCTAGATGGATCCGAATGACAAAACCATAGCTTTCTGCACTAACTTAGAACATCAACAAAACACAGCAATTCACTGAGAATATTGGATTATGGGCAGTGTGCAACGCCATAATCGACGAAGTAAAGAACAAAGATAGTGTAGCGAGAAAGTGCTGAATACTTATCTTAAAACAAGGGCCCAATCGACGAGCTGGCCTAGCCTCAAAACGAGAAGCCAAATCGCGTGACGAATTTCTTGGCGAAGAAGCAGCTCGGAATGCAGAAGTGGAACTATTTCCTTTCTCGACAGGACGGACACGTCGACGCTTCTCCTTATTCACTTTCCTCTCGGCTCTCCTCTCGGCCCGGTAAATTCTCTTCTCGTCGTCGGAGTCCGAAGCGAGCTCATCAGATAAATATTCGTTGACGGTCGCCCATCCAAACTCACTCTTGTCGGCTAATTTAATTGCTTTAATACGCTTCGAGACCAACTCAGTACCTGCTTCAACGGCGACTTTTACTTTTTCGTACGATTTGTGTTTGAGAGCATCAGAAGCTTCGTCCAGCTTATCCAGAACTTGGAGAGAGTGGTCTAGCTGCTGCTGATTTCCTTTTCTCTTGCAGGTATATTGTTCGCGGCGAGCTTTCTTGACAGCTTGTTCGACGGAAGAGCTGTTTTGCTCGGAAAATCGCTTTGCGAAATCGCTGAGACGAGATTCGATAACCTGTGTGAGGTTATCAGTTAAAGAACTTATGGATTCGGAAACGGTAGATTGAATGGCAGAACTAACGGAAGGATCCAGCACTCCAGAAGTTGAGCTGCCACGTGCTCTGGCTTCTTCTGAGTCAGACATGATAAACTGAAAGTAGTGGTGTATCGTGTGGCGTCCGCAGACCCGAAGGAAGAACACAAACTGACAACGGCATATTTATATGAAACGCAATTAACAGCTATGACGTAACCTGAAACACCTCATTGTGAAAAACACAATGAGAATATGAAATACAGATCGTGCAGAAAGCAAATATCTGCTAAACTACGTACCGCAGATATTTTTATATTATTACAACCAAATGTGTATCCCGGGCGTTATAATTTAAAGTTACAAGCAAACAAGACTAACTTTCAAAACTGTCCAGCCCAGCAATAACCTATATCGCAATCTGTTTCAATCTTCGTCACTTTTGACCATCCGTACCGAGTTCCTTTGTATTTGCTATGTTATTGAAATGTTCCTTCACTGTTTTAAGAGGTTATTTTTAAGTTTCAACCAATTTGATGGTTATTTTCGATGCCTAAATTTGGGTAACATCCGTGACACAGTCCTTTAAGAGTAGGGTTAACCTGAATCAGGCAATGAACACGATGACCAAGACAGTATGTGGCGTTCTTGGCGCTATAAATATTATTACACGTGATATCCGAATTTCATGATCCCGCATCGCGAAATGTACACATCAGCGACTCTTTGGCTTATTTATCAACTTGATATTATTTGTAGCTTTCTTGCCGGAACCTGAATGCTTATAACTTTTCCAATGAGCGGCAACTATAATAATATATGTTATTGTTATTTTTAATTTACCAAATAAAAGAAGTTTACGAATCATAGACAAACTATGGACCTTATCACGGGAAGGCCAGAATGAATCGTTATATATACAGTCAAAACTTCATCTGCTATCTTATCCGAATTGTTTTGTTAGTAAGACCGTGAAGGATAAATTAAAAAGCCCTTCCAAATTTAATGCCATTTATTAATTTTAATTTTGATTTTAATGGCTTTCACTGTTCAATCAATTTCAAAATTGCTTTCAAACGTATCATCGCGTGATTCATTTCAACAACTATAAGACTGAAAGCGCAGAGACCTCAGCCACTAAGCGTTCATCAGTCATGTCTTCAACACTTCTAATTTTCAACCTGATTATTTTTTTTAATATCTGTTTTATACCAGCATGCATAACAGTGGTGACAGAACAGACTAAAAAAATCTGGGTCCTCATTCCTGGATCTCTCAAGAGGATCCTTGTGGGGTGAGACGTCATGTCATGAACATCCAAGAAAAGGAAACAAAAAAGGCAGGTGAATATGAAAGGAAAGTGCGACAAAGTTCCCACTTTCAACACGAAGTATTATATTTTGCTATGAAAAATGGGGCTGACGACAAATTAAAGGAAATAGTTTGTCCACGAAAACTAACGGAAGTGGTATACCGAATGTAACTGATTAATGCAAAAAAAAAAGCAAACAAACAAACAAAAAAACTTGTTCTGGATGTGAAACTTCGAATTTTCCCAAATGCGTTCAATTTGCAGCACAGCCTTTGCTGTATTTATTAGCCTGTATTTTTAAAAGAAATCTTCACAGCTGGCTTATTCAATTATCTCTTTATTGACAAATTAATTTGCTGATCACTTGCTAAGAGTCATGCTGCTCCAATCTTTTGTCTTGCGCAAGCAAAACAGCCACCCTTAATTTTCCCAAATTAAAATCGAATAAATTAGCCACCGTGTAGTGGACAATGCCGCTATGTAAACACAAATCCAGCTGTCGCTGAAGAGATGTTTCTTTCTTTCTTGTTTCTAAATACGGAGGTAATCGACACTCGAACTCTTTGGAGATCCTTAAATGAAACTTGCTAGTTATGTAAGCCTCTTTGGGACTTGAATCATCGACCACTTAAACTGTTTATGTGACAGGCAGCAGGCAAATGCGATAAAAATACTTCTCAAGTTGAGACAACATTATAGAGCTGTGCATATCGACTATTGCACCATAAAGGAGGTTCGTTACTTTAAACGTGAGAGAGAGAACGCAAAGATGGGAAACCAATCACAAATTGACAATTCAAGCGATATGGGCAAAAGTGACTCTCGTCCGGAAACTATTGTCATCATAAACTGTGTCCTGAATGGACCCTTGATGCTCATATCAATTATTGGCAACACTCTGGTGCTAGTCGCCATATTGAGAACTCCTTCGCTTCGTTCCCCGTCCACAATTTTGCTCTGCAATTTGGCTATTTCGGACCTTCTGGTTGCGTTTTTCGTGCAACCGCTTTACATCACTTACGAAGTAACGAAAAATCGGTCGCTGTACCAGGCAGTAAACGCAATGGCATTTTCAGTTTGTGGAGTGTCACTCTCAGCAATGACAGCCATAAGTGTGGATCGGTTCTTGGCTCTTCATTATTACATGCGATATCCGAATTTGATGACTACACATCGTGCTTTATATACATCAGCAACTCTTTGGCTTATTAGCATTCTGTTATCATTTTTAAATTTTTGGAAAAGCAGTGCAAATCATTTTGCTATGGTTTTTAGTATTATTCTTTGTCTTTCAGTTTCCACTATTTCTTACATCCAAATTTATCGAATTGTCCGTCGACATCAGTTGCAAATTCAGGTTCAACAACAGGCAGTGGGATGTTTTAATGCTTAACATAATCAGAATATGCAGCGGTCGAAGAAAAGCGCTATCAACACTTTTATATATTATATAGTGATGATTCTATGTTATGCACCGTTGTTTATTACCATGCCAATTTTGGTTATTTATCGTAATCGCTGGACAAGCGCGTGGAACTTTGTCGATACTGTAGCATTTATGAACTCGTCCATCAACCCATTTTTGTATTGCTGGCGTATTCGTGAGCTTCGAACGGCAGTTGTAAAGACAGCAAAGCAGATGTTATGTAAACAGACGGAGGAAAACTAGCTAACTCAAGGAGTTAAAGTTCATTTATAGTTTCTCCTCAGCGGAAACTAAAATGATATCTAAGTAAAAATCCTAAATTTATTTTTTTTATATATTTTTCAACATGTTTCGGTTTTGTATCGATAGACTAAAGTAAACGCAATGGCATAATAATTTAACGAGAAGAGGCTGGATCTCATTGATATCAATGATATCAGACCATCATTTCATAAACACTGAATCAAGATAATGGAAGGAAACTTATGGTTGTCTAATTGCACTATTTGCAAAAGTTCTTCATAACTGACCAAACGTAACAATGCCCCTAGCCCTAGTTACAAAGAGGTGCAGATTAGGCTAACGAAAATTAATAAAAATACAGCTTTTAAGTAGTGCTAACTAACTCGGCAGGTGAATATGAAATAATGAAAACTAAAAAAAAACATATATATATTTGGTAATGGAAAAATGAAGATAATGGAAAATTCAAGGACGGTAGTTTCATAGGAAAATTGGTAAAAACGTTTTGTTCAAAGTGGTAGAGAAAATTTCGTCACTTTCGGCAAAAAAATTGTTGTTCTGAACGTGCAATTCGTCCTCAGTCCCTGAAAGGTAAGGAAACGTTGCATTTTGTAGCTTGTATTGTAAATGAAAAGTCGCCACATAACGGCATCAAGTTACCATCTTAAGTAAAATTTATTTTTATCATTTACATAGAGTCATGTTGCTCTTACCTTTCGCTTTAGTCGGCTAAGTAGCTCTATCTTAACAGTTCTAGTTTTCTTTTAAAAGGTTCTTGGTTCTTTTGCTCTTAACACCAGGCTATGTCAATATAAATTCGGCTCTCGCTGAAGAAGCCTTCTTTGCCAGTTTAAAAAAAACGGAAGGCCAGAATACGACAATCGAAACTTTTGAAAGGATATTCGCTGTGCTACTTATTCCATCTCTACACTTCAGCAGGCTAATTCCTTGCTTAGAGATAAGCATGTCTCAATCAAAACCTTAATAAAAGAGTAATCATTTCGAGCTACATTTTCGACCCCCATTTTCGGCTTAAAGTGTACAAGATTTATGCAGACCGACACCTAATGTGAAAGTATGTTTAGGTGAAACATGTTTTCCGCCGTTGAAACAATTTAATGTTTTTTTTTTCATTGAAACATTTTGGGTTTAACGTGAACACGGCTTTAGACTTCAGCTCTCGACTACAATGTGTTAAATTTCTAACACAACTTACGGTGAATTCAGTAACAGCTGCCTAACATATTATTACCTTAAGACATGTTTGCTAACTGACTTGCAAATTTCGAGCATCAAAGCGACATTTGGTTTCCGCTAATAACATTTTGAAGCAAAAGATCACTTCATTTTAAACATCTGTCAGCAGGTACTTAATGTTCTTATGTCAACGAATATTCGTCTGAAGAAGTGACTAGTCTCTCTTACCGGATTATACATTAAGATGCAATTAATGGTTGGGGCCTAGAGAAGCATACGCTGAACCCTTCTTAATACGCATCATCTACTGCAGCAGGTTGATTTTAGCCAAATACGAAAACGCGTGCGACAATTTCAAAGAGGAAGAGAGTGTGCGAAGATGGCAACCTTAACAGAGACTAATAGTTCCTGCAGTACGGGCAATAATTTTCGTCCTGAAACGATTGTCATCATAAACTGCGCACTGAATGCTCCACTGATACCCATATCCATTATTGGCAACACTCTGGTGCTGGCCGCCATATTGAAAACTCCTTCGCTACGTTCACCGTCCACTGTGTTCTTATGTAGTCTGGCTGTATCAGACCTTCTAGTTGGCCTAGTCGTACAACCAGTTTACATTGCTCGCCTATTCACCGCTGATTTGCTGCACAAGATAAGTGATACTGTGGCCTTTGCTGCATGTGGTGTTTCGCTCTTAACTATAACAGCCGTAAGTGTGGATCGGTTCTTGGCTCTTCATTATCACATGCGATATCCGAATTTGATGAGCACATATCGTGCTATGTATATATGTGCAATTATTTGGTTGATCAGCTTTCTGTTGTCTTTTTTACCTTTCTGGAGAATGAATGCTTATCATTTTGTCATAGCCTTTAGTATAATCGCTTGCCTTTTGTTTCTTCTTTTTGTTACATTAGAATTTATCGAATAGTTCGTCAGCATCAGTTACAAATTCACGTTCAACAACAGGCTGTGGAAAGTTTAAACGCTGAAAATAATCAGAACATGCAGCGATCGACGAAAAGTGCCAAGAACACATTTATATATTACACTGTGATGATTCTGTGTTATACCCCGGTGTTTATTTCCATGTCCATTTTAGTTATCACGCCTCATCACTGGACACAAGCTTGGAACTTAACTGATACTGCAGCATTTATGAACTCGTCCATTAATCCGTTTCTGTATTGCTGGCGTCTTAGCGAACTTCGAACAGCAGTTGTAAAGACAATAAATCAGGCGTTGTGCAAGCAAGCAGAGGAAAACTAAAAGATAATAAAAATAGTATACTGATCATTGCGACAAGGTTTAAAAAATAAACGATCTTTATATTGTGCCCAATCGTAGTTTTCCAGTTCAGTTTATAAAAAAAAACGCGTGCCCAGGGTCTTCGTTCTCCTTGATCAGTGGTCGGGAAACGATCGACCCTGGGAAGTTCCTGCAGTACGGGCAAGAGATTGGATTGGAGATCCGAAAATATCAGACTTCCGGTTCAATTTCGCTTGCCTAGCGTTCAAAAGAATGTCTCAACGAACTTTTTGGTGTTTTACTTCCGGCCATTTTTGATGTTTTAAAACACCAATTAAGATTGATTCTGCGACGAAACTTTCGAGAGCCGCTCGTTTTGTCACGCTTGCGCAGTAAAGAACGAATACTCGGGGTACGAGATTGTAGGGGAAAAAAACTAGCCAACATAAGCGATCACCTTGAAACCAAAGAACGAGAGAACCAGAGAATCAGAGAACCAGAGAACCAAGAGAGCCGGAGAATCAAAGAATCAGAAAACTAAATATTTGATAAAAACGAATTGATTATTTATATTTCATTTTTTGTGTCCTTTTGGAGAAATTGTGACGTCAGTTGTGGCTATTACACGCGAGATCAGCCTCATTCTTCACCGCGATATAAAGACATGCAGTAATTACAACTTATTAAAACACATGTTTCCGAGAATTTCAAAGTTTCCCGAGACAGAGCCGGATGAAACATTAATGTATGAGTTCCTTCAGCTAGTGCAAGTTCTCATAAAACACCAGAACTTGAAATTTTTGTGCCAAAAAAGGAAAACAAAAAGAAAATGAAGATTTTGTGAACTGGAGATTATGAGGTCAATTTTTTTCCCTGAGTCGAGAAGAAAATTATTCTCTTACAGCCTCATTAAAATGTAACGTGAAATATTTGTCACGTAACAAGCGAAAGCTTTTTTTTTAAGTTTTCTATAGACTGCACGTCCTGATCTTGAAAATAATTACATCGCCAACGGTTGTAGCAAACACTGAAATCTATATTTACTTAAAATAAAGCCAGCTAATAAATTTTCTTTACAATTTAAAACTTCAAGAACATGACCTCATGCTGGTTTAGTTAGAGTAAATTGGATGTAAACTAGCTGCAGTGTACGATTTTGTTTTGAATTTTAATTTAAATTTATTTTCCATGCTCTGATGTCAATAAATGTTGTAAGTTAGTTTTATTTAGAATATTTCGTTTGTTGCTTTTGGTTTGACCTTTATTCATTTAATGTTTAGGTTCGGTTTGTAATTACTCAAGGAAGAATTAAACTAAACTGCATTTAAATTTCGGAAAGGGGTAGTAAAGAAAAGGCTGTTCTACTATTCGGTTTTGTCACGTTACCTTAAAACTCGGATCCTCTAACTTTAATTGAAATAGCTGTATGTTAAAAGGCATTGTTTTAATCTAGCCGCGAAAATTAGGAAAAATATTTTTCGTTTTGAAAAACATTCAATGCAATATAACATTTTTCTCGCTTCCAACCAGTGACTTAGACTTCAATTCTCGCTTAATGTTTTAAATTTCTTACACAGCCCACGCTGCATTTAATTACTTGAATTATTTATGGGAAGTACAGTTTGCCAGCTGGGTAAAAAATTACCATCTTTAGACATGTTTGCGAACTGACTTACAAAGGAGGCGTGTTCGTCGGGCTCATCTTTAATTTGAATTTCGAGCATCGTAGCGACCTTTCATTTCCTTTATAAAAACATTTTGAAGTAATAGAAATCAAGAATCTGTCACCAGGCACCATTTTGTTCTGTCAAATTATATCCGTCTTAAGAAGTGCTTCTCTTTTTTTGCCGGTTTATATGAAATGTAGTTAATTTACTGTCGGGCTTATGGAGGCATATGTTGCTTTCTTATCAGAGAGGTAGGTAGTCTTTGTTGAAAGATGCTTACTGCCCAGCGGGCTTATTCCATTCAAATATGAAAAACATCGGCTGAAGGTTTAAAACTTAATGAATGGATGAAAAACATTATTAACGAGTGTGTGCGAAGATGGTAAACCTAACAGAGACTAATTATTCAGGCACTAGCGGCAATAACTCTCGTCCTGAAGCAATTGTGATCATCAACTGTATCCTGAACGGTCCACTGATATTCGTGGCAATTATTGGAAACACTCTGGTGCTAGCCGCCATATTGAGAACTCCTTCGCTTCGTTCACCGTCCACATCCTTGCTATGCAGTTTGGCTGTGTCAGACCTTCTCGTTGGTTTTGTCGTACAACCGGTGTATATTTCGTACAGACTAACGCAAAATGACTCCCTGTATAAGGTGCTGACCATTACGGCCTTTTCTGCATGTGGTGTTTCACTCTTTACAATGACAGCCATAAGTGTGGATCGCTTCATGGCCCTTCATTATCACATGCGATATCCGATTTTGATGACCACCAGACGCGCTATTTATACATCAGCAGTTCTTTGGTTCATAAGCTTTTTGCTGTCATTACTTTCCTTTTGGAAAATGACTTCTTATTACTTTGCTATGGGATTTAGCATTGCCATTTGCCTTTTAATTTCTACCGTTTGTTACATGCGGATCTATCTAATTGTTAGACGGCATCAGCTTCAGATTCACGTTCAACAACAGGCTGTGGACAATTTGAATACTGAAAATAATCAAAACATTCGTCGATCGACTAAAAGTGCGAAAAGCACTTTCATATATTACATCGTGATGATTATGTGTTATACCCCACTTTTTATTACTATGTCAATTTTATTTATTTCCCCTCGTCATTGGACAAGCCCTTGGTACTTTACTGATACCGTGGCATTTATGAACTCGTCTATCAATCCATTTTTGTATTGTTGGCGTCTTCGCGAGCTTAGAACGGCAGTTGTAAAGACAGCAAGGCATATGATATGTAAACAGACAGAGCACAACAAGGAACAACGTATAAGAATTTCAAAGTCGACCCAGTCGAATGGAAGCGAAAATGGAAGTGGCACTGAACAAAGTGTTTTGGTATCAGCCTTAAAAATTGAATCTTTAAAATGACTCACTGTTTGCCAACATATTGTCACGTGAAATCCGGTAGGTTGGTAGCTTCAAAAAAAAGGTATATCAATTTACCTATCACGTAATGGACAAGGTGTCAATTAATCAAAGATTCATTCATTTAACAACGAAAAGCTATAAACTAAAGGCACTTGATAAAAAACGGTTGTGTAACTAGCTTAAAAATTATTACTTTTGCCATTTTTTTTCGTTTTAAAATACGAATTAAGAAGTATAAGACGCAAAATCCTAGAACACTTTTGGATAATATGTAAGTAATTGGGAAAGGAGCCTAAAATTCAAGTGTCACCTCTAGTAATTAACTCACATTCAAAATTTTTTGCAGTTATTATCCAATTAGAAGCTGAGGTGATGAATTGCTGAATTGAATTGCCAACAGCTTTATTCAAAAAGGCCAGACGTTTAGAGGAACCCTTTCATCAGTTTTAACGAAAATGTCTGCCAAATTATTGAAAATACTGCTTTCCATAAACATTTTAATTAAACGTTCATGTTAAATTAGGAACGGATGAAGTTGACAGGAAATTGTGAAAGCATTTTGTTTAACTTAAAACAAAAAGTTGTTTGCCAGGCAAAAAAGTTACTTCAGGCCTAAAGTTACTTGTTGTTGTGCGTGACACTGGTTAAAGTTCGAAATTCGCTGAATGTGTTCGACTAAAACATCACATATGCTGTGTTATATATTAAGTGCTTTTATTTTACGTAGTAGGGTATCGTCACAGTTAGCAAACATATTAGAATCTTTACACAAATTTTTCCTGATCGAAACAATGAATCATGGCAATCATGCTGTGCCGATCTTTACACACATATATAATTACTACCTTATGTTTCATTGAATACAGATTTAAAAAAAAAATATCCCTTGAACTCGAAACGTTGAAGCCGGGTCTAATGTTGCTATGTCAACAAATATTTGTTGATCGCCGAGTCTTTATTACCTGTTTATAAATTCAGTGCAAGTATTGAACAATAGACCATATTTGTGTTTTGGGTATTGGACTGGAACTAGCTTGCAATTGAGGCTAGTGGGAGAAACCCTTCAAATGTAAATGAAATCAAACTCCTTTTAATGTTTTTTCCCCCGCGTTAGCCTCCACTGCAAGCTAGTTCCAGTCCAATACCGAGAATACTAATATGGTCACGTAGGGGCCAAACCACCCCCCAAATGTTTCATGAAACCTAATTTTGGTTATTTTCAACATTAATTTACTTAACTTGTGGTGTTAGCTCAAATTGATGTCCACTTCATTTTAAGCTGAAGAATTTCTCAAAATTTCACATAGTGACGTCACAAAGGATGACGTCACAAAAACCAGTAAAGTAAAATTTTGAATTATTATTTAAAAAGTGTCTCATCTGAAAGTGGTTATCAAGGGGAGTAAAACACTGAAAACCGTTCATCGCTACGATTTTTTATTCCCGAGTTATGGCCAGTTAAAAACAGATCAGTGTTCCCCCCGGAACTATAGGTTTCCATACTTTCTTTGTAAAAGTAATGTCCTTGGTATTTTTTTGTCAGTTTTTTTCCAGCTGAGCTGGTATTTTGGTAAAAGAGACTTCTTACTGTCCCTAAAAATCGTATGGTTTTAGTTTTTCCACTTTTGCCTCCAGGACAATAATATGGCAAAGGAATTATTGGTCACGTGACCTTTTATTACGTCACAAATCTGCTTTTATGCTTCCAGGAATTACAAAAAATCTTTTTTTCATAATTTTCTTTTCCCTTCTACTTTCTGCATTTAATGCAACCAATGTGTAATGTAAATTGCACTACTATTAAGACAAAAAGGCAGTCAAATTTAGCTTTATTACCGAAGGAGGAGGTCCCATTTATTGACTTTAAATTTTTCCAACTTTAAAATGTCATATCTCACCCAGTATTTGTCGTATGTACATACTTTTTTCGGTTTTCAACTTCTCTTGACGCGCTCTATCTTAAACAGTAGAAAAATTAAAACAATTCCAAACTTTAATTTTAAGAAAATATTACGTCATCAGTTATGACGTCATATAGTGACAAGTTCTACAAACAAGTCTTTCAAAATGATTGGCATGTTGTCTTATATTAACCTACCAAGTTTCGCAAGCATGCGTTCAACATCAACAAAGTTATTAAAAATCTCACCAAATACCCAATTTTAGATGAAACATTTGGGGGTGGTTTGGCCCCTACGTGGGTTTTTGAAACTTCTAGAAATTTGAGCCTCTATCTACTAGGAAAGCCAAGGAAAACGAAGCAGAAACTGATTTTCTCAAAAATGTTGGTCGAAATAGGACTCGTTCTAAAACTATTGGCATAATAAACTGTGTACTAAATGCATCAGTGATGCTCATATCCGTTAGAAAATGTTTCCAAATGTTTAGTAACCTAGCAGGATACTATCGAACGTTGAACAGTTACAAATTTGATAACCTTGCCTTTGAAATAGGTTTTCTCTTTTTGCAAATTTCCATTGTACCAGTCAAAATGCAAATACATGTACATTTCACCAGGACGGACAATTGGAGTCTGGTTCTCATTACCGGGTCTCACGAGATGGCCCTTGATTGGTGTGGTAGCATTTCATAAATAATATAAACGAAACGATACTCAGCAGGAGGTGAATATGAAGAGAAAATGCTTACACTAGTCACGACAATCAATTTACATGTAAGCAAAAAGGGGACTGAAGCTTAACTAATTACCTATAAATTGGCTCTGACACACTTTTAAAAAAAATTTGTTAAAAATTTAAAAGGCGTTTTGCTCGGTCGATCTTTCCCATAAATACAATAGTTTTGATCGTATGTAAATCGCGTTATCATGCAGATGCATTTGGCTAAAAAAGTCTTTTTTACTAGTTTATAAATGCAGGCTGCAGTTATCGACTGTCGAACATATGAAAACATATGTCTCTAGATACTTGCGTAGGCCCCTGAAAAACATTTTTAAAACTATAATCATTTGGTTTTTGTCTTTGACAGACAGTAAGGTATTCTGAAACTTATTACGCAAAACTTAATTTCTTATATTTCTTGGGCTGTTGTGTTGAATTTTATAACATATTTTTATTAACATTTTTGACCAAACACTCGAAAACACTGTGCTAAAACCTTAAAACTCAAGAATACGTGCGGGAAGATTGCAAACGAATCAAAAACTGATTACTGAGGAAATATGGGCGATAATTGTCGTCCTGAAACTATTGGCATCATAAACTGTGTAGTGAATGCTCCATTCATGGTCATATCCATTATTGGCAACACTCTGGTGCTAGCCGCCATATTAACTCTATTCAGACCGGGGGGGGGGGGGCTTTTGAGGCCCGCGCTGACTTTGAACTTTTATAACTTTTTTAAGATTTAACCAAACGCTGCCAGACATTCTGAGTTTTCCTAAAATTTATCTGGCAACAATTTGGTAGAGTTGGATGATGTGTCAGGAACTTGACATCACCATGCCAACGGCATTTTGACAGGCATGTTTTCCCAAATTTGTAATTTTGCGTGTTTCTGTTAATAAAAATCGACTTAAATGGAATTATTTTTACATTTTTACGGGTTTAAAACACATTTTTTTTTATTTTGAGTACTTTGCAGTGATTTTGGGTGGTTTTCTGGCATTTTGGAAAAATTTTGAAATCCAAGATGACGGATCCAAGATGGCGGCTGTTTTGACATCATGATGTAATTGTCACGTGATGTGACGTCACCATCCCACTTGACGTATACCAAAAGAAAGAGTTTCGGACATACAATACATCCTATAAGTTTCATGGTGATTGCTTAAATATTCTGGAAGTTACATGGGGGGGGGGCTTCCGAAGCCCCCCCGGTCTGAGAAGGTCCAAAAAAGCCCAGTCTGAATAGGGTTAAGAACTCCTTCGCTACGTTCACCGTCCATAATTTTTCTCTGCAGTTTGGCCGTTTCAGCAGCCGGTTTACATTGCTACTAGACTAACGGGAGATCGTTCCCTGTATCTGGCACTGTCCGTATTGGCCTTTTCTCCATGTGGTGTTTCACTCTTTATAATGGCAAGCATAAGTGTCGATCAGTTCTTGGCTCCTTATTATCACATGCGATATCCGAACTTGATAACTGCCAAACGTACTATATATACATCAGCAGTTCTTTGGTTTATTTGCTTCCTGTTATCACTCATATATTTTTGGAAAAGCAATGCTTATTACTTAGGTTTGGCTGTTAGTATTGTCATTTGCCTCTTAACTTGTACCGTTTGTTGCATCCCATATATCAGATTGTCAGAAAGCATCAGTTACAAATTCATGCCCAACGAGAGGTTGTGGAAAGTAATCAAAACGTGCAGCGATCGACTAAAAGTGCCCTAAATACTTTTATATATTATCTCGTGATGGTTCTGTGTTATACTCCATTATTTATTTCCATGTTACGTTCGGCTATTTTTCCTAATCACTGGACAAACACTTTGATCTTAGCAGATACTGCAGCATTTATGAACTCGTCCATCAATCCATTTTTGTATTGCTGGCGCCTTCGCGAGCTTCGAACGGCCTTTACCAAGTTAAGACTGCAATGAAAATGTTATGTAAAGAAACGGAAGAAAACTAGACAACCTTCCTGAGTACAAACTATTAAGGAATTTAATAAAGTTTTTCCCGCCTGAGCTAACAAGGAAATTTGGTCATTTTTACATGAGGCTGTGGAAAGTTTCGATGCTGAAAATAACCACAACATGAAGCAATGAAAAAGAAAAGCCATAAATACTTTTATATATTATATCAAAATGATTCTATACTATACTCTGTTATTTATGTCAATGTCAATTGTAGCTATTTTCCCTAATCAGTGGACACGCGTGGGCGCTAGGAGAGACTGCGTCGTCCTATTTTTGTATTGCTGGCGTCTTCACGAGCTTGGAACTTTAACGGTAGTTGTAAATACAGCAAACTAGATGTTATGTAACCAAATCGAGGACAGCTAACCAACTTTGTGCTTTGGTTTTTACTTATCGGCTTAAACTAAGTCACTCTCACTGTTTCGCCCCTCGCTGCTAGCATCACAAAATCTGTCACAGAATTAAATATGATGGCGCTAGTGTGGTCTTTTATTCAAAAACTCAGCAGATGCGAAGTAAGTGTTGAAAATTTGTTTTTGGCGGCGAAATCATGAAAATGCACTCATAGCAGTAAAGTCTTGAAAATTTACTAATAGCAGGCCAATTCTTGAAAATACAATATTGGTGGGCCAATTCTTGAAAAAACAATATTGGTAGGCCAATTCTTGAAAATACAATATCGTTAGGCCGAAACTTGAAAATAACATATTGGCAGGCCAAATGTAAAAAATTTAATATTTAGCAGGCCAAATCACGAAATAGTTGAAATTCAAAATTTTGAAATTTTTTGATTTGGTTAATTAATTCTTAGAAATTCAGAATTCAATATCAGCTAGTCAAATTTTGAAGATTTAACAGGCAAAATATTAAAAAAATAACGTTTGGCAACACACTCACTTAATTGGCAGACCCACTTCTTGTCGTCGTAAAATAACTTAGGCGTCGAATGTCGCCGAATGTCTTACATTTACCTCAGAGCTAGTCTTTGCTGCATATTAAAGATGGCTTAAATTTTAAATTGAAAAAAAAATCGTTGCACCTGTCAGCTGTAATGGACAGTAGCCTAATTGCATGTTAACGATCAACCTTAAGTTATTGTTAGAACTATCGTGTTAAAGAAAACATCTCGCAAGCTGAACCAATAAACTATTTGACCACAACCACAGGGGTAATATATTTTGTGACACGGCGGTGATTTCTCGTGTTAATGCACGAATGGAAATGCCTAATGCTTTGTTTAGTAGCAACTATTTTTACTGGATATAAAATTTCTTCGGCTGCCCCGAATTATTCCTGATCCCTCACAGAAGATGTATGCCCCTCTTGCTTTTGCATGTATAATTTACATTCTGAATATCAATGTCAACCCGCGTTCGTCTCAAGAAGTCGGTTTTTAAATGCAGGGGTAAATAATGTGACAGACATCATTCTTACGCAGTCTCCTTTATGAGTAAAACTGCAATCAGTTATTACTCACAGGATGTTTATTTGACACAACAGCGATTTTATATTTCCTCTGTTATCGCATTGAGCTTAAGGGAAGAGAATAATATTTGTACAGCTTTTGGACCATTAGAACTCAAAAACATTGTGCTACAATTTCAAAACATAAGAAAAGACTTTCGAAGAGTGCCAACGAATCAAATTAAACCGATTATTTTTAGGGAAGATGGGAAATAATTCTCGTCCTGATACTATTGTTATCATAAACTGCGCACTGAATGTACCTCTGATGCTCATATCCATTATTGGAAACACTCTGGTGCTAGCAGTCTTATTGAGAACTCCTTCGCTTCGTTCACCGTCCATTGTGTTCTTATGCAGTCTGGCTGTATCAGACCTTCTAGTTGGACTTATCGTACAACCGGTTTACATTGCTCGCGTATTCACCGCTGATTCGCTGTTCAAGATAAGTGATACTGTAGCTTTTGCTGCATGTGGTGTTTCGCTCTTAACAATGGCGGCCATCAGTGTGGATCGGTTCTTGGCTCTTCATTATCACATGCGGTATCCGAACGTAATGACAACATATCGTGCTATGTATATATCGGCAATTCTTTGGTTGGTCAGCTTTCTGCTGTCTTTTTTACCGTTTTGGAACATGAATGTTTATTATTTTGTCGTAGCCTTTTGTATAGTCGTTTGTCTTTTACTGTCCTCTATTTGTTACATCAGAATTTATCGAATAGTTCGTCAGCATCAGTTACAAATTCACGTTCAACAACTGGTCGTGGGACGTTTAAACACTGAAAATAGTCAGAACATGCAGCGATCGACGAAAAGTGCCAAAAACACATTTATATATTACACTGTGATGATTCTGTGTTATACCCCAGTGTTTATTGCCATGTCGATTATAGTTATCTCGCCTCATCACTGGACAAAAGCTTGGGACTTTACTGATACTGTAGCATTTATGAACTCCTCCATTAATCAATTTTTGTATTGCTGGTGTCTTCGTGAGCTTCGAACGGCAGTTTCAAAGACAGTAAAGATGTTTTGTAAACATGCAGAGGAAAACTAAAGGTAATGAAAACAGCATACTGACCATTATTGCAGAGGAAAGGCCAAGGCAACATTTGAAAAATAATAAAAGATAAAAATGGCCCAACTGTAGAAGCTTTCAAGTTTGGTAAACGAAAAAAAAAAAACTAGTCAGCATGATTCACTTGAAACTCGCTTCCATTTTATGAATCGTTGTCAAAAAGAATAATTACTACTTTACAGGATATCTAAGAAGACATAAATGCTGATCCAATGTGTTAAGTTGTTCAAAAACTTGTGGATATTAATTCTGCTCAAGGAAGTACTGACAAGCAATAATAAGTGATAACGTTTAGTATTTTAGTTTATTTTTTTTATGATTCCTTTGCAAACTTCCTGAATGCTAAAATATCTTTCTTTTAATTTACGTTTGTCGCGCGTAGTTCACATGCATGTTCAATTAAAAAACGTATCAACTGGTATCACCTGCAGATTTATTCTTTCTGACGATAGAATACTTGCTCTGCAGTCCTAGGCCTGTTGAGTAGAGGCTTGCAACGTGAGAAATTTCAGTAGAAAACTTGGCAAAATGCAAGGAAACTTGTCAAAAACCTGCCATGATAACCAAAAACGAATTTTTCAGTGCAAAACAAATATTAGACCGGCAAAAATCGTTCTCATTGGCTGAATTTTACTTATTGGCCCTCTCAGCTGTCGCAGTAGTGAAATAATCCTCGGCTTATTTGCATAATTTTAAAAGTGATAAACGGCGAAAAACGCGCACATTCCCGCAAATATGTAAAAAACGAAAGTAACAACCAGCTTATCGAATAAAGCTTTGTAAGAAGAAAATTGGAGGCAGTGCGGTTAAACTATATAATATCAAGGTAAACTAAATTGCGTAAACCCAATAAGATTGGAGAGTCTTGTTATTAATACATGTCTATACACTAGAATCCCAATATCTTTAAACTCCACGGAAACAAGTGCAAAAATTGATTCTATAAATCGAGGGTAGAACTACAGTGTTAAAGAGGGAATGAGTGGACCCTAGTTGTTATTACCATTTCCCGCGAGAAGTTCCTTGAGGGCTAAGGCATTTCAGAAACAATACAAACAACGCGATTGGAGTCTGGTTCCCATTACCAGGTCCCCCGTGATCCTTGAGGGGCGAGGCATCATTTCATAAACGATATAGATAACCAGACGAGTGGACTCTGGTTGTCATTACCAGGACTCCAATAAAACACCTTTTGAGTGGTGTGGAATAACGAAACAAAATATTGCTCAGCAGGTGAATATGAAGAGAAAATGTCAAAAATTAGTCATGAAAGCCAATTATACAAAAAAGCGAACACAACTTAGCAAATTATCTCAGACGAGTCTCACTTTTAAAAACGTTTCGTTAAGGTATATTGAATAGATCTTTCCGATTAAAAGGTTTCAATCGTATGCGAACCATAAAATCATGTCAAAATGCATTTGGCATAAGAAGGCTTTCTTACTAGTTACACAGCCAACAGTTATTGATAGTCGAAACATTTGAAAACATATGTCGCGTAGGCCTCTTTGTCTTACATTTAATTTTTGACTTTGACAGGCAGAAAGGTAATTTGAGACTTGTGCAAGATTTAATTTAATATATTTCTTGGGATATTGCATTGATTTTAGCAAAACATCTTTACATCTTTTTGGCCAAACTCTCAACAACACCGTGCTCAGCAACACCGTGCAACATTTCAAATCGTACGATTGCGTGGGAAGATTGCAAACGAATAAGAAACGGACTACTTGGGGAATATGAGCAATAATTCTTATCCTGAAACTATTGTCATCACAAATGGAATACTAAATGCGCCACTGATGCTCGTATCCATTATTGGCAACACTCTGGTGCTAGCTGCCATATTGAGAACTCCTTCGCTTCGTTCATCATCCATGATTTTACTTTGCAGTTTGGCTGTGTCAGACCTTCTAGTTGGGTTTGTCGTACAACCGCTTTACATTGCTTATAGACTAAAGGAAAATGGATCTAATGGTTCCCTGTATCAAGCACTGACAAAAACGTCCTTATCTGCGTGCGGCGTTTCGCTTATGACAATGACAGTCATAAGTGTGGATCGGTTTTTGGCTCTTCATTATCACATGCGATATCAGAATTTGATGACTACCTTTCGTGCTTCATGTACATCAACAACCCTTTGGATCATAAGCTTTCTGTAATCACTCTTTTCTTTGTGGAAAACGAGTGTTTATTATTTTGCTATAGCGGCCACTATTATTATTTGCGTTTTAATTTCTACTGTTTGTTACATCAAAAATTATCGAATAGTTCGTCAGCATCAGTTGCAAATTCACGCCCAACAACAGGCTGTGGGAAGTTTAAACGCTGAAAACAATGAGAACATGCAACGATCGACCAAAAGTGCTAAAAACACTTTTATATATTACATCTTGATGATTCTGTTTTATATGCCGGTGTTTATTGCAATGGCAATTTTATTTATTTCCCCCAATCACTGGACACATGCGTGGGCATTAGCAGAGACTATAGCATTTATGAACTCGTCCATTAATCCATTTTTGTATTGCTGGCGCCTTCGCGAACTTCGAACGGAAGTCATCAAGACAGCAAGAAAGATGTTATGTTAACAGACAGAAGAAAGCTAGTCAACGTTGCGTTTTACGCAAGGCAGGTCGATGCTTCTTGGTTATGATACAAGCGACATTTAAATGGCTGATTAAGGTCTCTGAAATTAATCTTCGAAATTTTAAATTAGAACACAATTTAACTTTGACTGATTTAATCAGATGTTGGTTTGTTAAGTGTCACGTGATATACGGGAGGTGTAGGTAGCAAAAAAAAAAGAAGAAGATTGGCGCTTAAATTCAAGTTAGGGCTTAAATTCCCTTAACACAGTAAAGGCAAAATGCACAGTTAATTACCCACTTTTTTAAATGCGGTGAAGGACAAGTTTAACCTGTCAAGATAAATGAAAATTTCATAATTCTCACACGGCGTTGAACCAGATCCCGTAATGCTTCCCAAAACACATACCTCTCAATAGGGACCGATAAATCCTGGGTTCATGCGATCGTGCATGCAAATATGGCGACAGAATGGACGAGTTGCCATGGAGCCTGGTTTCTCGTACCCAGGTCTCTTAAAACATTGTGCGTGAGGTGTGCCACCATTTCATAAACATTCTCGACTGCAGTGAACTAAAGAAAAAACGTCAAAAAATAGTCATAGACACATCTCTAAAAGGGGACGATTGGAAAGTTTTTTATCGTATGTAATCCATTTCTATGTCAAATGTATTCGGCTAAACTAGTTTTTTTAATAGTTCATAAATGCAGGTGGTAGTTATCGATAATGAAAACATATGAAAACAGATGTTGCTTGCAAATTACGCATGTCCTTTTGTCCTTTTGAGAAACATTTAATTTATATCTTTGACATACAGCAAGCTACTTTGAAATGAAAGTAATAGAAAAATTTTAGACCTCTCAAGCTATCGTATTGAATTTATGCGTCCATCTATTTGCGAACAACACCTTGCTACAAGGTGGAAACGCATAGTGAAAGTGCTCGAAGGTAACAAATTTACCAGAAACCGAATACTCAGGTAAAATGGGCAATAATTCTTGTCCTGAAACGATTGTTATCATCAACTGTGCGCTGAATACGCCATTGATGCTTATATCCATTATTGGCAACACTCTAGTGCTAGCCGCCATATTGAGAACTCCTTCGCTTCGTTCACCGTCCATAACTTTTCTTTGCAGTCTAGCTGTTTCAGACCTTCTTGTTGGACTACTCGTGCAACCGATTTATATCGCGAATGAACTTACAAATGATTTGCTGTACAACATAAGAAACGCTACGGCTTTTTTTGCGTGTGCTGTTTCGCTCTGTACAATAACAGCCATAAGTGTGGATCGGTTCTTGGCTCTTCATTATCACATGCGATATCCGAATTTGATGACTACACGTCGTGCTGTGTATATATCAGCAACTCTTTGGGTTATCAGCTTCCTGCTTTCATTTTTAACTTTTTGGAACACGAGCGCTTATGGTTTCGCCGGAGCAGTTAGTATCGTCATTTGCCTTTTAATTACCACTGTTTGCTACATCAGAATCTACCGGATTGTTCGTCAGCATCAAATACAGATTCATGTTCAACAACAGGCTGTGGACAGTATAAATGCTGAAAATAATCAGAACATGCAGCAGTCGAAAAAAAGTGCTATAAATACTTTTATATATTATATTGTGATGGTCCTATGTTATACACCGTTGATTATTTTAATGACAATGTTAGGTCTGCCAAACATTCACTTAACAACGTCGTGGATCTTCGCAGATACGGTGGCATTTATGAACTCGGCAATCAATCCCTTTTTGTATTGCTGGCGTTTTCGGGAGCTCCGAACGGCAGTTTTAAACGCAGCGAGGGAAATGTTATGCAGAGAAACGCCAGAAAACTAGAGTATGTTGGGTCTTAGTATCATTACCAACATTTGACTTTTTAACCGTTTCAAAGGTTGGACACTTCTACGCCGGTGACATTGGTTACTTTGCAAAATGTAATATGGCTGTTAAAGTATAAACCAAAGGTGAATTAATTTCAAAGGAGACTATAAATGGCGAAGTCAACTTAGTCTGTCTAGTTTGATTGTGTAACTTAAGGTTATTTTTTTTAAGTGTCGGTAACATAAAGAGGTTTTTGTTTCATTTATTCATGCTAGCCGGTACTTGAATTTTCCAGTTATAGAAGACCAATATAAAATAGAATATTTATATTCACATTTCTGTAAAATGTTTTCCGCCAAATTTGTATACGTATTTGGACTACATGCTGTCCAATTTGGAAATAATTTGATGGAAAAAATTCCGAGGGCAGCCAAAATTGGACGAGGCCGTAGGCCGAGTCCAATTTGGCTGTCAGAGGAAAATTCAAGTAACGTAAACAATAAACTTATGTCCAGAACGGGAAAAGCATTCAACAATAGTAGGCATCACACAGCACATGCAACTCACGCAAAGCATTGTCTTCACAAATAAAACTTAAACAAAACGGTGCAATTTCATTCACCTAAGTTTGCGAAGCTTGCAACAAAGTGAGTGAAAACACTGCATCAATCATTGAAAGTCGTAAACAAAGTGTCCGAAGAGCTTTACAACTTCTTGAATCTGACATACTCCTTTCCACTATCTCGTTTGTACTTCATCGCCGTCTTTCTTTTCGAATTTCAGCAAAAAACGACAAAGAATTGCATCTAGCTCATGGCGATGAATACCTGAGTGACAGATTTCTTGCTTCGCTTGGCTGCACTTACGTTCACCCAAGTTTTGTACTATTGGAGGTGTTTTGCTCTTGGTTTTGCTTCTTAGTGTAGCTAGCTCCTCTTCTGACAACAAAGAAAATTTCTCTTTGTTGTTACTATTGCTGAAAATCCCAAAAGTAATGGATAAACAATGCTAATTGGCTAATATCCGACACATGTTGTTTTTTCTTCGATTTGATTGGCTGAGACAAAACTGTCCAATTTTTCTCAAATTGGAATTAAAATTGAATTAAATTGAATTGAAAGTGCAAGGTCTTAAAAATGCATCTGTTCTGTAAAGTTTTTTGGGCTTCTGGCTGGTATAAAAAATAGCAAAAAAAAATAGAACATACTATTGAGGAGAGAATTTGAGTCTCTTATAGGTTTGCCATCTTCGCACACTTTCGGTTAATAACGTTTCTCACCCATTAATTAAATTTAAATCCTTTAGTCGGTGTTTTTCATATTCGATTGAACTTAACCTGGCGTGCAGTAAATAATTGTTAACAAAGAAGCGTCCCTAATAAGGAAGCTAACAGATGTCCCCATAAGCCTGAAATATCATATGAACCGGCAAAAAAGAGTAGCACTTCTTAGACGAATATAAGTTGACATAACAAGTGGTGCCTGGTGACAGATTCTTGAAATCAAGTGTTCTATTACTTCAAAATGTTTTTATAAAGGAAATGAAAGGTCGCTACGATGCTCGAAATTCAAATTAAAGATGAGCCCGACGAACACGCCTCCTTTGTAAGTCAGTTTGCAAACATGTCTAAAGATGGTAATGTTTTAACCAGCTGGCAAAACTCACTTTCCATAAATAATTCAAGTTACTAAATGCAGCGTGGGCTGGGTAAGTAATTTAACACATTAGGGGAGAAGTAAAAGTCTAAGTCCCCGGTGGAACAACAAAAATGTATACCGCCTTGAATGTTTTTCAAGACAAAAATATTTTTTCCCTAATTTTCATGGCTACATTAAGACAGTGCCTTTTATCATACAGCTATCTCAATTAATGTTGGAGGGTCCGAGTTTTAAGGTTACGCGACAAGACCGAATAGTAGTATACATTTTTCTTAACTACTCCTTTCCCGAAATTTTAATGCAGTTCAGTTAAATTCTTCCTTTAGTCATAAAACCGAACCTAAACATTATATGAACAAAGGACAAACCAAAAACAAAAGAATATATTCTAAATAAAACTAACTCACAACATTTATTGACACCAGAGCATGGAGAATAAATTTAAATTTTAGTTTAAAATAAATTCTTAAACTGCAGCTAGTTTACTCTAACTAAACCAGCGTGAGGTCATGTACTTGAAGTTTTAAATTGTAAAGAAAATTTATTAGCTGGCTTTATTTTAAGTAAATATAGATTTCAGTGCTGGCGACACCGTTGGTGATGTAATAATATACAAGACCGTGCAGTCTATAGAAAACTTAAAAAAAGCTTTCGTTTGTCAGGTGACAAATATTTTACGTTACATTTTAATGGGGCTCTAAGAGAATATTTTTCTTCTCGACTCAGGAAAAAAAATTGACCTCATAGCTTCCAGTTGACAAAATCTTCATTTTCTTTCCTTCAAGTACATTCTCATCCGATTTTTTTCCTTTGTTTTAGTACAAACATTCCAAATTCTGGTAGTTTTTGAGAACTTATAGGAACTCATACATTATGTTTCATCCTGCTCCATCTCGAAATATTGAGATTCTCGGAAACATGTGTGTTAATAAGTGTTATGTTAATAAGTTCTATTTACTGCATGACAGTATCCCAGTGAAGATCTACAATAAGGTTGATAGCTACACCTGACGTCACATTTACTCCAAAAGGAAACCAAATAATGAATTAAAGATAATCTCCTCGTTTATATCAAATATTTAGTTTTCTGATTCGTTGATTCTCTGGCTCTCTTGGTTCTTTGGTTTTCTTGGTTCTTTAGGTTTTCTGGTGATGGCTATTTTTTTCTAAAATCTCGTACCCCGAGTATTCGTTCCACACTGCGCAAGCTTGACGAAACGCGCGGCCCTCGAAAGTTCCGTTGCAGAATTGATCTTGATTGGTTTTAAAAACAATAAAAATGGCCGGAAGCAAAACACCAAAAAGTTCGTTGACTGTCATTCTTTTGAAAACTAGGCATGCGATATTCAACCGGAAGTCCGATATTTTCGGACTTCCAATCAGAACTTTCCAGGGTCGCTCGTTGCCGACAGCTGGAAAAAGGGAACGAAGACCCTGGGTACGAGTTTGTTTTTGTTTTTGTTTTTTTCTAAAAACTGAACAGAAAAATTACGATTGGGTCTGATAAATATCTTTTTTTAACCTTGCCGCAATGATCAGTAGGCCGTTTTTATTGTCTTTAGTTTTCCTCTGCCTGTTTACAAGACACCTCCTTTACTGTCTTTGAAACTGCCGTTCGAAGCTCACGAAGACGCCAGCAATACAAAAATGGATTGATGGACGAGTTCATAAATGCTACAGTGTCAGTTAAGTTCCAAGCGCGTCTCCAGTGATGAGGCATGATAACTAAAATGGACATGGAAATAAACACCGGGGTATAACACAGAATCATCACAGCGTAATATATAAATGTGTTTTTGGCATTTTTCATCGATCGATGCATGTTCTGATTATTTTCAGCATTTAAACTTTCCACAGCCTGTTGTTGAACGTGAATTTGCAACTGATGACGACGAACTATTTGATAAATTCTGATGTAACAAACAGTAGAAAGTAGAAGGCAAACGATTATACTTAAGGCTATTACCAAATAGAAAACATCCAAGCCCCAAAAAGGTAAAAAAGACATCAGAAAGTTGACCAACCAAAGAGTTGCTGATATATACATTGCACGGTGTGTAGTCATCAGCATCGGATATTTCATGTGATAATGAAGAGCCAAGAACCGATCCACACTTATGGCTGTTATTGTAGAAAGCGAAACACCACATGCAGCAAAGGCTACAGTATCACCTATCTTGTCCAGAAAATCAGCGGTGAATAAGCGACCAATGTAAACTGGTTGTACGACTAGGCCAACTAAAAGGTCTGATACAGCCAGGCTACATAAGAACACAATGGATGGTGAACGTAAAGAAGGAGTTCTCAATATGGTGGCTAGCACCAGAGAGTTGCCAATAATGGATATGGGCATCAGTGGAGCATTCAGTGCGCAGTTTATGATGACAATCGTTTCAGGACGAAAATTATTGCCCGTACTGCCGGAATTATAAGTCGCTGTTAAGTTTGTCATCTTCGCACACTCTCTTACGCTTTGAAAATGTCGCACGCGTTTTCGTATTTTTCTAAAATAAACCTGCTGCAGTAGATGATGTGTATTAAGAAGGGTGCAACGTATGCTTCTCTAAGTCCCGACCATTAATTACATCAGAATGTATAAACGGTAAGAGAGACTAGTACTTCTTGAGACGGATATTTGTTGACATAAGAACATTAAGTAGCTGCTGACAGATGTTTACAATGAAGTGATCTTTTGCTTCAAAATGTTATTAACGGAAACGAAATGTCGCTATGATGCTCGAAATTTCAGAAATAGGCGGGATCAAAACGCCTCGAGCTCTTATGTAAGGTAGTTAGCAAACATGTCTAAGGATGGTAGTAAGTTAGGCAGCTGTTACTGAATGAAGCGTAAGTTGTGTAATACATTTAACACATTAAAAGCAAGAGTTGAAGTCTAAGTCGTTCCTTGAAAACAAGAAATACGTCATACCGCACCGCTTAAGGTTTTTCAAAATTGAAAATAATATTGATTGAGACATTTCCATTTTTTTTGTAGACAGCTATTTCAAATAACGCTGTCAGCTCAAATTAAATTTCCATCTTACGCGGCAAGGCCAAAAACTACAGGTTGTATGAGAAGTAGAGGGCTGCTAAACATCCGGATGGTAATTAAAAAAACATAATGACATGGCAAACCAACATGTCCTTTTTCGCTCTCCTCGGACGTGTGAAAGCTATGTACATTTAGCACAACTAATTTTTTTTGAGAAACTCAAAGCTAAAAACAGTCAAAGAAAAGATATAGAATAAAGCCTCAAACAAACATCCCCTACGTTTAAAAGTAAAAACTTGTAGTTTCCCTCTACACCGTTTTAACTAAATCTTAAAATTTAAATTAGTTGCACGAGCGCTCTAAATGAGTACTTTTATGATTGATGGAAAGAATTATCCTCTCTTGTATCTTTTGTGGAGGAAAGTTGAAGGGACTGCTTCATGTCTCGGCGCATGTGCAAGCTATAACGTTGGCTTATTCGATCCATTGTTAAAGAAACACTCGGAAACATGCAGGCAACTCTTGCAGGAAAATTGCCTTGTTTTATTTCTTATTATAATTCCTTCTTCTTTTTTTTTACTCCGACTCTTGTATACTTTGTTACCGATCACTTGTATTACAGTAATCACAGGAATCTCGAATCCAAATTCTGTTTCGAACATTGATTGGCGCTTCTATTTTTATAAGATGAATGCATTCTTGAAATTGACTAACGGATTCAAATTTCGAAAAAGCAATTCATTAATGTACTCTAGGGAAGGAGGGGGGGGGGATGTTTTTCTTGGCATGACTGTAAAAGCTCTACTTTTATTCGTCTAATCTGCACCTATTTTGATATAAGGGCTTGAGTCATTGTTTGTGTCGTTTGTCTATATTGTTACTTCTACTCAGTTATGAAGAACTTTTGCAAATAAGACAAGAAAATTATAAGTTTTATTCCATTATCTTAAATCTGTGTTAATGACAAGATGGTCGATCTCATCTCAATAGATATCGGGAAATAGGATCCTGAGTCTCTTCGTGTCCAATTATTAACGACAAATGCAAGGCTTAACTTTAGTCTATCGACTGAATGCTGGAACATGTTGAAGTATCAAAAACAAAATGAATTTCAGGATTTTTGCTTAGATATCATTTTAGTTTCCACTGAGGAGAAACTATGTGTCATCCCTTACTCCCTGGGTAAGCTAGTTTTCTTCCGTCTGTTTGAATAACATCTGCTTCGCTGTCTTAACAACGGCCGCTCGAAGCTCACGTATACGCCAACAATACAAAAATGGGTTGATGGACGAGTTCATAAATGCCACAGTATCGGCAAAATTCCACGCGCTTTTCCAGCGATTACGACAAACAACCAAAATTGACATGGTAATAAACAACGGTGCATAACATAGGATCATCACTATATGATATATAAAAGTGTTAATAGCACTTTTTTCGATCGCTGCATATTCTGATTATGTTCAGCATTTAAACATCCAACTGCCTGTTGTTGAACCTGAATTTGCAACTGATGAAGACGGACAATTCGATAAATTTTGATGTAAGAAATAGTAGAAACTAAACTAAACTGAAAATGCCATTGCATGTACCGTCTGATACAGTGAACGATTTCCCGTTACTTCGTAAGTGATCCACAGCGGTTGCACGAGAAACCCAACGAGAAGGTCTGACACAGCCAAACTGCATAGCAAAACTGTGAACGGTGAACGAAGCGATGGAGTTCGCAATATGGCGGCCAGCACCAGAGTGTTGCCAATAATTGATATGGCTCATTTAGGACACAGTTAATGATGACAATAGTTTTAGGACGAAAGTCACTTTTGCCCATATCGCTTGAATTGTCAATTTGTGATTGGTTTGCCATCTTCGCGTTCTCTCTCTTACGTTTAAAGTAACGAACCTTCTTTTTGGTGCAATAGTCGATTTGCACAGCTCTATAATGTTGTGTCAACTTGAAAAATATGTTTATCGCAATTTTCGGCTGCCTGTCACATAAACAGTTGAAGTGATCGATGATTCAAGTCCCAAAGAGGCTTACATAACTAGCAAGCTATATCGAAGGATCTGAGTGTCGATTACCTCCGTATTTAGAAACAAGAAAGGAAGAAACATCTCTTCAGCGACGTACAGCTGGATTTGTGTTTACATAGCGGCGTTGTCCACCACGCGGTGGCTAATTTTTGGTGTATTCGATTTTCATTTGGAAAAAATGAAGGGAGCTGGTATACTTGCGCAAGAGAAAAGATTTGAGCAGCATGACTCTTAGAAAGTGATCAGCAAATTATTTTTTCTATAAAAAGAGAAATTAATTAGCCAGCTGTGAAGATACCCTTTCTTTTAAAAATACAGCATAATAATAAATGCTAATAAATGCTGCACATTGAACGCATTTGGGAAAATTCGAATTTTAACGCCGAGAACAAGTTGTTTTTTTTGGACTAAGCAGCTTCCTTTGGTATGCCACTTCCATTACTTGTCATTGTCAAACAATATCCTTAATTTGTCGTCAGCCCCATTTTCAAACCAAAATATAACGTTTCGTGCTGTTGTCGTAACTTTTTATTGCTCTCCCTTAAGATTCTCTTGCCTAGTTTTGTTTTGTTTTCTTGGATTTTCATGGCATGACATCTCACCCAATAAGGACCTTCTTAGCTTGAGAGATGTGGGAATGAGAACCCAGTTTATTCTAGTCTGTTCTCTTACCATGGTTACGCATGCTGGTATTGAAGAAATAATAAAATAAATCATTAGGTTGAAATAAGAAGTGTTAGAGATACGACTTATAAAATATATGTCTAATAAACGCTTAACGGCTGAATCTTTTCGTGACATCATGGCTTTCGGTCTTATAGTTGTTGAAGTGAAACAAGTGATGAAACGTTTTGAAACATTTTTGAACGGTGGAGGGCAACTAAATTAAAATAAGGTATCACCCACTTTGCATTAATATTTGTACAGTTTTTTTTTGCTTAGTTAATAGTTTTAATTAGGTTTTTTAAATGTATATAAATATTTTCTATTTTATATATATTAATTACGTTCTTAGTTAGGCAGGTTAGGTGTCCACAATTAGTAGAGGGGACTTTTCCCCTCAGCTACTACAGTTTGACACGATAATAAAGTTATTATTATTATTATTATTATTATTATTATTATTAGATGTTGTAGGGCTTTTTAACTTATCATTTAAGTTCTTACTTAGAAATCAATTCGGATAAGACAGCAGATGAACAACGCTCTTGACTGCCACTTATAACGTTTTGTTCTGGCCTTCTTATGATAAGGTCCATAGTTTGTCCATGATTCGCAACCTTTTTTATTTGGTAAATTAAACAGTAATATAAATAACAAAAAATGACAGCTAATTGGAAAAGTTATAAGAATTCAGATTCCAAAAAAGTTACAAATGCTAGTATCAAGCTAATAAGTAAGCCAAAGAATCGCTGAACATTGTGTACATTACGCGATTTGGGGTCATCAAATTCGGATATCATATGTAATGATATTTATAGCGTAAAGAACGCCACATACTGTCGCGTTGCCTTGTTCAGCGAACTGTCTTTCGTATGACTTAAAGAAATGTTAAATGGTTGCAGAACAAGTCCAGCGAAGGGGTTCTGATAAATTGCAAAGCAAAGTTCTCAAACTGGCTGCATGCTAGCTCTAGAATGATGCCAGTATTGGAGATGACCATGAGCTACAAAAAATGGTTTTACGCAAATTTGGTTTTTAGTTTATGCCTAGGAGGATTGGCTTAAACCCCTACTCTTAAGTAAACGAATTTTCTACTCTTTGTTTACAAAACATCTGCCTAGCTGTCTTTACAACTGCCGTTCGAAGGTCACGAAAACGCCAACAATACAAAAGTGGATTGATAGCAGAGTTCATAAATGCTACAGTATCTGCTAAGGTCCATGCAACTGTCCAGCGATTGCGGGACACAGCTAAAATTGACATGGAAGCAAATAACGGGGTATAACACAATATCATTACGATATAATATAAAAAAAGTGTTTTTAGCACTTTTAGTCAGTTGCAGCATGTTCTGATTAATATTTGCAGCATTACTTTCTACAGCCTGTTGTTGAGCGTGAATTTGTAACTGATGCCGTCTAACAATCCGATAGATTCGTACGTAACAAACAGTACAAGTTAAAAGGCAAATGATAATGCCAAAAGCTGCAGCAAAATGATAAGCAAACATTTTCCAAAAGGACAACAATGATAGCAGAAAGCTCATGAGCCAAAGAGTCGATGATGTGTACATTGCGCGTTGTGTAGTCATCAAACTGGGATATCGCATGTGATAATGAAGAGCCAAGAACCGATCCACAGTTAAGGCTGAGACACCACATCCCAAAGCGGCCATTATGGACAATGCTTGGTAAAGGAAACTATTTTTCGTTAGCTGATAAGCAATGTAAACCGGTTGTAAAACAAGTCCAACAAGAAAATCCGATACAGCCAGACTGCAGAGCAATATAGTAGATGGTGAGTGAAGCGAAGGGGTTCTCAATATGGCGGCTATCACCAGGGTGTTTTCAAATACGGTTACCAACATCAAAAAAGAATTCAGCACACAGTTAATGATGACGATAGTTTCTGGACACGAATTATTGCCCCGTACTGCCTGAATAATCAGTTTCCGATTCGTTTGCCATCGAGGCGCCTCCTCTATCACGTTTTGAAATTAAACCTCGGTGTTGTTGAGTGTTTGGTTCAACTGGATAAATTAATATCCATATTCTAATGAAATAACTGAAGCCTACTGTGCCAAAAGGTATTGTTGGCGTGTGGCGCAAGGGGCCTATTTAATAAGATGTGACATATCTTCTTTATCCAAATGTTTGTTGACATAACAACATGCAAAACGGTGACTGGTGATTGAATTCAAGGGATATATTTGAATTAAAAAATTATTAACAGAGCCAGGAGGAATTTGCACACAAAATAAAAATTACAGCCTCGAAATCCATTTGTTTAATTAATTAGCCAACTTCTCTAAAAATTGTTATATGTTAGCCAACCGCCACAACGCCTTTTCTATTAATATTACAAGCTGCTAAATTAGATGTGGTTTTCATAAGAATTTAATAAACACATTTTGCAATAGTTCATGTTTAAATCACTTCCCTAAAACACGAATCTTGTTAGATCGCCTTGAAATTTTTCCTCAAAATACCAATGTTTCTTTTATACATAACATCAATTTAGGTATACGGAGGTTGATATTGTTTCTAATTGCCAAGGCAAGCTTTTGACATCCTTCTTTTGACGGTCGAAGATTTCTGGCATTAATATAAAATAACTCCTGTATAACTCTTGTTTATGAATTCCAAGTGACCAGGACGTCTAGCCTCACAATCATCTTCTCGAAAGACCTGGCACTAAGAAACAGACGTTTTTCGTCCAAAAGAAAATCCCTCCTCCAGTGGTGATGTATGTAAGAAATAAAGTATTCATGTGAATTGTTTTTGATAGACTTTAAAGAAGCTGTGTCACGCTATATTATACATCATTTTCTGAAATACAAAAAAAAGTTTTTCAAGGTAGTAAAACACCAAAGGAGTAACAACAAACCGAGAATTAGCAAGAATTGTTGCCGTTTGGCACAAGGTGTCTCTTTAATTTAACTGATCAGTAAACATATAGTCATGTTTAAGTGTTAAAGTTCCCGACCGGAATATTTTGGCAGACGTTATTAAATGTAGTTCTTTTTTACCTTTTTCTTCGTACGAACAATCGACGTGCAAAGCCTAACAACCTTAATTAGCTACAGTTCCCTCCGTCTGTTTCCATGACATCTGCCGAACTGTCTTTACAACTGCCGTTCGAAGTTCGCGAAGACGCCAGCAATACAAAAATGGATTGATGGACGAGTTCATAAATGCTACAGTATCTGTAAAGTTCCAAGCGACTGTCCAGTGATGAGGCGAAATAACTAAAATGGACATCGCAATAAACACCGGGGTATAACATAGAATCATCACGGTGTAGTAGATAAAAGTGTTGATAGCACTCTTTTGCATGCTCTGATTATTTTCAGCGTTTAAATTTTCTACAGCATGTTGTTGGGCGTGAATTTGAAGCTGATGCCGTCGAACAATCCGAAAAATCTTGAGGTAACAAACAGAAGAAATTAAAAGGAAAATAACAATACAAACAGCTATGGTAAAATAATAAGCATTCATGTTCCAAAAAGCTAAGAACGATAAAATGAAGCTCATGAGCCAGAGAGTCGCCGATGTAACCATAGCGCGTTTTTTTGTCATCAAATTCGGATATCGCATGTGATAATGAAGAGCCAAGAACCGATCCACACTTATGGCTGTTATTGTAGAGAGAGAAACACCGCACGCAGCAAAAGCCATTGTGGTCATAACATTGTACAGGGAACCGTGTTTTGTTAGTTCATAAGTGATGTAAAGCGGTTGTACGACAAGTCCAACAAGAAGATCCGAAAAAGCCAAACTGAAGAGCAAAATAAACGACGGTGAACGAAGCGAAGGAGTTCTCAATATGGCGGCTAGAACCAGAGTGTTGCCAATAATGGATATGAGCATCAGTGGCGCATTAAGGGCACAGTTTATGATGACAATAGTTTCAGGACGAGAATTATTGCCCATGTTTCTGATTCATTCGCATGGTTTTGTCGAGTGCTTGGTAAAATAACTTGACTGACAATTTTTTTTTCTTTTTCAAAATTTAAGCTAAAAAATAACATTTGTGTTCAAGTGAAATTAACCTGCTGTGAATGAAATAACTGTTGGATGTGTGACAAAAACGCTGTATAAAAGATGTGACATTCGATGGCATAAGTTCATCTATCACCATGGCCACTGCATTATTCCTTCAGCGGAGTGTATGTTGACATCCTTCATGGTTAACAGATGATGAAAATTGTACGTTTCATTTTTTTGAGGAAACATTTGTTTTATAATACAACACGTAAACAGCATGCATATTTTAAAAAGATGATATAATGTCTTACAGGCAGCTGTAACGCGTCCCTTTCTTTAAACAATGTAGGCTATACCTAATGCAGCATAGCTTCCTGCTTCATTCAGCAGGATTCGGCGTCTAAGAGCGATTTCCATTTGTCAGAACGGGCCGGCCGTTCCAGAAACTCTCCCATAAATTCCCTATACCAATGTATACTATTTATGTATTGACTGATTTGACAGGACATATCTGACACACCTCGCAATGAAAGAATATGCAACTTCTGCAATTGTAACAAAATTGAAGATGAAACTCACTTTTTGTTAGATTGCCCAGCTTATACTCAGATACGAGACATATTCTTCTCTAAAATAGAATCCAAACTTCCATTACTACGATTACTACCACGCGAAACCCTATTATCACATCTTATGAATTCCACTGACTACTTTGTAAACATTAAGCTGATATCATTTATCTCAGCATGCTTTGAATTGAGAGACAATCTCGTTACAATGATCACCACTTCGAATAGTTAAATGAACAATTATTGTTAGTAATTCTTTCTTAGATTATTGTTATTATTATTATTATTATTATTATTATTATTATTATTATTTATTTTTTTTTCTTTGTTATGTTATGTTATTTCCATCTTAACTAATTATCCTAGTTAATGAAATTATATGTAATTAAATTCAAGTAGCTTTCGCAATACTACCAAATTTCTACGTAGTCATGCAAATAAAGCTTGTTGTTGTTGTTGACTAACAACGAAATTCTGTTTTTGAATAAACCGGTCTGGCCGGACATTTCTGACAAATGGAAAGCGCTCAATGCTTGTCACCACGCATCCAAACCAATTCATTTTGGCGAAGAGCAAGCTCTTTTGTTAGGCCGCCTCGCTGAACTTCAACTTTACAAAAGTGTTCTTTATTATAAAGTCCGGCCATTCTTAGATAGCCAAAAATATTTTTCTATCTGGTAAAGGAATTGCTTGATTTTTTTATCCGTTATCGATATCTTTACGGTTTGAGGAATGACGTCCCAACCATGGACCCTTAAACCAGACTCCTCTACTCCAAGGGAAAACTTTTACCCGATACTGCATGTAGGAAATAAATCGTACATGTAAATTGCAGCGGACAAACATAAAATAGAGTGAAATTGTGATTTTCCCTTATAGATCCACTTATTGTCCCATTTCTCTCAAAACATATTTTAAACGTCATAAGAAATCCGCTGGTTTATTCTTTTTATTTTATTAAACAACAAAACACTATATATTGCGTTACTTTTCAAAAACCTTACATAGCAATACAAACTACATTACACTATGTTAGAGTGTAATGTATAAAGAATTATAATTAATAGTATTTTTTTTTAGTTTCTGCCATTAGTCCGGCGGCATAGCTGAAAAATTGTGTCATTTTTGTTACTAATCTCATATTTTGCAGATCAATAGAGATATGCATGGTGATTAACTTCTGCTATAGAACCACTCTCAGTTTTCACCGTATTGCCCGTAAATGGCTTCCAAGTTTTTCCTCGTTGAGACCCCCCGCGAAGATGTACGTCATCTTTTAGTAACTCAGGAATGACTCAATCATTTGCGCAAAAAGTGATTTTCAGAAACTTTCGTAATTTAAACATTTGCTTCTAAAAAATAAATTTTGTTGTATTAATGAGCCATTCATACAAACAAATACAAAAACTAGTGGATCATTACGCGTGCAAAAATTTAATGCAAATTTGTTACTTGCTGTTGATTGTCTTCCTTTGCCCGTGTTTTGGCAATGTTATTTTCGCAATGGCATTTTAGCACAGGCAAAAGGGAAAATTGTAAACGGATTTTCAGGGAACAGCTGGTATTACTGGGCCGTTGTTTCAACTTTTTAGGTCAGCTATGTCTTCCAGTAAAAAATATGAAGAAATCATCAGGCCAAAATGCTGAAGCAAATGCGTATTTTGCCAAGAACATACAAGCCAGAACAGTGAATGTCCAGCAAACTGGAAACGGAGCAACCGTGGTGCTGGATATTTCACCCTTGAAAATGATTTTCAGAGTTTTATGAGACTAAAGAACTTCACATAGACTTAGCAGAGCCAGATGCAGGAGAGAGAATTGCTGAGACGCGTTTGAGGCACAATGCCTTATGGGTTAAGTCATACCACGCGCCATATCGCGGGAACTTAATTTCGCGAAAATGGAATGGGAATATTTCGATTCGCCGGACTTATTATTCGCACTTTGGCCAAAAAAATACGTTAAAAACATAAAAGTACAATAAAAATCTTTGAAAGTAAATTTTTCGCGGGTCGCGGAATCTTTAATTTTGCGATTTGCGAAAATCGCGAAAATTAAGTCCTGCGAACATAAGTATCAATAAGGTAGTAAAATAGTACCAAAACGCTTCAGTAGGAAAAAAGCAAATGAAGGAAATGAATCGCAGTAACCAGGTGATATTGAAAAGCGCGCGAGATGTGGTATTGCTAGTACGACTGTAGGACAGAAAATCTGTTTCTTTTAGGGGGGACAAGCCACTAAGGGGAAACGAATATTTCGTGCAAGCACTATAGAGCTAGTAACCCCCAAGTGTTAAATGTGTAAAACCTCTACAGTCTTTTTTAGATTGCACTCATTCCGAGGCGATGATAAGTCACACTATAACTGCTATTCTTGGTTTTCATGTTACGTCATAAAATTCTGAAATCAAAATTCACTAGGCCTACTACATTTTCGTTGTCATTAGGCGTAAGATAAACTAAAAATATATCTTTTTGCAAATTTCCAGATCGATAGTGTCTTTTGTATTTTAAACAGAGCATTTTGAATATTTGAGTTCTCCGTCGTATGTGATACCAAGCTGAGTGCCGTGAGAAAGCTGTTTTGTTTGAAAAAAGGCTTTTCCTTTCCATTTTCAGTAGATTGAACATTTCAGATATAATAAGTGGTGCTTATGTGAAACTGTACTAGCTCATGAGCGAAAGATTGCCGCTGTTGTAAACAGAATTGAGTTCCAGATGGTTTCTCTGACATCACGGCGGCCATATTTGTGTCCCTCGGAAGGACACAGTTATATATGGCATCTCCATAAAGCTTAATAAATTTGCGTGGAAAGGTTCGGCAAATAATTAACTCACGAACGGTACACCGCACAGACCTGAAACTTGGAGAAATTGTTTATCTATTTATCGTCTATAATATTTGAAATTCATAGCTTCTGTAGTTGAATGGTTTCGAATTTATTTTTTGATTGCGTGACAGTGAAAACCAGCAATTGGCAAAGCCGTAGAGAACGTAAGTCCGGGACAAACTGTGGTTATTGCTTGCGACCAGCCGCTCTTTGCTTTAGCAAAAACAGTCGAAGCTGGAAGTCATGCTTGGTGGTCTTCACATTGAGCAGGCGGCACTAAAGGCTTTCGGGAACTGGCTCACTTGCAGTGGATGGGTTGAAGTTTTGTCACAAGCTAAGATCACTACAGCAGGAAAGAAGCGGAATCGCTTCTCAACTGTGCACATATTACGCGCACTAGGTACACTCTTAAGGAAACTGTAGCAAGTTTTTTTATTGTTCAGAAACAGGAATGCAGGAAGTATGTGAAATCTGTCCAGAAGGGAGAAGAAGCTGTTTCGATTTGCACGCGGAGAAGTAAGAAAGAAACCACGATCCCTATACAATTTGATCTTATTAAAGAGGAAGGCAGGGCGATAGGCCTGACAGAGAATCCAAGTGTGTTGCTAAGTTGGATGGTATCTGGGCCTGAACTAGCGAGGTTGGTCCTCAGACAGTTTGAAAATAGTGATGAAGACAAGCACGCACATGCTGCCCCATCACAAGTACTTTCAATGCAAGTAAAACAAGGTTCAAGGATCATTTCAGTCCCCTGGCGTCAACAATATAATACAGGGGCTGGGCAATCTTTTGAGGAGACCAGTTAATTTGATCTAGGAAAGAAACAGCCGAAATTCAAGTCCCCTCCCCAGCAGATTGTCCATTGTTTACCAAAGGCAATATTGGTTGCCAGAATCGCTGAGGAAACCTCGATAATCAACATCTTTATCTGATATAGGAACCAAGGTATCGCACCCAGAAGAATGGGACTGGACGTTCAGCGAGGAAACATGGTGACCGATACGGTGCACACTGCCTGACGCTGCAATGTTCTGTCAAGAGTTCGTCCTATGTGGCTGCAAGATCAGCTGTATATAGCAACAATAGATGCGAGTGCTGTGGAGCTAATTTGCCTTGCACTTCACTGTATGTCTGTGCGTATCATGAAAAATGTTTAAGATAATAGTTTCCAGACAGCATTTTGATCTAGAAAGACACAATATCTATAGCTATGTGTATGCCACTAGAGCCGCTAGCGGTAATAAGCTATATCAACTCAGCAGTTATCTAGGTTGCTATATCAACACATGGCAAATTTCAACATTGTACCTCTAAAGAGAAATATTAAACACAACACAACAACAAAACACTAAATTAAAATTTCAATACAAGAAGAATAAAAATAAATTAAGTGCATGGCTGCCCAAAATAACCATTATTGGCTAATAAGATTGGGCACTCATCCTTAGTGTTTAATATAATAATGGATCGGGTACTTTTGACTTAGATAATAAAATACAGCAACACAGAGACACAGAAAAATTAAAAATAAGAAGTTTGCTTATTATAATTTAGTGAAAATTAGTTGGAAAATGGAGTATAATTATGGACAGATTAACCAACAGGAGAAAAAAATTAAATTGTGAATGATGAGTGATTTGTTGTTCAATTTCCTGATCTGAACTTGCAAACAATGCATAACTTGCATATTTAAGATGCGGTTCCCATGGTGATGGCATTTTATTCCGTTGTACATCTCGGCAGGGCCGCTCCTGGCCATCCCTACACGTCGACATATCCATATCTCCCGTTAAACATGCAGAAAATCGCTTTCCACAGGTAGCTCATTTAAATGCAGTTTCCATGGAAACAGCGTCTCTGTCGAGGTGGTTCTATAGCTTAAAATTTTTACTTCGATAGTCTCTCGCTGGGTGCCAAATTTCAGGCTGGTAACAAGAAGTGCACAATTCAGCCAAAATTTTGAGCTAATGCCGCCGGACTACATGGAGAATCGACAAATGAAACCTTATCCCTTAACTTACGCTAGTTTTCCTCTGTTTGTTTACACAACATATGCCTGGCAGTCTTAACAACTGCCGATCGAAGCTCCCGAAAGCGCCAACAATACAAAAAGGGATTGATGGACGAGTTCATAAATGCTATAGTCTCTGCTAAGACCCATGTGTCTGTCCAGCGCTTGCGGGAAGTGGCTCTGATAGAGACGCTAATAATCATCGGGGTATAACACAAAATCATTACGATATAATATATAAAAGTATTTATGGCACTTTTCTTCGATCGTTCCACGTTCTGGTTGTTTTCAGTATTATATATTTCCATAGCCTGTTGTTGAGCTTGAATCTGTAACTGATGTTGTCGTACAATCTGATAAATTTTGATGTAACAAACAGTTGAAATTAAAAGGCATATCACAATAGTCACAGCAATAGCAAACTGAAAAGCATATAAGCTCCAAAAGGTTATGAAAGATAGAAGAATACTAAGTAGCCAAAGCGTTGCTGATATACACATAGCACGCTGTGTAGTCATCAAATTCGGATAACGCATGTGATAATGAAGAGCCAAGAACCGATCTACACTTATGGCTGTCATTGTCAAGAGTGACACACAGCATGCAGAAAGGGCAGCGTTCCTTATCTTGTACAGCGAATCATTCGTGAGTACATTTGCGATATAAACTGGTTGTACGACGAGTCCAACTAGAATGTCTGAGACAGCCAGATGGTGAACGAAGCGACGGAGTTCTCAATATGGCGGCTAGCACCAAAGAGTTGCCAATAATGGATATGATCATCAGTGGAGCATTTAGAGAACAGTTAACGATAAGAATTGTTTCCAGATGAGAATTACTTCCCATGCTGTCTGAATATTAGATTCAGATTTGTTCAGTCCACAGTTTGTGACAAGGTGTTGTCGAGTGTTTGGTGAAATAGCTCGAGAAAGCTTATTCTTCGCCTCAACATGTAGCTCGTAAAATTGAAATTTTGCACTCGATGGATTGCTTGCGGTGAGAAGCTAGATAGCTTTGTAAAAAGGCTTTCGCACCTTTTGAAATTCCACCAATGCAAGGTGCTGTTTAGTGTTTGGTCCAAAATCTTGAATACTATTCCTAAATTTGAAATTGAACCTAAAATTTTATATTCGAATAAGAAAACGCTTACTGTGCAAGTAGTTATTGTGGCTTGTGGCACAAAGGCTTCTATGTTAAAAGGATGCGACTTAAAATGTTAGTTGACATAACAACAGGAGCGCGGTGACAGGTGTGTGAATTCAAGGAATCTATTTAAATTAAAATGTTATTAACGGAACAAGAACAAAGCTATAATGCATGCAAAACAAAGAATAGAGTCACGATTGTCTTCAAACTTGTCTAGCGATAAGTAATTTTTCAGGTAGCCGACTAATAATTTAAATAATTAGCAAGTTAATAAATGGCGGCATATGCCTTCCAAACACATTCAGCAAGAGTGGACATTTGAAACACTCTTCACAAAAAAAGAAAATTGTTAGACCCATTGACACGTTTCCCAACATTTTTTCCATTTTTTTTGTTTAACATAAGCTTATTTTTGCGTATAGTAAAATATTGTATCGTTTTGCCGATAACATTTTGACTACGTTGGCAGTGTATGACAGTAGACAGTGCCGCACGTCACGCAAAGAGAATGGCGGCTAGCACCAAATTGTTCCCCAGTAATGGATATGAGCATCAGTAGTGTATTCAGGATACTGTTAATTATGACAATATTTTCCGTGATGAGAATTTTTGACCCTATTTCCTGAATTTTTAGTTTCTAATTTGGTTTCACAGTCACCATACCCTTTGTTGCGATTTGACATGTCTCCTTGTGAGTGTTTAACATATGTATGCGTAAAGATGGTAATATATTGTTTGCACACCGCTACAAAACCGTTTCTATAAGCCCTATTAAGGCCTTGTGGGGTCGGAATCCACCAACCAAAATTCATAATTATTTTTTTTTATAATAAGCATAGCTTCCAAGCTGTGTCACTTTCCCTGGAATATACCAACTGTTGGAACAAGTTAGAAGGGCGTGTCATTGTTTAATGACTGTTTTGTTTTCGTGGTAACCGTATATAAAAATAAAAATCCAAGATGGCGATCGCTTTCTCAAAACCGTGTTAGATTGACCGTTTTAATTTTTTAACTGTTTATCAAAACTGCAATATTTCCTTGACCTGTATTTAAACAAGTCTCTTACGCATATTTTTATGGTTTCCATTGCAAGCTTTTGAATTTTTTTCTTGTGTAACATCACTGAGTATCATTTTTAACATAGATAGCAATGTATAATATGCAAGTCAGAGAAAACAATGTTCAGCCGTGACACATGCACACATTGTTTGTCTATTTCTTTTTTAAGTTCTACTAACGAAATACTTCTGTAAGCATACTATTTTGTATCATTTACAACCTTTGATACGAATACACAAAAACCCCCATTCAAAGGTTTTGAGGTTTTGAGAAGCCAAGGATTCCAAGGGGGTCTACGTGTTTCTTATTTTGGGAGAAAGGTGCGTCACATTCAATGTCTTTTTTTCTTTTTTTTTTCTTCATGAAGGTGAAAAACTGCCAAAACTGATCAAAACCTACTGTACAGACTGAAAATGCCAAAACGATCAAAATAAAGGTACTGGCAAGAAATACAAAATTTTTAACTACAGAGTTAGAAAAACATGGCTGTCAAAATATGGCCGCCATGAAAACGAAAACTTCAGAAAACAATGAAACGTCATACAAAATTTCACTTTCAGGAAAATATACAATTTTAAACGGTTTCATTAAAGTCCTTGTGGTGAATTTCGCTCCCATCTCGGTGTGAAAAGGGTTTATAGAAAGTTATTGTAGCGGCTGACGAATAGTATTTCGACTTTGCACGATAGCTTTATTCTGGTTCCGTTAACTTTTAATTAAAACATATCCCAATAAAGAATTACTATTGTCTCTTGCTTGGTAATAGCGTTATTGGAGCATACGACCGTTATTACTTGTATAGGCCACTTTGTGCCACAACCCAGCAATCATTTAATTAATTACACTCTAATTTCCTTCGAATACTAGATATTA
Source organism: Oculina patagonica (assembly GCF_052425735.1). Taxonomy (NCBI): domain Eukaryota; kingdom Metazoa; phylum Cnidaria; class Anthozoa; order Scleractinia; family Oculinidae; genus Oculina; species Oculina patagonica. The sequence continues at coordinate 16,753,150 of NC_135768.1, forward strand.
TATTAATTTTCAACAATCATATTAGGGTGGTGATTAACAGTTTGACACTGTCTAACAATTTAAAGTTAATACGTTAAAGAGAGAACGCCAAGAATGGTTAGCTGGCCAAACTTTTCTTCCTGATAAACTGTGTTCTTCGAAGTTCCATTGATGCTCATGTGGCAGCACATTTATGCCAATCGAAACTGAAACTCTTGTGAGATCAAAACTTATTGGACGCTTATCACTTATATAGATGCCTTTGTGTCATACCGAACAATCATTCAATTCACAACATGCTTATTTCATTCGGATGGTAGGTATTGGATTAAGCAATAATATTAGGGTGGTGAATAACAGTTTGACACTGTCTAACAATTTAAAGTTAATACGTTAGAGAGGGTACGCAAAGACTGGTAAACTGGCCAAACTTCTCGTCCTGATAAACTCGTCCTTCTGACAGATCCACTAATGCTCATATCAGTTTTTGGCAACACTCTGGTGCCTATCGAAACTGAAACTCTTGTGACAAGCGAAACTCTGTTGACGATCGAAACTTATAAGAACATGCTACCTATATAGATCAATTGTGCCACATCGAGCAATCATTGAATTTACAGCATGTCAACTTCACCTGGAAACTAGTTATGACATGAATTTTGAGCAAGCATAAAAGGGTGGAGAATAACATTTTGACGCCGTTCAATACGTAAGCGAGGGTAGGCAAAGATGACAAGCGACTCAGAAACTTACTATCCAGGCAATAGTGGCCAAACGTCTCATCCTGAAACTATTGTCATCATAAAATGTGTCCTGAATGCGCCATTGATGCTCATTTCCATTATTGGCAACACTCTGGTGCTAGCAGCCATATTGAGAACTCCTTCACTTCTTTCACCGTCCACTGTGTTCTTATGCAGCCTAGCTGTATCTGACCTCCTGGTTGGACTTATCGTACAACCGATTTATATCGCGAATGAAATTACAAATGATTCGCTTTACACAATAAGGAATACTACGACCTTTGCTGCATGTGGTGTCTCGCTCTTGACGATTACAGCCTTAAGTGTGGATCGGTTCTTGGCTCTTCATTATCACATGCGATATCAGAATTTGATGACTACACATCGAGCGATGTACACTTCAGCAGCCCTTTGGTTCATAAGCTTCCTGTTAACACTCTTTTCCTCTTGGAAAATAAGTATCTATTATTTCGCTATAGTTATTACTATTGTTAGTTGCCTTTTGATTTCTACTATTTGTTACATCGGAATCTTTCGAATAGTTCGTCAGCATCAGTTACAAATTCACGCCCAACAACAGGCTGTGGAAAATTTAAACACTGAAAATAATCAGAGATCAACGATCTAAAAAGAGTGCTATGAACACTTTCATATATTACATCGTGATGGGTTTATGTTATACACCATTGTTTACTTCCTTGTCAATTGTGTCTATTTCCCCTGCTAACTGGAAACACGCATGGATCATAGCAGGAACTGTAGCATTTATGAACTCGTCCATAAATCCATTTTTGTATTGCTGGCTCCTTCGCGATCTTCGAACGGCAGTTGTAAAGACAGTAAGGCAGATGTTATGTAAACAGACGGAGGAAAGCTAGCGATTTTAGAGTATTGACAGAAACCGAAAGGATTTTCAATGTTTATTCCAGAATCTTAAGCTTTTGATCACGAGCATTTTGCAAACAAAACTGATCGTTAGACGATTTAATTGGACGGAGTTTTCGTTGAGTGTCACTTGGCGTTTGGTTACACAGTTAACATTTCTTTCCTTAGTTCTGCATCGGTAATTTCATTTTTGTCTTTGTTTCCCCATTATTTTTTTTTTCAACATGGTTACTTTGAGGCTCCATGCAATCCAAAAATAATTTTTCAAGTTTGAAGTGGGCGATCCCATAACTCCCTTGGCCTGTGATGATTTTTTTGAATGTTTGTACAGAAAAAGGGAAAGATCAGAGGGTATGAGTAGACTTGAAGCTAAGCAAGGAAAAATAAAAAATGTTGTGAATAGGAGGCTCAGGATGATTTAAATAAGTAGTTTTTTTCCTATTCAAAGACGAAATTATCTTAAAATGTTATTAAAAGTTTGTCCAGTTAGAGTTCAGTTATATGATTTTGGCTTAAATTGCGGCGCCTTTTTAATTTAGCCTCTATGCTCTAATTTCAATAAATTTTATAACTTAGATTTATTATGAGTAATATCATTCTTTGCCTGTGTCGTTCTTTATTGATATATAATTTTGTGGTAATGGGTAAAAATGGAGTTGAAATTTAATTGAAAGTTCAAAAAGATGTCGGGGTGGGGAAGAGAAAGTTGTTGAGACGGAAAAGAAGCTCTGTTGATTTAAGAGACGAAAAATTGCATGGGGAACGTATATCCGAGGAACTCATGACCGGCATAAAAAGGAAAAATAAGATACATTCCGAATGAGCTGATTAAACGGGATGGAGGCTATTTATGGATGTGGAAAGATCCAGAAACATTTTTTGCTTATCTATTTTGTTGTAGACAAGGAACCTACTTCAAACAAACATTGCAAGACAGAATAACATTTAACTATTTGAAAAAATATAAATACAAAAATTGCAGTGACAAACACAACACTGTAAGTAAACTGGTTCGATGCCGGAATTAATTGCAAAAAATATATTGAGGTTCAGGAGAAACATCGGTCTCTATATAATGCGGTCTAATACGTTTTTTATCTTCAGATGAATTCTTTAATTAAACGTCGAAGTGATCTCGTTGGAAGTGTTAATTTATTGTTACTGTATAGCCCATGCTGTCTTTGGTAGCTTTTACTATTAATGAATAGATTATGGCTATCTGTTTACATTAATAAATAACTGCTAGGCTACGCCATTATAAACCATTTTTTATGTACAAAATTACTTTCGAATTTAGAAAAACCTCAAATAAGTAGTTTTTTTAAGGTAGAAAATTACCAAACAAGTAATAATAAACCTAAAACAAACAACAATGGTTAAGAATGAAAACGAAGCACCTTTAATAAAGTTTTGAAGCAAAAGATCGATCCATTGAATTCAAACAGCTGTCATTGTCCACTATACTGTTATGTCAACATGCATTCAATGCCACAAGCAAACAATTACTTTTTGCATGGTGTGTTCACTTTAATTTCAAAATCAAATTCAAATTTTTGGGGCTATTATTGTCAAGAAGGGAGTAGTATTTGTGTAGCAAGCAAACCGAAGAGTACAAAATACCGTGTTATGTTAGGATGTGAGAGGAATACAAACAAATCAGAAGCGTTTTTTTTTTCGAGAATATGGGCAATACTTCTCATCCTGAAACTGTTGTTATCGTTAACTGTATACTGAATGCTTTATTGATGGTGATAAACATATTTGAAAACACCATAGTATTAGCCGCCATATTGAGAACTCCTTCGCTTCACTCGCCGTCTACAATTTTACTCTGCAGTTTGGCTGTTTCGGATCTTTTTGTTGGCCTTGCTCTACAACCGGTTTACATTGCCTATTTTTTAACGGAAAATGGCTCGCTTTTCCAAGCATTGTCCATAATGGCCGCTTTGGGATGTGGCGTCTCGCTTCTTATAATGACTGCAATAACAGTGGATCGGTACTTGGCTCTTCATTATCACATGCGATACCCGAATTTGATGACTGCAAATCGCGCTGTGTATACATCAGCAACTCTTTGGTTGATAAGCTTTCTGTTATCATTGCTGTCCCTTTGGAAAACGAGTGCCTATTTTTTTGCTGCAGCTTTTGGCATTATCGTTTGCCTTTTAAGTTGTACTGTTTGTTACGTACGAATCTATTGGATTGTAAGACGGCATCAGTTACAAGTTCAAGTTCAACAGCAGGCTGTGGAAAGTAATGCTGCAAATAACACTCAGAACATGCTGCGTTTGACTAAAAGTGCTACAAACACTTTTATATATCACATCGTTATGATATTGTGTTATACCCCGTTATTTGCTTCCATGTCAATTTTAGCTGTGTCACGCAATCGCTGGACAGTTGCGTGGACCTTAGCAGATACTGTGGCATTTATGAACTCGTCCATCAATCCACTTTTGTATTGCTGGCGTCTTCGTGAAATTCGAACGGCAGTTGTAAAGACAACAAGGCAAATGTTTTGTAATCAAAGAGTGGAAAACTCTTTTACTTAGGAATAGGGGTTAAAGCTTATAAGTTCAATAATCCAAGGAATGAGCTACGACCAAGTTGCCTTAATTCTTCAAAATATCTATGTATTGATGCCATTAATGCTTTCTTCAAATATTAGCACCACTCTATGTATTTTGGAGAGCCAAAGGTAACTTTGAGTCTTTCATTGCGGTGCAATGATCTGCAACCACAGGTAGTAAAACGACAATCAAGCGAGGTTTTTTTTTTGCATTTTATGGTGAATTCTCAAGCTTCGAATTAGGATGGGCAGTTTTAAAGTCAGGAAGGGTGATTGAGGAAGACAAGACAATTGAGGAAGACTCACTAACCTGGCATGTAGGGCTTTATAGGTCACTCCTCTTATTCACCCTTCGATCCTTTTTTAGGGGAATTAATAACAAATGAGGGAGAAATATTTTGACAATGATATGGAGCTGATGATTTGTTCAAGTTCGCGATGAGGATTACGTCAATCTTCGTTGGTGTTGACTTCAAAAATGGTTTGTTTGTTTGTTTGATTGTTTTTTTTTTTTTGTTTTTAATATTGATTCATTCGTTCTAGTTGGTGCTTTATTTCTATGGCCGTAATATAGAATTTTACTTCCCTGATCTGTCAAGAACTTACTTCATCTCTTAACCGTGAAGGACAATTAAATACCCCATCAAGTTTTATGCAAATTTATAATTGTAATTAATTTTCCTTTTAACTGTTCAAACATTTTTTTTTATAATTGCTTCCAAATGTACCATTGTTTCAAATTGCCAAAGACTGAAAGCATCGAAAGATGCCAATAACTTGGCGAAGGGACCTCTCTCGGTGATGATTAGTCATATCTTCAGTACGTCTAAAATTTTTACTTACTGTTTAAATTGTTACCATGCTTTGGCATTGCTGAATACATAGTACCCACATGCGCAAACATGGCGGCAGAACATTCCCAGATATTGAAAGAAGATCCTTGTAGGGTGAGACGTCATGTCATGAAAATCCAAGAAAACAAGACGAAAATAAAGGGAAATTTACAAAATCTTACCACGACCGCAGACACAATATCTTTTGCCATAAAAAATGGGCTGACGACAAATTTAAAAGTTATCTTGACCATGTCAGAAACTTGGAAGTGGTGCATTCACCAAATGCAGCTGCCTTATGCAAAAATTACTTGTTCTGTGCGTGAAATGTAAACTTCGAGTTTTCCCAGATGCCTTGATTGTACATCATGGTATTTGCTGCAATTATTTGCGTGTATTTTTTAAAGAAAGGATATCGTCACAGGAGGCTAACTCATTTATTTACCCTTATCTTTGGGAAAATTAAAATTAATTTCCTTCCTGTCACTCACTAAAAGCCATGCTGCTCTTGTCTTTTGTTTTCGCAAACTTAACAGCTACCTTCAATTTTCGCAAATGACATTTAAAGTTATGGAACCCTCGAATACAAAAAGTAGACGTCGTGTGGTGGGCAATTCCGCTTTGTCGTCATAAATTTAACTGTCATAATAGTCTTATTTGTAAAAATAGAAATGATATGTTAACAAAACCCCTGAAATAGGCCATTTCCGATTTATTATTTTTCTCTTTTTAAAACGTTTCGTTGGAACCTTTAAATTTTTTTTTTTTTTTTTTTTAAATTTTTTTTTTTTAAATTTTTTTTTTTTTTTTTTTCGCACTAGCTCGTTTTAAAAAAGAGGGAGAGGGCGCGCGATTCGTTTATGCTTTTGATATTTCAACATGTTTCGTGCATTCGGTAGATAGACTAAAGTTATTCCTTACATTTGTCGTTTAATATTTGGACGGGAAGACACTGGGCCCCTTAGGTGTCTTGAGAGATGAGACCATCATTTCTTAAACACTGAGCAAAGATAATGAAAAAATAATTATGGGTATCTTGCACTATTTTCAAACGTTTTCCATAACTTGCCAAACGAAGCAACAGAAAATCGACAATGCCCGTAACCCTAAGAAGAAAAGAGGTGCAGATTAGTCTTAAGTTGAGGAATAAAAATTGAGCTTGTAAGTAAAGCTACGGACTCAAATTAATGATAAAACTCAGCAGCTGAATATGAAGTAAAAAACTCGGACTTATATATTGAGTTATGAAAATGAGGTGGATTTGCAAATTGAAAAAAAAAAAAAAAAAAAAAATGCAGTTTGACAAAGAATTGGTAAAATTGTTTTGTTTATGAGAACACTCTACGGTGGGGCCAATAAGTAGTTGTTCTGATCGTGCAGTTAAAACTTCCTCACTTCGCGAAGGCGATTGTTTTAATCTAGAATATTTTTATTTCTATTCCAATATTACTAATGCTTGTAAGGTGAAACGTCATGCCATACGTGTTGCGCATTCAAGGTAACGAAATAAAACTTGCAGGTGTTTATAATAGTACCTTATATTGTATATATATAATTGTAATTAATAGTTTACATTTTTACCTTGTATTTACCGTTCAGTTTTCTACTGCAATGAGTTTTATTAAACATTACATTAGGTGACAATAACTTGCCATGACAACCCAGAATAATATACTTTGTTATGTAAAAATAGGAGGTGAGGGTAAATTAAAAAAAAAAGCGTGCTAGAAATTTTTTTAAGACGTCCAGTTCCATCTTTGGACAAATTAAATTAATTTGTTAATCACTCACTAAGAGCCATGCTGTTCCAATCTTTTGTTTTGCTGAAGCTTAACAGCTGAATTCAATTTTCGCAAATAACATTTAAAGTAATATAAGCCCTCGAACAATAAAAAATATGGTCACCGTGTAATGGGAAATGCCCGAATGTCAACATAAATTCAGCTGTCGATGAGGAGGTTTTTCTTTCTTGACGGTTTGCCGGTGGTTTTATGCAGAGGTAATCGACAATCGATACTTTTCGAGGTACCCTTATGCTATTTAGGTAAGCTTCTTTTGGACTTCAACGACCATTTAAACTTTATGTGGGGCGAGCAGCAGATTAGACTGATGCGATAGACCTATCTCTCAAGTTATCATAATATATAATATCCAGCTGTACATATCGACTATTGAAGCAAGAACAAGGTTTCCCTATTTCAAGAGCGAGAGGAGACACGAGGATGGAAAGTCAAACAGAAATTAACAAATCAAGCGATACGGGCAAAAGTGACTCTCGTCCTGACAATATTGTTATCACAAACTGTGCCTTAAATGCTCTATTGATGCTCATCTCTATTACTGGAAACACTCTGGTGCTAGCCGCCATATTACGAACTCCTTCTCTTCGTTCACCTGCGTTTATCTTGCTCTGCAGTTTAGCTGTTTCAGATCTTCTCGTTGGTCTTTTCTTACAGCCGGTTTACATTGCCTATCAGCTAACGGATAATGCTTCCCTTTTTCAGGCACTGGACATAGTGGCCTTTTCTGCATGTGGCGTTTCACTCTCTACAATGACCGCCATAAGTGTGGATCGGTTCTTGGCTCTTCATTATCACATGCGATATCCGAATTTGATGACTACACATCGTGCTTTATATACATCAGTAACTCTGTGGCTCATTGCCATTCTGTTATCATTTTTAGTTTATTGGAAGTCGACTTGGATGGTACATAACCTTTCTACTGCTTTTGGTATTATTCTTTGTCTTTTAGTTTCTACTATTTGTTACATTAAAATTTATCGAATTGTTCGTCAGCATCAGCTGCAAATTCACGCTCAACAGCAGGCAGTCGAAAGTTTAAATGCTGAAACTAATCAGAACATGCAGCGATCGAAAAAAAGTGCCATCAATACCTTTATATATTACGTAGTAATGATTATGTGTTATACACCTTTGTTTATTATTTTGGTTATTTCTGGTGATGGCTGGAAAAGCACGTGGAACTTTACCGAAACGGTAGCATTTATGAACTCGTCTATTAACCCATTTTTGTATTGCTGGCGTATTCGTGAGCTTCGAACAGCAGTTGTAAAGACAGGAAAGCAGATGTTATGTAAACAGACTGAAGAAAACTAGCTAACACAGGTGAGTAAGGTTTTAAAATGATAAGGATTCTCATTAGCGGAAACTAAAATGATATGGAAATAGAATTTCTAAAATCCGTTTATATATTTACATATTTGCACCATGTTTCAGCTTTTTATCGATATATAGACTTAAGTTAAACCTTTTTTTCCGTTTGTATTAATGACACTAAAAGAGACTGGTTCTTATTTGCAGTTCCTAGTAAGGGAAGATTATCATTTCATAAAGTAACACTCATTAAAGATCTCAATGGAATATAAACTAATGGGTGTCTTGCACTATTTTCAAAAGTTCTTCATATTTTGCATACGTATACGTAGCAATAGATAAACAACACAAACAATACCCCTAGACCTAAGAAGAAAAGCCGGAGTTGCAGATTAGACTACAGTTGACAAATGTACATCGAGCTCTTCATTTAGTAGTGCTACTCAACTGATAAAACTCGGCAGCTGCATATGAAGTAGAGAAACTCGGGCTTTTAATTTTGTATCTGATTATGGAAGAATGGGGCGGATGGCAATTAATTAAAAAAAATGCAGTTTGACAGGAAATTGGTTAGAACGTTTTGTTCATAAAGAAAAACCACAGTCGTGAGTAAAATTACTTTAATTTTGGTCAAAAATTAGTTGTTGTGATCGTGGAATTAAAACTTGCTCACGTCCCGATGGCTTTCTTTTTAGTCCTGTGCTGGCCTGCGCTGAAATTAGCAGATTGTATTTTTTTTTAAAATAAAATGCATCATGGAAGCTGGTTAAAACGTTGTCATTTTTTAGACGTATTGATTTCCTGATCACATACAAAGAGATATGCTGCTTTTAACTTTTTTACTAGGCGGTGAGTGCGCTACTTTTTAATCTCTAGTTTTTTATTTGTCAATATGCATTCGGCTGCCGCTGAAACAAAGATTGTGTAACAGCATAATCTAGTTTATGTAATCATCTTAGAGAACAATTAAAGCATGTGCTAGTCAGGCTGTGCGTGCCAGATAACAAGCTATTTAAGAACGTGTTGTCATAGATCACGGCCTCGATCTACTTTGTTTTTGTTTTTTGGGCCTGTCAGAAGAAACAGAAGGCGAGAAATCGCCAAACAAACCTTTTGGAAGCATATAAGCCTTGCTACTAAATCTAAACTTTCTTTGCCGCAATTCAAAAACCAGCTATGTAAATTTAAACTCTACCCCTGAGCAGGCTATAATCTCTTTGCTAAAGCACCAAACTTTTCTCTTGAACAAACATATTAAAGAAAAGAATTTGCGAGCTGAACGTATCAAGGATATATTAAAACAGCAACGACCGGTATGACTATTTTAAACATAACGGCGGGTGTACACGAATGGCACTGAACATAATTATTAGAAACTAAGTATTCAGGCATTATGGGCAGCAATGTTTGTCCTGAAACTAATGCTATCGATAACGGTGTCTTGAATGCACCACGTGACGTTGGTTACACAGTGAACATTTGTTTCCTTAATTCTGGATAGGTGAACGCAATGTTTTTTTTTTGCCTTTATTAGTAGCGTTTTTTATCCATGGTAACTTCGAGGTTAACGCAATCTCAAAAAAAAAATTCCTTAGGTTCTAAGTGTAAGGTCCTATAAACCACCAGAAATTTGTGTTGATTTTTGGAATGTTTGTACTGAAGAAGGAAAAAAAAGAAGGATAAGTTTACTAGAAGGAACTAAATGAAAATTTTGTCAACTGTAGACACTGTAGTCACCCTTTAAGTCCTTATTCAAGAAGATAATTATCCTCTTATAACTCCAAATTGAAAATGTAAATTGAAAATTAACTGAGTTTGTCAAGTGACAAGCGAGAGATTATCTCCTGCTTTATAGTCTGCTCGATCTTATTTTTAATCACATAGTGTAGCAAGCACTGAAACTTCAATTTACTCAGTATAAAACCAGCTAATAATTCTGCTCAACATAAAAAAGTCTTCATGTTAAACGCACACGCCCCTGACCTGGTTCACTTAGAGTGAACTAACTACAGTATACGATTTTGTTTTGAATTGCAAGTTGTTCTAAAGTCTATAAATTTTGAATAACCCCTTTCGTTTGTAGAATAACTCATTTTGTTTGGTTTGTTCTTTGTTGATATCATAGTTTAGTTTTAATGAGTAAAAGTAGAACTGAATTAAATTGAATTGAATTGAAACTAACGAAATTGCAAGGCGGTGTAACATGTTTTTAACTTTTAGTGGAGCGATTTAAAGATAAAAGCGACTGATCTCGCTGAACGTGGTAAAGAATTATCACAGAACAGCCTTTACTTTATTTAGTAGCTTTTATTATTAATAGAAAGACACGCTCTAATATTTTAATTTGCATATGAATTGTAACCACCTTCCGCTCAGTTAATAAAGTAGAATAAAGAATGTCACGATATTATCAATCATTTTTGGACCGAACAAAATAACTTTCAAATTGAAAAAGAACATCGTCATAATATTTTTCTAAGGTAGAGAAATACCAAACAGTACCTAAAACAAACACGAATTGTTTAGACTGGTTAATAACCTTATGCATGAAGCTAGCTATATATCGATTCCTTGAATTCAAACATCTGTCATCGTGCACCTTACTGTTATGTCAACATTCATATATACAATTCTAGTTTACCAAACAATAACTTTCTGCACGCTGTCAGTTTATTTCATGTGAATATAAATTAAAACTTTAAGAGCTTGTATTTTTTTTTCAATGAGGTACAGTGAGGGAGTTGTATTTGTCTAGGAAATGAACCGAATACTCCATAATACCGTGTTACAACTTTAACATTCGTTTGAAAGAGTGTGCGGAGACAGCACACAAATCGGAAGAGTATTTTCCTGCAATATGGGCAACATTTCTTATCCTGAAACTATTGTCACCATAAACTGAGTCCTGAATGCTCCACTGATGCTCATATCCATTATTGGCAACACTCTGGTGCTAGCCGCCATATTGAGAACTCCTTCGCTTCGTTCACCATCAACAGTTTTGCTCTGCAGTTTGGCTGTTTCGGATCTTCTCGTTGGGTTTGTTGTTCAACCGCTTTACATCACTTTTCAACTTACAAAAAATGGTTTCTTGTACACAGTAGTGAGCAAAATGGCAATTGTTGTATGCGGTGTTTCGCTTTCTACAATGACAGTCATAAGTTTGGATCGGTTCTTGGCTCTTCATTATCACATGCGATATCCGAATTTGATGACTACACAGCGCGCTATATATACATCAGCAACGTTTTGGCTCATAGCCATCCTGTTCACACTAGTTTCCTCCTTGAGTATAAGTCTTCATTATTTAACACAAGTTATTTCTATTGCTAGCTGCCTGTTGATTTCTACTGTTTGTTACATAGCAATTTTTCAGATTGTTCGTAAACATCAGTTACAAATTCACGCACAACAACAGGCTGTGGAAAATTTAAATGCTGAAAATGATCAGAACATCCAGCGATCTAAAAAAAGTGCTATAAACACTTTTATATATTATATCGTCATGATTTTGTGCTATGCACCGGTGTTTACTTTCTTGTCAACTAGGTCTATTTCCGTTGGTGACTGGACCGCAAACGCGTGGATTTTAACTGAGACTGCAACATTTATGAACTCATCCATCAATCCATTTTTGTATTGCTGGCGCGCTCGAGAGCTTAGAACGGCAGTTGTAAAGACAGCTAGGCAGATTTTATGTAAACAAACAGAAGAAAGTTAGCGTATTTATAGTTTTAGTGGAGACCAAAAATTAAAAAAAATGTTTTTCGGAATTTTGTAAATTCGAACCTTAAAACTAACATAACTAATCGTTAGCCGATGTAATGACTACACAGTGCGCTATGTATACATTATCGAACGACTCGTTGGTTCATTAGCTTCCTAGTATCATGCCTCTAAGCTGACCAAAGCTGTAAGTATTGTTAAATTTTGTTTCACTTTCTGCTGTTTGTTACATTAGAATCTACCGGATTGTCCGTCAACATCATTTTCAAATTCACGTTCAATAACAGGCCGTGGAAAGTTTAAATGCAGAAAATAATCCGAACATGCAACGATCGACTAAAGGTGCCAAAACACTTTTATATATTACATCGTGATGATTCTGTGTTATACACCCTTTACACTACAGTGACAATTTTAGTTATTTCTCCCAATTATTGGACAATAGCGAGACTGTAACCTTTATGAACTCGTCCATCAATCCAGTTTTGGATTTACCCAACTCTTCCGAAGGAAAACAACGAGAACTTAACCGAGTTCATTCAGCACTTGAATCTAATGGTTACCCATCGAAGTTCATTAAAAACATCTAGTCTAACAAAACCCGACCCTTGACTGTGTTGTCCCCGGAGGAACTTGTTGGAACATTTTTCAAGATGGTCGAGGCGCCCGAATCACACAAGTCATTCGCCTCTCTACCATACATTAAAGGCGTAACAGAACCTCTGACCCGTGTTCTCAAAAAGCACGATATCACAGTAGTAAACAAACCACTGACCACCCTCCAACAACAGTTCCCGGCTCCAAAATTTCGACCTTCTTTGGAATCGCAGACAAACGTTGTCTATAAAATTCCTTGTGCTGAGTGTTCATGGTGTTACATTGGTGAGACGGGCAGAGCCTTCAACACCAGGAAAAAAGAACACCTGCGAAATGTTAAAACCGCGGCAAAAGGTTCGAGAATCGCTAATCACATCTAGTCCAATAATCACGCGATTGACTTTGATAATGCATCTGTCATTGACAAAGGCGGCTTTAGAACAAGAAAAACGTTGGAAGCGTGGCATTCGAAGCTAACTCCCAATGCGGATAACAATTCCTGTCCTCTACCTGGACAGTACAACATTCTTTTTCACAAATATTCTTAGTTATTAGCATTTCTATTTCGCAACTTCACATACTGCATTTTTTACCTTTTTACATTTTACCCGTCGAAGGCTGTAGTTCAAACAGCCGAAAGCTCGTATTTTTAAAGTTTTTAAGCCAGAGATCGTTTTAAATTTTATAATATGTTGTATCCTGGCTGCGTTCCTTCAATATTTTCACGTATACAAAAAACATCTGAGAAACTTCTTTTAAAAAGGGTTTCTAACAACCGGCTCGATTTAAACATTTTGAGACGGTATAACATGTTTTTAGCTCGAGTGGAGTGATTTTAAATATCGAACAGATCTCGCTGAATGTGTTAAAGAATAATGACAGTACAGTCTACGCTGCATTTATATTAGCTTTAATTAATAATAGAAAAACACTTTCCAATAATTTAATTTACTTTTTAATAATTTAATTTGCACATCCATTGTAGCTACCTTCTATTCCGTTAATAAAGTAGAATAAAGAATTTCATGATATTATAAATCATTTTTCGGAGGTACAAAAATAATTTCAGATTGAAGAAAACCTCATAACAATAGTTTTCTAAAGTAGCAAAACACCAAACAAGTAATAATAAACGTAAAATAAACAAGAATGGTTAAGACTGATGAGCTAGCTGTTTTAATAACCTTTTCTGAAGCGATATTGATCGATTTCTTGAATTCAAACATCTGCCAACTTATGTCTACATCATATTTTCAATGCCACAAACCAACAATAACTTTTTGCACAGTGTGTTTATTTCATTCGAATATAAATTTAATTTTTTCGTGCTCTCATTGTCAGCGAGGGAGTCGTATTTGTCGAGCAAATGAATCGAACACTCCGCAATATCGTGTTATAAGTTTAAACGTTACGTTAGAGAGGGTGTTCAGAGACGGCACACGAATCAGGGGCTGATTTTCCCGACATTATGGGCAGTAATTCTAGTCCTGATACTGTTGTTATCATAAACTGTGTACTAAATGTTTTATTGATGATGATATCCATATTTGAAAACACTCTGGTGTTAGCTACCATATTGAGAAGTCCGTCGCTTCACTCGCCGTCTATAATTTTGCTCTGCAGTCTGGCTGTATCGGATCTTTTTGTTGGGCTTGTCCTACAACCGGTTAACATTGCCCATCAGCTCACGGAAAATGATTTGCTTTTCCAAGTATTGTTCATATTGGCTGCGTTAGGATGTGGTGTTTCGCTTCTTATGATGACAGCCATAACTGTGGATCGGTTCTTGGCACTTCATTATCACATGCGATATCCGAATTTGATAACTACACATCGCGCTCTGTATACATCAGCAACTATTTGGTTAATTAGCTTTCAGTTATCATTGCTGTTCCTTTGGAAAAAGAATGCTTATTTCTTTGCTGCAGCTTCTGGCATAATAATCTGCCTTTTAACTTGTACTTTATGTTACGTGCGAATCTATCGGATTGTTAGACAGCATCAGTTACAAATTCACGTTCAACAACAGGCTGTGGAAACTAATACTGCAAATATTAATCAGAACATGCCGCGACTGACCAAAAGCGCGAAAACACTTTTATATATTACATCGTTATGATATTGTGTTATACCCCGTTATTTGCTTCCATGTCAATTTTAGCCATTTTCCGCAACAACTGGACAAACGCGCGGACCTTAGCACATACTGTCGCATTTATGAACTCCGCCATTAATCCAATTTTGTATTGCTGGCGTCTTCGTGATCTTCAAACAGCAGTTTTAAAGACAGCAAAGCAGATGTTTTGTAATCAAAGAGTGGAAAACTCGTTTACTTAGAAATAGAGGTAAAGTTTATTACGTTAATACTCCTAGGCATGAGCTACGACCAAGTTGCCCAAATTCTTCAAAATATCTATATATTGATGCCTTTGATGCTTTCCTCAAATATTGGCATCAGTCTTTGTATCTTGGAGAGCCAAAAGTAACTTCGAGTCTTTCGTTACGGTGCAATGATCTGCAACCAGAGCTAGCAAAACACCAACTAGTCAAGTTTTTTTTATTATTTTATTATATTTTTTTTCATTTTATGGTGCATTCACAAGCTTCGAATGGCAGTTTTTAAGTCAGGAAGCGCGATTTAATGCGGAACAATCGAGGAAGACTCATTAACTTGGCATGTAAGGCATTATAGTTCACTCTTCTTATTCACCCTTCGATCCTTTTTTAGGGGAATTAATAACAAAAGAGAGGGCAAAATACATTTACGATGATATAGAGCTGATGAGTCGTTCAAATTCGTGACGAGGAATGCGTCAATCTTCGTTGGTGTCGATTGCAAAAATGGTTTGTTTGTTTGTTTGTTTGTTTTATTAATTCATCCATTCTAGTTGATGCTTCATTTCTATGGCCAGATCCTTGATTCCGTCAAGAACATACTTCATCTCTCAACTGTGAAGGACAATTAAATACCCCACCAAATTTTATGCAAACTTATAACTTTAATTAACTTGCCTTTTACTGTTCAAACCTCTTTTTATATAATTGCTTCCAAATGTACCATTGTTTTAACTTCCCAAAGCTTGAAAGCATTGAAAGATGCCAA
Organism: Oculina patagonica; assembly: GCF_052425735.1. NCBI lineage: Eukaryota > Metazoa > Cnidaria > Anthozoa > Scleractinia > Oculinidae > Oculina > Oculina patagonica. The sequence continues at coordinate 16,768,701 of NC_135768.1, forward strand.
TAACTTGGCGAAAGGACCACTCTTGGCGATGATATGTCAGAAAATGAAGATAGTGTACCAAATGTAGCTGCTTAAGCCAAAATTACTTATTCGAGCGTGAAATATAATCTTCGAATTTTTTCAAATTGCTTAATATTACAGCATGGCCTTTGCTGTATTTAATAGCTTGTATTTTTAAAAGGAAGTGAATAGTCGCAGCTGGATAATTCATTTATCTGTATCTTTGGGAAAAATTAATTTGCTTCCTGTCACTCACTAAGAGCCATGCTGCTTCAGTCTTTTGTTGTCGCAAGTATAACAGCTACCTTCAATTTTCGCATATAACATTGAAAGTTATAGAAACCTCGAATACAAAAAGAAGTCACCGTGTGGTGGACAATGTCGCTTTGTCATCATAAATTTAACTGTCGCTGAAGGGTTATTTCTTTCCTACCTGTTTTAATTACAAATACGGAGGTAATCGAAGTGGACACTCAAAACTTTGAGAGACATCTTCAGATGCAGGTTGCTAGTTAATTAGGTAAACCTGACTTTGGGACTTGAATCAAAGAGCACTCAAAATTTATATGTGACAAGCAGCAGACTGATGCGATAGTCATATTCTTCAAGTTATATCATATTGTAAAGCTGTACGTATCGACTATTGGACCGAAAACCTGGCTTCACTTGTTCAAGCCTGAGAAGGAACGCGAAGATACCAAACCAATCAGAAATTTGCAATTCAGGCGATATGGGAAAAGGTGACTCTCGTCCTGATATTTTTATTTTGTATTCGCAGATCACTTTTAATGATTGTAAGATGAGGCATCATGTCATAAGTGTTGCGCATTCAAGATAACGGAATAAAACTTGGCTGCTGTTAAAAACTTACAATAACAACCCAGAATAATATACTTTGTTGTTGGAAAAAAATAGTAACTGAAGGCTAATTATAACCTAGCGTGTTAAAAATTTGTTTAAGAAGTCCAGTTCCATCTTTGGAAAAATTAGATTACTTTGTTAATTACTCACTTAGAGCCATGCTGTTCCAATCTTTTGTTTTGCTGAAGCATAACAGCTGAATTCAATTTTCGCAAATAACATTTAAAGTATTTTAACCCTCGAATAATAATAATAAAAAAGTAGTCAACATGTAGTGGGCAATGCCTCAATGTCAACATAAATTCAGCTGTCGATGAAGAGGTTTTTCTTCCTTGACGGTTTGCCGGTTTTAGTCAGAAATAATCGACAATCAATACTTTTCAAGGTACCCTTATGATATTTAGGGGACTTCAAAGGCCATTTTAACTTTATGTGGGGCAACAGCAGCAGATCTAGACTGATGCGATAGACCTATTTCTCAAGTTATCATAATATATTATTTAGGTGTACATATGGACTATTGGAGCAAAACAAGGTTTCTCTATTTCAAACGTGAGAAGGAACGCGAAGATGGCAAGCCAAACAGAAATTAACAAATCAAGCGATACGGGCAAAAGTGACTCTCGTCCTGACAATTTTGCTATCATAAACTGTGTTTTGAATGCTCCATTGATGCTTATATCCATTATTGGCAACACCCTGGTGCTAGCCGCCATATTGAGAACCTCTTCGCTACGTTCACCTCCGTTTATCTTGCTCTGCAGTTTGGCTGTTTCAGATCTTCTCGTTGGACTTGTCTTACAGCCAGTTTACATTGCCTATATATCTGCTAACGGATAACGGTTCCCTGCGTCAGGCACTGTCCATATTGGCCCGTTCTTTATGTGGTGTTTCGCTCTTTACAATGACTGCCATAAGTGTGGATCGGTTCTTGGCTCTTCATTATCATATGCGATATCCGAATTTAATGAGTACAAAGCGTGCTATGTATACATCAGTGACTCTTTGGCTCATTGTCATTCTGTTATCATTTTTAAAATTTTGGAAGACGTCTTGGCATGCAAATAATCTTTCTTCTGCTTTTAGTATTATTCTTTGTCTTTCAGTCTCTACTATTTGTTACATCCAAATTTATCGAATTGTTCGTCAGCATCAGCTGCAAATTCACGCTCAACAACAGGCTGTTGACAGTTTAAACGCTGAAACTAATCAGAACATGCAGCGATCGAAAAAAAGTGCCATCAATACTTTTATATATTACATAGTAATGATTCTGTGTTATACACCGGTGTTTATTATTTTGGTTATTTCTGGCAATGGCTGGACAAGCGCGTGGAGCTTTGCAGAAACTGTAGCATTTATGAACTCGTCCATTAACCCATTTTTGTATTGCTGGCGTATTCATGAGCTTCGGAGAGCAGTTGTAAAGACAGCAAAGCAGATGTTATGCAAACAGACTGAAGAAAACTAGCTAACACAGGGAGTAAGGGTTCAAATAAAGGTTTCCATTAGCGGAAACTAAAATAATATGTAGACCATGAAGAATCCTGAAATCCGTTTTGCTTTTGCTATTCAACATGGCAGCTTTTTATTGATAGACTTAAATTTATCCGTTTGTAGTAATGACACTAAAAGAGACTGGTTCTCATGCATTTCCTGGTCTCAAGTGAGACGAGACCATCATTTTATGAAGTAACACTCATTCAAAATAATTGAATGAAACTTATGGGTGTCTTGCACTATTTTCAAGAGTTCTTCATATTTTGCAAACGTAGCAATAGACAAACAACACAAACAATACCCCTAGCCCTAAGAAGAAAAGCGAATTAGACCACAGTTGACGAATAAAAATAGATCTTTTAAGTAGTGCCATTCAACTGATAAAACTCGGCAGCTGAATATATAATTTAAAAAAATCTAAAAAAAAAATGCAGTTTCACAGGACGTTGGTTAAAACGTTTTGTTCATAAAAAAACACAGTGTACTTTATGTCAAAAATTAGTTGTTCTAAGCGTGGAATTTTAACTTCCTCACTTTCTGAAGACGTTCATTTTAAATAAACACATCGGCATAAAATGCATCATCGAAGCTGGTTAAAACGTTGTCATTTTTAGACGTTTTGATTTCCTGATCAGTTACAAAGAGTCATGGTGCTCTTAACTTTTGTTTTAGGCGTTTAAGTAGCGCCACTTTAAAAGCTCTAGTTTTTTAATTGGTTTTCGTCAAATCTACACCTCTTCTGCTCTTAATGCTACGTAGGCCATGTCAGTATACATTCGGCTGTCGCTGAAACAAAGATTATGTAACATCATAATCTAATATAAGTGGCGTCATCGATCATCTTAGAGAACAATTGAAGCATGTTCTAGTCAGGGCGTGCGTGCCAGATAGCAAGCTATTAAGTTCGTGTTGTCTAGATCTTGGCCTCTTTTGCACTTGCCGCTGACGCCCCCTACTAATACCAAGTCAGGAATTAATAGTCCCAAAACCCCATCAAATCTCACAATAACACACAATCAACATTAGGTTAGTGATCTTTATTAATATGGCTTACAGTTTATTGTAATTTAGGAACGAAAGATCTAAAATTCATCGATTTATGTAGCATATTTTTCGATCGCTTGAGTCGAACCGACAACGACCGTTGCAAATTATTAACGAAGCCATCGCTTGGGCTGCCTGTGACAAAATTTGAGGTGTTTGGATAGCCGAAGTCGCCAATGTCAAACACTGTCTCGAGTATTTGACATATCTTCTCGATCGAAACAATAACTACGGAGTAAACTGAGTAAGAGAATCGTAAAAACCCATGCTGATTAATGATTTTCTTTGTTTTAACATGATGAATTATTAATGAGTTTAAGATGTATATATCGGCAACTCTTGGCGCTCCACCCTTCTTTTGTCCTTCATTTTGGAACATAATGTAATGCTATTTGTCTGTTACTTTCAACTGTTTGTTAGTTTCGAATCTATCGGATTATAAGATAGCGTCAGTTACAGATTCATGTTTGACAACAGGCTGTGGAAAGCCGAAATGCTGATAAAGCAATGCCATCGCTCTATAAACATGTTTAGTAACAATTCTCAGAAATTTGCATACTGATCTAGTTGCTGATTTTATAATTCTAGAATTCGCACCTTTATCTTTTCTTCAACTTTTAGTCATCTAAACACCCATGTTCCATATCATTAATTAATTGGATTGAAATGAAACGAAATTGCAAGGCGGTCTAACATGTTTTTTTCTGGAGTGATTTAAATGTCGAACTGATCTCGCTGCATGTGATAAATAATTATGATAGCAGAAAGCCTATGCTTTCTTTGGTAGCTTTTATTATAAATAGAAAGACACGCTCTAATATTTTGATTTGCACATGCATTGTACCTATCTTCCGTTCAGCTAATAAAGTAGAATAAAGAATGTGTCGATAGCATCAATCATTTTTGAAAGGCCAAAAATTAATTTAAAATTGAAAAGAGCCTCATCATAATAGTTTTCTTAGGTAGAAAAATGCCAAAAAGTACCTTAAATAAACAAGAATGGTCAAGACTGTTTTAATAACCTTTTGATTCCTTGAATTCAAACATCTGTCATCGTGCACCATACTGTTATGTCAACATTCATATATTCAATGCCATTTTACCAAACAATATTTTTTTGCACACTGTGTTTATATCATATGAATATAAATTCAAATCACAGTTTAAGAGCTTATATTTTTTTTCAGTGAGGGACAGTGAGGGAGTAGTATTTGTCTAGGAAATGAGCCGGATACTCCATAATACCGGGTTATAACTTTAAACATTCGTTTGAAAGGGTGTGAGGCCAGCAGACAGCACACGAATCAGAAGCGGATTTTTCCGGCAATATGGGAAACATTTCTCATCCTGAAACTATTATCATCATTAACTAATAATAATAATAATAATAATAATAATAATAATAATAATAATAATAATAATAATAATAATATTTAATACTTATATTGCGCTTTTTCTATAAATGCCCTGCCCTGAATGCTCCACTGATGCTCATATCCATTATTAGCAACACTCTGGTGCTAGCCGCCATATTGAGAACTCCTTTGCTTCGCTCACCATCATTTATTTTGCTCTGCAGTTTGGCTGTTTCGGATCTTCTCGTTGGGTTTCTCGTGCAACCGCTTTACATCACTTTTCAACTTACAAAAAATGGTTCCTTGTACATAGTAGTGAGTAAGATGGCAATTGTTGTATGTGGTGTTTCGCTTTCTACAATGACAATCATAAGTGTGGATCGGATCATGGCTCTTCATTATCACATGCGATATCCGAATTTGATGAATACACAGCGCGCTATATATACATCAGCAGCGCTTTGGCTCATAGCCATCCTGTTAACACTCTTTTCCTCCTTGAATATAAGTCTTTACTATTCTACTCAAGTTATTTCTATTGCTAGCTGCCTTTTGATTTCTTCTGTTTGTTACATCGGAATCTCAGTTACAAATTCACGCGCAACAACAGGCTGTGGAAAATGTAAATGCTGAAAATAATGTGAACATTCAGCGGTCTAAAAAGAGTGCTATAAGCACTTTTATATATTACATCGTGATGATCCTGTGTTATGCACCGGTGTTTGTTTTTTTGTCAACAAGGCCGTCTATTTCAGTTGGTTAACAGAGACTGCAACATATATGAACTCATCTATCAATCCATTTTTGTATAGCTGGCGCCTTCGAGGAGCTTCGAAAGGCAGTTGTAAAGACAGCTAGGCGGATGTTATGTAAACAAACAGAAGAAAGCTAACGTATCTATAGTTTGAGTGGAGTCCAAAAAGTTATTTTTAGTTTTTTTTTTTCGGAATCTTTTGATGTCGAACCTAAAAAACTATCATAACCAATCGTTTGCTGATTTAATGAGTACATAGCGCTATATATACATTAGCGAATCCTTGGTTCATAAGCTTCCTATGATCATTTAAACTTGTTGAAGCATAAATGCTTATTAGTCCAGTCATTTTGTGGTTGGACCTGCAACTAATTGCAACAGAAGCTTTCTGGCCGCAAATCATTTCGAATAAGTCTCTAGATCAACATACTAAAAGTCCCAAAGGATCCATGCATGGGAACATCTCGAAAATTTAACGGATTCTAAGTCGTGCTTTTGCGTAACATGAAAACGAGGCTCAAAAACAGAAGTTCTGTTATTATGCTTGTTTATTGCCAGAATTTCATTTATTTCATCCAAAAACCATGAAATATACTTTAAATATGCTTGAAAACTTTCATCCGGAGGAAAAACTAATCAAAAAGTATTCAATAAGCAAAATAAATCTCATTATATTTAAATTTTCAATTGTGAAGCGAATCGGTCTACACCAAAAATGGTAGTTGCGATAGTTTATTATCCTTTTATGGATCGCACAAAAATTTGCAAGCGAGCCAACAAATAAATATATCTTTCACAATGGTGAAATATTCTAAAAGAATATCGTTTGTGAAATGAAAACGAATTTCACAGTTTCTTCCAGCTCTTGTGTCAATCACCGTCATCATCGCTATCATCGAAATCTTGATAGGGTTAGCGATGTTGTGGCGCCGCGCATGTTTTCAGAGTGGAGGAAATACATGTGACTTCACTTGGGTTCAGGTCGATCATCGATAGAAATGTTATTGATGACTTCCCCTGATGGCTACCCCGGTGGACAGCTTGCATCATTCCAGCCCATGCTGGGCGTGTGGTGTTAAACAGCAGGGACGTCTTCCAAAGTATTTCCAAATTCGCTGTGGGATCTACTTCTCTTGCAACAACTACGTCATTGTAATTTATTTCCACTTGTGATTGCCTTGGCTCAGATGGCGGGCGTAGGCCAACTTTTCCAGCTGCTGAGATGTCTTGAGGACTTAACTTTCGTCTCAGGACGCTTCTTTTTCGGTTTGTGCCAGGAGTGATGATACAAATCATGCCCATGCCATGAAAGGTGTCGTTACCGTCAAGGATACGTAGATTATGGTCCACATTGTCAGCTATGTACTGAGCAAACTTTCCGTCATAATCTGGCATATCAGTTCCCTGGTCCAATGCAGCATTTTGATTAAACAGCTGTACCTCTTGGTACGAAGAACAGAAGCCGTTGCGAAGAAGGGTGTCTATTAGAAATCTCGATGCGAAGTTGTGATGAAGCTGCACTGCTAAACCAACTTGTAAAGGCGCAAGAATCACTCTAGGTCGCGCCGTCTGAACAATAGCCTGTCCAATTGATGCTAACTTCACGTTATCTTTACCAACCAGAATACCCTCCAAAAACATCTTTAACGTGGCTGGAAGGAAGTCAACGTTTTCCTCAGCTTCTGTTTCGATTCGTTAGATGTTTTAAACAATTTGATGTCATTCTTAATCAACCTTGAGGCAACCGAGTTCTGATAATACTTATTTTTTCCGAAACCAGATCAACTTCCTTTTGCTGTGAGTGAAATTCGTGCAGAATAGCTGATGCAGTACTTCTAAATGTTACAACATTTGGCTTTCGTTGATCTCGGTTATAATAATCTGATCGCCAAAGTGTTCCTGAAGTCTTGCCTTCATATGGGTGTGGCTATATGCAGCAGTAGCTGAGTCACCAAGATATTCCTCCATTAGATCCATGACAGTAATTATGAAAGTTCGCCACTTTGATGAAAGCTTCGTTTTTTTTTTCTTTTCTTACTATCCAGCTGATCTGACGCACTGAATACTTTTGGCATTTGTTTTTTGGTCTGAAGTTGACGCTGCATAGCTGATGGTAAACAGCACCGGCGGCCGGAAAATCATAGACATTTAAAATTCTCGCCTGTACCACTTCAGCCCAAGAATCCCCCTTTCTGAACATGTGTCTAGCACAGTCTCTCTTGTCTCGAGGGTTGTCACACGGAACACCTCTCCTGGCTTTCTCTTTTGCTTCTCAAAATCAATTTTGTTACCACAGTAGAAACAGTCAGTTTTAAAGCTAAAGAATTTTTCAGTCTTGCGATCCAATGAACGACGTTTACTTGAGGTTTTCGAGCTTGCAATTTCTTGTTTCTTGGCGTGGCCAATGTTACTAGGGTGGCAATACGTGCGGCGACATGTCTTGTGTACCTTTTGACCGGGAATAGTTTGGATGTCATTGCGCTCTGCGCTTGCACGGTTTATACCTTCACTTCCCTTCAGACGGAGAGATACTATTTTTGACAAATTGCACAACACATTTCATCCATTTTAGGCTCTTGCTGGTCTAAAAAATAACCAGGATACAAATTAGACTGTGTCAAACGTGCAATAGAATCATAGACGCTCTATGTTTCGCCCAATAAATTTCAGCAATCGGGTTTAAAACCTTTCGGAAACATATCATTCTTTATAAGTAGAAGAAAGGATAACGTTGTTCTTATTTTAACTCACTGCAGCATTGTATGCAGTGATCTCGCTTTTTAGTAAATATTTTTGAAACCAGAATGTAATACGTCGCATTTCAACTGCGTTGAAAGACTCAAAGAAATACTGTAGCCCAGAAAACTCGTTAGAATCGCTTTAGAAACAGTGCATTGGATGTGATACACTATGAGTCAGCAAAGGTAAACTTCTCCATTTTGAAAGAAAAAACTACTCTTGAAGAGAACTCAGAATACACTTACCTGATCGGAGCACAGAACATTGAAGTTCTTAAACCATTTTGTTCGACGAAGATTAAAATTTCTGCAGGCGTCAAACACAGCACACTATACCTGCGAACTCACCCGCCTTGGGTGTGAGTCTCATACACGCCTCCGAGTTAAAAACTTCGATCTCACGCCAACTCACGCTTTTATTTCTCTTTCCACACGAAAATTAAGCTTCCTTGAATTGTATCACTATTTTTGAAGAAAGGTTTAAACAGTTCAACAAGTTTCATTACAAATTAAAAAATAAAAAATCGCTCCAGATAAAAAAGCCAACTTTACTTAATGTCATTCAGTCCCATACACAGGCTAGGGTTGCGACTTTTTTACGCGGCAAGCAACTAAAATAGACATAAAATTAAAGCTGTGTACAGATGAAATATCACAAATTAACTTGATTTCTAAAATAAGAAAACCTTCCAATTGAGATATCGTTTCAAATTTCGTTGTACTTTTGACTTTTAAGACATAAACACGCGCATTTTTGGAAAAGCTTTATTCAGCCTCGTTTCCGTGCATCTCTAAAAACGTGTCTCGTAGCTTCTAAAAAAACCCATTTTTCAATGACTTTCCCTGCCGGGATTTTCTGGGACTTTTAATATGATATTAATGATAAGTTTCTCGGTCAGAAACCGTTGGAATTTCTTCTGTTGCAATTAGTTGCAGGTTGACCCATTATTTTAAGTAAAATGACTGGACTATATACCATAGCTGTTAGTATCGTTATTTTTCTTTCACTTTATGTTGTTTGTTATATTTGAATATCTTTCAGATTGTCCGTCAACAACAACTTCACATTCATGTTCAACAACTGGCTGTGGAAAGTTTAAATGCAGAAAATAATCAAAATAGACATCGATTGACTACTGTGTCAAAAACAGTTTTATATATAGAGGATATTACACGGCGGCGCGAAGATATGAATTTTATTTTCGAGTGGTAAAGCAATATTTTAGGAATGAGCGCAGCGAATGAGTAAAATATTGCTTTCACCACGAGAAAATAAAATTCATATCTTCAAGCCACCGTGTAATTTTCTTTTTATTATATAGACAAAAATCATGCATGAAGTAAAAGTTAAAACATTTTTATTAATCAAAAGCTTTATAAACACGAGCGACGGCTAAATATAACAATTGAGCAAATTGCCAAACTGAAAGGCAAAATTTCGCGAACTGAAGCTTTAAGAAGATGTAGAACGAAAATGTAAAAACAGGCTGTTTATTAGCTTTCATCAATGTCACTGACAGTAAATAATTCGCCGTTTTGAAATCTGTTCCTGCTCAAACTCACCGCTTTTCTACTGATTTCTGATCGCGTATTCTTGCAGTTCGGCGGCTGGAATTTCTTGATTTTCCCTCTCGATCTCTTCGTCTGACTTTCCACAAGCAAGAAGCTCTTTTGAATAATTTCAAGTCATAAGAAGCTTTCTACTTCGTGTTAGCATTTTCCTGCTCCTCAGTAAGGCATTTATTTTGGCTTCAGTGAACTTCACGAATCGATCTCGATAGCTCGCCATTTCCAACCGGCTTTGACAGCTTTGCACAAACAACCGTGCAAAGGCAGGAAATGACGTCATCGATATCCTCACTAGTGAGGATATGGAAAATACGCCCCGGATGCAGTTTCGTATGAATTTTACGAGTGGTCTATTTTCCAGTAAAACACTCGCGGCTATATAATAAATATTATTACATCGTGAAGATTCTGTGTCATACTCCGCTTTTCACTTCAATAACAATTTTAGTTATTTCCCCCACTCTGAACCCTTGGACTTCATGAGAGACTGTAGCGTTTATGAACTTCAATCATCAATTCCTGTATTTCTGGCGCGTTCGCGAGCTTCAAACGGCAGTTGTAAAGGCAGCAAAGCACATGCTATGTAAACAAACGGAGGAAGGTAGCGTTTTAAAGGGTTTCACTGGAAACTTTTTTTTTCAAACGTGTTCAAAATCTTTTGACCTCGAAGCTTTAAAACTAACTTAAGTAATCGTTAGCTGTTTTAATTAGATGAAAGGCTTGTTGAGCATCAAGTGATGTTTATTACACCGTGAATATTTGTTTCCTTAGTTCGACATAGGTGAAAACAGTGTGTTTTTTTACCTTTAGCGTTTTTTCCTACATAATTACTTCGAGTTTTATACAGCCTAAAAACAATTTCGTATGTTCGTAGTGTACGGTGCATAAGCCACCAGCATTTTGTAATGCATGGCTTGTTTAATGTTTGCACTGAAGAAGGAAAAAAATTCGGAGGATAAGTGTACTTGAAGTAAAAAAAAATATTAAGAATTTGCTAACCTTAAGTCAAGTTAGTTTTCTTATTCAAGAAGAAAATTGTTCTCTTACAACTTTACTTAAATACAAAGTAAAACGTTTGTCACATGACAAACGACAACTTATCTTTCTGTTTTCTATACACTACACGGTCTTGTATTTAATCACATCGTGCAGCGAGCACTAAAATTTATTTTTTTTGTACTTAAGCTATTTCAGTTAAAGTATCCGCAGTATATAATTTTGTTTTGAATTGCGACTTGTTTTAAAATAAATTTACTCTCCTTGCTACAATGTTAATAAATTTTGAATGGTTCCTTCTTCTTAAGAATAACGTCTTTGTTTGGTTTATTCTTTGTTGATGTATAGTTTAGGTGCAATGAGAAAAATTATAATTGAATTGAGTTGAATGTCTTAAAAAGATCTGTTCTATAAAGTTAACAATTTTGGGGAGGGCAGGTGAAGGGATTTGGGTAGGAAAGCGTATAACCGAAAGGCTTCTGACTGGTATAAAAAGAAAAAAATTGCCATTTGAAAAAATAGCCAAAGGAGCAAAGATTGATCACCTTTTCAGAGTTTTAAAGAAATGCAGAAGCAAGTTTGACTGTCTCGTATACGAAATGCTGTTCATCAGGGACATTAATCCTTCGCTAAACACACAAAGTGACTCTATCCGCGCCAAATTATTTACTTGACACTTCCCTATTTTAATTAGAACTTTTAGTTTTTCTATTGTTTTACTTTACGTATTATGCCCATAGGACACACAACTATTTTTATTGTTTCACGTTATATATATTCTTATTTTAACTATCACTTCTTTTGACTTGATAATGGCGTAGAGTAGCGCCGAAACGTCGTCTACTTTTTTAAAGTTTTTAAAGTTTTAAAATGAGTTTTAACAATTTTTTAGCGTTTAATTTCATTATAAAATCGTTTTCTAAATCTCTGCTGTTACGAACATTTGAAACGAGCTGATAAAAAGGAGTGGAGGCTAATTATAGACGTCGTGGAAAGATCCAGAAACATATTTGTTCTTCCCCGTTCTCATTTGCAAAGAGTTTGGGTCTCGGTCGTCACGGGTTTCGCTAGAACATATTTTTGAGGTGAGACCCTATGTTACAAACATAGCGAGTGAAAATAAGAGGGAAATATTTGCTAAAAGATAAGAAAAAAAACTTGCAACGACAGCAATAAACAACATTTCTTTTAGCTGTAGATAAAATAGGCCGATGCCGGAAATAACTATATATCAAAAACATATTGAGGTTTAAGAAACTTCTTATAAAAACGTTCCTGACTCGGGCTCAATTTAATTTTTAAGGCAGTCTGATATAATTTTAGCTTTAGAGGAATAATATAAATCTCGAGCAGATCTAGCTGAATGTGTTAATCAATTATGACGGTACACAGCCAATGCTGTATTTACATGCATTTATTATTAATGGAGCTACCTTCTGTTCTGTTAATAAAGTACTAAACAAAGGATGTCATTTGCCAGAGGCAATCTTACTTTCAAATTGGAGGTAACCTCATAAAAATAGTTTTCTAAGGTAGAAAAATACCAACGGAGTAATAATAAACGTATAATAAACAAGAATGGCTAAGACTGAAGAGCTAACTGTTTTTATAACGTTTGAAGTGATGAATTCAAACTTCTGTCATCGTGTACCATACTGTTATGTCAACATTCATATATTCAATGCCACAAGCAAACAATAACTTTTTGTACACTGTGTTTATTTCTTTCGAATATGAATTAAAATTAAAATTTAAATTTAAATTCGAGTCGCATTTGTCTAGGAAGTGAACCGAACACGCCACAAAACCCCGTTATATCTGCAGCAATACGTTTGACCGGGTGTAGGAAGACAGCACTCAAATCCGAAGTGGTTTTTTCCGGTAATATGGGCAATAATTCTCGTCCTGAAACTATTGTCATCATAAACTGTGTCCTGAATGCTCCATTGATGCTCATATCCATTATTCGCAACACTCTGGTGCTAGCCGCCATATTGAGAACTCCTTCGCTACGTTCACCGTCCATGATTTTACTATTTACTCTGGCTGTTTCAGATCTTCTTGTAGGAATTGTCGTACAACCGATTTACGTTGCCGCAAGATTAACGGAAAATGGCCTCCTGTCCAAAGCAATGTTCGTAATGGTCGCTTCTGTGAGTGGCGGTTCGCTGCTAATAATGACAGCCATAAGTGTGGATCGGTTCTTGGCTCTTCATTATCACATGCGATATCCAAATTTGATGACGACACAGCGCGCTATGTATACATCAGTTGTTCTTTGTCTCATAAGCTTTTTGCAATCATCATTGTCATTTTGGAAAATGGATTCATATTATTTTGCTGCAGCTGCTAGTATTGTACTATGTCTTATAGTTTCTACTTTTTGTTACATCACAATCTATCGAGTTGTTCGACGGCATCAGTTACAGATTCATGTTCAACAACAAGCAGTGGAAAGTAATGTTGAAGTTGTTAATCAAAGCATCAGGCGATCGACTAGAAGTGCCAAAAACACTTTTATATATTACATAGTGATGATTTTGTGTTACACGCCATGGATTACTTCTTTGTTAATTTCAGCAATTTTTCCTACTCAATGGACAAAGGCATTGATCTTAGCAGATACTGCAGCATTTATGAACTCGTCCATCAATCCATTTTTGTATTGCTGGCGTCTTCGCGAGCTTCGAGCGGCCGTAACAAAGACTGCAAGGCAGATGATTTGTAAAGAAACGGAGCAAAACTAGTGAATTATCCATAGCAGAAACTTAAAAGAAATTTAATACTTTTTTTCAAAATAGTTTGACATCGAGCGGTCAAAAATTTATCATAAGTAATCTAACAATAGTAATTAACATTTAATAGTAATTTAACATTTTCACGTGACATGCCTAATTGTTTGTACAACATCGTTCCCAGTATTTTGAGTATGTCTTCATCTCAGTTATTCAAACGAGAATGACAAGAACTTTTGAAAAGTTAACTAGCTTTAGGCAGGAAATAACCATGTCACATTCTGAGATTACAGTACATAGTTTGCTGCATTTGGTATAGCTAGTATTACAGTCGAACCCCTATTAAGCGGCCACCCATTAAGCGGCCAACCCCTATTAAGCGGCCAGTTACTAAAGTCCCGAAAATATTGTCAGTAAAATACTGTAAATATAACCCCTTTTAAGCGGCCACCCCTATTAAGCGGCCGCGGCCACCTTTCTGCCGTCCCGATGAGCGTTCTTCTATTGTTTTTACCTCTATTTAGCGGCCAATAAGAATGTAATATACGATATTTAAATTAATTTCCAACAAGCTCAGACCGTGACGGCCGATAAAATCATTCAAACACAGGTTTATTGTCGTCTTCCTGTGATTCCGTTATTCCTTTTCACCTTATTTTGTATTGAAATAATGTAACCTTTTAAAAAGAGATTATGCTAATTTCTGACAAACCCCTATTAAGCGGCCAACCTCTATTAAGCGGCCAGTTGCCATTTCCCCGAGGGTGGCCGCTTAATAGAAGTTCAACTGTATCAGTAGAAATGGTAGGGAACACATTAAAACTATTTTAAATTAATCTAAAAGATAAAGCTTTAAAACTGATCTTACTTCAGATTTTGAAACAGTGTGTTTTCCTTAATTTTACTTCGGTAAGGAACTTGTATCTTTATACCGTAATTTTCAAAAAAATGCATGCAGCTTATGTCTTGTTTTGCGTGCATAATTGCCACTTTTATGATTCCGAAGATGACATGTTTAAGTAATACATCATTCTATCTGTGCTTTAAGTTTTTAAAGGCAGCCAGAATTAATCTTCCAGAATTAAGCGCAGCCTTAATAAATTACTGGCTTGTTATTACCAAAAGAATCTTAGATAATTGATTTTGTTTAATATTCTTACTTTATTTAAGTTTATCAGTTCTGGGTCATTTTTGCATAAACGAATCTTGAAGCTTTGTATACTGTATGTAAGACATACACTGAAGTGTCCCTTCCCTCACAATCTTCATTCATTCACGACCTCTGATTGTCAGTTTATAACATTTTTATTGCCTTTATTTTACATGTTACATGTTTTACCCAACATGGAAACAAGCCTTAAATTTAATGCGAAGTATACTTTTGAATACCGATTGCTGATATCTACCGTCAATTATTTACACAAGAAAGACGCGATTTTCACCAACTTTTTACATATTTACAAGCGCAAGATTTTTTTTTTGTTCCGCTCTTGTTGTCGTTCGGTAACGTCCATACGGTTAGTATTGTACCTCTATTTTTTTTTTCTCCCCTCCCTGTTTTTTTTTTTTTTCATTGCCAAAGTTAGCACTTATATAGATGGCATTTTGCCTTCACAATATCAGCATTCACTTAGTTGATATTCTTCTCCTCTCTTTCTGCTCCTTGGTTTGTTACAATGTCAATGTCAGAGTTTACTTGGTTGACATCTTGCTCTTCTCCCTCCCCTCCCTGGTTTGTTTCAATGTCAATGACAGCAATCACTTGGTTGACGTTTTGCTCCTCTCTCTTTGCTCCTTGGTTTGTTTTAATGTCAATGTTAGAGTTTACTTGGTTGACATCTTGATCCTCGCGCTCCCCTCCCTGGTTTGTTTCAATGTCAATGACAGCAATCACTTGGTTGACATTTTGCTCCTCTCTCTCTGCTCCTTGGTTTGTTTCAATGTCAATGTTAGCATTTACTTGGTTGACATCTTGCTCCTCTCGCTCCCCTCCATGGTTTGTTTCAATGTCAATGACAGCAATCACTTGGTTGACGTTTTGCTCCTCTCTCTTTGCTCCTTGGTTTGTTTCAATGTCAATGTTAGAGTTTACTTGGTTGACATCTTGCTCCTCTCCATCCCCTCCCTGGTTTGTTTCAATGTCAATGACAGCAATCACTTGGTTGACGTTTTGCTCCTCTCTCTTTGCTCCTTGGTTTGTTTTAATGTCAATGTTAGAGTTTACTTGGTTGACATCTTGATCCTCGCGCTCCCCTCCCTGGTTTGTTTCAATGTCAATGACAGCAATCACTTGGTTGACATTTTGCTCCTCTCTGTCTGCTCCTTGGTTTGTTTCAATGTCAATGTTAGCATTTACTTGGTTGACATTTTGCTCCTCCCGATCTCCTTCCTGGTTAATTACAACGTTGCGACCAGCATTCAGTAATCCAAACATTTTCTTTTCAAACTCTTCAGCTTGAGCGTGGTTTTTCTTCAAAAGTAACTCGATAAATGCAACACGGAACTGCCTTAATCTGACAGTATAAATAAGCGGGTTGATAAGAGAGTTTACAAGTACAAAAGACGCAGCAGAGAAATAAAATGCATAAATTGTATCTATCGAGACTCTGTCTTTAAGAACGTTCCTGATTATTCTAACAGTAATTATGGGCAGATAACTTAGAAACACTATTACAACAATTGAAGTGGTCAGTTTTAGGGCACGCTTTTCCTTTAAAAACCTTTCTCTGGCTTCCACTGATACTTGTTGAGCTGCTATTTGTCTTTCATGTCGGCGAGCCTCACTATAAACCACTACACTGTTGATTGCAATTAAAAACATAAATATAACTCCAATCGAATTTTGGATAGAAAAAAATAGGTTATGGTCGACGAAATGAAAAATAAGTAGGATTGCAGTTAAGATCCACGCAATGGCAGAAGCAATCAGCACACGAGCTTTGGTGACAATTTCAGCGTAACTGTAGCTTTGTTTGATAGCCATGTATCGATCTGCATTCATAAGCACCAAGTGGGCAAGTGACGAAAAACTAAAAAAGTTAATGAAATATTTCAAGACATTTCGCAATCGACAAACATGGCTTGTATCTTCCCCTTGTAGTACTGTAATTGCAAGAGCGATTTGAACTGGTTGGACAATGATTCCGACCATCGCATCAGTGGCCGCCAAGCATGCCAACGTTATGTTGGACATGCTTTGCAGTCGCGCCTTGATCTTCACGGCGACCATCGACAGCACGTTAAGTACAATGGTAAAAGGACAGGACACAACGAGGATGACGATGTTGAAGACCATCACACTGTAGGCGTGTGTGGAAAACTGCTGTGGAATCCCAAACATGAAACCGTCATTGTGACATTTGAAGGGAATCGTGCCAGTCTGGATTGGTAGGCTTGAGTTCATCTCGGCTTCTGCGCTTCGAATCTCCGATCGTTTATATGAACTGTTAACGATACAAGAGACTCTTTCGATCTGTTTGTTTTTAAGGTTCCGTTGTTTTTTCATTAGTACCGTGCGACCTAAGTTTGGCTGACATGTGCATTTAAGTGGCTATGTGCGTTGTCAGTGTTTGTGGTGAATTAATTTTGTTTCCTTTTACGCAGTCAACTTTTTGTTCAAAACCGAGAAAAAACACTTTTAATTTGAATCTTTATGTTCTTTCTAAACATGATTGGAAGCCTGATTCAAATGATAACTTTACCAGCTGGTAAACTCACAGAAGAGTGAACGTGTATTTGAGTAAAACATTGTCTTGCAACAAGCAGCTGTTTCTTTTCAGTGATTTTCCCTTGTTAAAAACTCTGTTAATTAGCTAAAAATGATTGCTCAAACGTTTTAAGTTGGATATCTTGTCGTGGTGGGCTAATCTGATAGTAATTAACCACAGGGCAAACTGAGTAAAATACGTATGATTAACGATTCGGAATGTTAACGAATGTACTGTTAAACTTATTTTCATGTTCAATTATCCCTGGCCTTATAATTACTAGCTGTGAGAATTTTTCAAAAGTACTGATTGTTTAACGTTATGTTCCGTTGGTTCAGTGAATCCGACAGTGCTAGAGAGGACTTATTGGCCTGTAATTAGTGATTCGTCACTGATTTCTACCATTTACCGTTTATTTTGATTTTCATTGTTGAAAATGGACAGAAGCAACAAATATCTATCAAACAAAGCCAAAACTTGAAACTGTTAGCAACTGCAACGACACTTTTAAGCATCGCTTTTAAACAACTGTTTTAGTTTTTTTTTTTTTTTTTTTTTTTTTTTTGCTTTACGGTTTCTTATAATCTTCATTTGGTACGTTGCTACCAGCTCTTTATTACCAAAAGAATCTTAGATTATCAATTTTCGTTTAATATTCTTACTTTATTTAAGTTTATCAGTTTTGGGTCATTTTTGCAGAGCTTGAAGCTTGAAGCTTGTATACTGTATGTAAGACATAAACTGAAGAATCCCCTCCCTCACGAACTTCATTCATTCACAAACTCTAATTGTCAGCTTATAAAATTTTAATTGTCTTTTTTTTTTTACATGTTACATGCTTGACCCAGCAGGAAAACAGGCCTTTAAATTAATGCGAAGTATACTTATGATTACCGATTGCTGATATCTACCGTCTATTATTTACACATAAAAGCTGCAATTTTCATCAACGTTTTACATATTTACAAACACACCTTTTTTTGTTTCGTTCTTGTTGTCTTTCAGTAATTATAAGGTCCATAAAGTTAATTTCTTGCTCCTCTTTCTCCCCTCCCTGGTTTTTTTAGTGTCAATGTTAGCACTAACCTAGATGACATCTTGCCTCTCTCTGTTCGCTCTCTGGATCGTTATAATGTCAGTATTAACATTCACTTGGTTGACATTTTGCTCCTCACTCTCACCTCCCTGTTTTTTTCAGTGTCCATGTTGACAGTAACCTAGATGACATCTTACCCCTCTCTGTCGCTCTCTGGATTGTTTCAATGTCAGTATCACTTAGCTGAAAACTTGCTCTTCCTCACTCCCCTCCCTGGTATGTTTCAATGTCAATGACAGCATTCATTTGGTCGACATTTTGCTCCTCTAGATCTTCTCGCTGGTTTGTTTCAATGTCAGTGTTAGCGTTAACTTGGTTGATATTTTGCTCCCCTCTCTCCCCTCCCTGGTGGTATGTTTCAATGTCCATGTTTAAAACATCTACTTGGTCGACATTTTGCTCCTCTCGATCTCCTCCCTGATTGGTTACAACGTTGCGCCAAGCATTAAGTGATCCTAACATTTTCTTTTCAAGCTCTTCAGCTTGAGCGTGGTTTTTCTTCAAAAGTAACTCGATAAATGCAACACGGAACTGCCTTAGTCTGACAGTATAAATAAGCGGGTTAATAAAAGAGTTAACCACTACTAACGACCCAACAGAGAAAAAAAGTGCAAAAATGACATCAATCGAGAGTCTGTCTTTAAGAAAGTTCTGAATTATTCTAAAACTAATTATAGGTAGGTAAGTTAGGAACATTATTACAACAATAGTAGTTGTCAGTTTTAGTGCTCGCTTTTCCTTTAAAAACTTTTCTCTGGCTTCCACTGATACTTGTTGAGCTGCTATATATTTGCCTTTCGTGACGGCGAGCCTCATAATAAACCACCACACTGCTGATTGTAATTAACACCATAAATACAACTATGAACGAATTTTGGATAGACACAAATAAGTTATGGTCGACGAAATGGAAAATGAGTACCACTGTAGTTAAGATCCACGCGATGGCAGAAACAATCAGCACACGAGCTTTGGTGACAAATTGATCGTAACTGTAGCTCTGTTTGATAGCCATGTACCGATCTGCACTCATTAGCACCAAGTGGGCAAGTGAAGAAAAGCTGAAAAAGTTAATCGAACATTTGAATACACTTCGCAATCGACATGCAGCGCTTGTGGTTTCTCCTTGTAGTGTCATAATTAAAAAAGTAATAACTAGTGGCTGGACAAAGACTCCGACCATCGCATCAGTTGCAGCTAAGCATGCTAGCGCTATGTTCACCATGCTTTGCAGTCGCGCCTTGATCTTCACGGCGATCATCGTCAGCACGTTCAGTACAATGGTAAAAGGACAGGTCACTACGAGGATGATGATGTTGAAGACAAGTATGCTGTAGGCTGGCGTGGAAAACTGCTGTGGAATCCCAAAGATGAAATCGTAATTGCGACATTCTAAGGGGATCGTGCCAGTCTCGATTTGCAGGCTTGAGTTCATCTCGGTTTCTGCGCTTTGAATCTCCGATGGTTTGTGAACTGTTAACGACGCAAAAGACTCCTTCGATCTGTTTGTTATTAAGGTTCCGATGTGTTTTCAATTTTACCGTGCGACCTAAGTTTGACTGTCACGTGTATTCAAGTGGCTTTGTGCGTTGTCAGTGTTTGTGGTGGATTAATTTTGTTTCCTTTTACGCAGTTAACGTTTTGTTCAAAACCGAGGAAAAACGCTTTTAATTTGACTTTTTATGTTCTTCCTAAACATGATTGGAAGCATGATTTAAATGTTAATTGCACTAGTTGGTAAATTCATAAATAGAGTCAAGGTGTATTTGTATAAAATAATATTTGACTGTTGGAAGCAACACTCGTCTTGTTACAAACAACTGTTTCTGTGCAATGATTTCCCCTAATTAGCTAAAACGTTTTAAGTTGGATATTTTGTCGTGGTGGGCAAATCTGATAGTAATAGCAAGGCACAATGAGTAAAAATGTGTGCGAATAACGATTCCGCGAATTCCCGTCTCATGTTCAAATATCCGTGGCTTTATAATTGCTGGCTGTGAGAATTTTTGAAAGTATTGATTGTTTAACGTTATGTTACGTCGATTCAGTGAATCCGGAGTGCTAAATAGGACTAATTGGCCTGTATACATGTACATAATGAGTGATTCGTCCCTTATTTGTGCCTTTCCCCGTTTATTTTAATTATCATTTTTTGTAGTTGAAAATGGAAAGAAGCAACGAATATATATCAAACAAAACTATAGCTTGCAACCATTAGCAACTGCAACAACTTTAACAAAATTATAATCATCAATTTGACACAACCGTTTAAGTGTTTTTTTTTTTATTATATGATATGGTTTTAATCGTCTCTATTTAGAGCTTTGCTCGTATTAAAAATTATTACTTAAATGCAGGCTTTAAAGTTCGATAAAAAAAAAGTTAAGCCTTAATTTTGCCATGCAGAGAGGCACAAATATGGCGACTGTAACTTATTTCAAACATCAGGAATTCACTTCTGCTATAAAAAGCGATCAGTTCCCCCAACATGCAGTTTTTAATTGTTTTCTAAACATACTTGATGTTGTGTGGCGTGGAAACTTCGAAATTCAGAATGTTCTCCTTAATCTAGAACAAAAATGCTAACGAGCCGAAAGTCTTCCAAAAGATTTTTTTTGACGTCTAATAGCCAAAGAATGAAAACAACTCAGGGGCCTTGCGATTTTGGATTTCAGAATTTTTGATGACGTGACGCGAAAGCAGCGCGAGAGAACAGACTAGATTTTTCTTTCCGAACACCATTCATTCAGAGAGTTCAGGGCCGATCATGCATGGAACTCATTCATTTTGCGGTCACCAAATGCCTGTTTTCAAGAGGCAGGTTCCTATTTGGCCGCGTATATTGATGTTTCTTTAAGCACGGAAGACACTACCTGAGGCTTGAAAGTGCTTTTTCGTCGTCTTTCCTTCAGACCTCTGCAAACTCGCTGTATCTTCCATTGCCCGATGAATTTAAAACTGCTGAGGATTCAAGTCGTTCGTCCAAATAAACAATGTTATGCAGGCTGGCGCGAAGGAGATATGGTCGTCTGCTACTTGTGTTTTCACCAGCTGTTTTCATCTTCATTACTATAATAAACTATCATACCCTGGAAGAGTTGCCAATGGATTCACGGTACTGGAGCAGAACAAATATACAAGGTCTGTGAATCGAAAACTCGTTTGCGTCACTATGATGTGTGACTGCATTGCTATTTAAACATGTTTAAATTTGTAACTTAAATTTGTAAACTGCTTATATATGTTTTCATACTGTGACTGTCATTTGGAGAAGTGAACTATATTTGGATTGGATCTCAGTTTAAGGTGCAAGCGGCCGTGTTTTCCTGCGACGGCTTCAAAGCAAAGTTTTGAGGGACTTTTAAACGGTCTATTAACCAAACTCTTAGCTAACATGCAGTTGAATTTGCATTAGCTTGAATTTCAGACGTCTTCTGAAATTAAGGTTAACTTTGCAACTGAAAGCAGATGGCTGTTTTGCGCATGCATTTATCTGTTTTCTCACCGTTTCTATGTCTGTCAAAATGTGTACGATGTAGGGATGGCGAATAATAAAATCAGAGACCATCCAGCCTGGACGCCGAGTCCCTTGATTTAAAATCAGAGACCAACACTTAAATAATCTTAGAAAACCAAGCCTGAGACTTACATGTATCAATTTACACAAGGCATGCAAATTTAGGACGGAAAAATCTGGCAATGCCTCAGGAATTTCGCTGAAAAAAAAAAATGTCTTCGATTTTCTTTCGTCAGGGCTGTTGGTCGTCGAAAAAATTGTCTAATTTGGGTCTGATTAGTTCGTGGATGACTAATTGGAATATGTAATCAAATTAGTTCGCAAATTCGCATTTTTAATATGATGTACGCTACCAACCGGAACAATGTCTGCGCGTTTAACATTTGAATAACATGCGTCAAAAAACCCTCCGCAGTGATAAACATGCCAAATGGAAGTTGCACTTTCTGAAGTATCCAATTGAGTCATGTGATTCAACCTCGGTTATTAGGGGCGTTGTAGCTCAAAACCTATTAAATAGATAACGAAGAAATTTTCGAAACTCGTGCCCTAAGCAAATAATTATGCCACTAAACGCAAACAATTGGCCTATCATTAGGCGAAGCTATAAATTAGTAATGAAAAAAACTGGGATAGGAGCATAAATAGCTTTCATATCAGCTTCACTTTATACTTGAATCCAAATGACGGCTTGTGCTAAATATACAATCTAGAAAGACAAACGAACCTCTGACACTGCGTGAAAGCACTTCATTGAAAATATTAAGCAAATAAATTTGCTTTGACTAGCTGTTCGAGATAACATCAAGCTTAGCTTAATCACCCAGTTTAGCTTCCCATTGGGTTGATCACTGGATTGTAAAACCCCTCTGGCGATATTCGTCTTTCACAATCGACTGGTTCAATCTTTGAAGGATTGCGATGTATGACAATACATTGCAGTGCACCGTTCCGTAAACACGAAAAATGAATGATGAAGTGATGTAGTTTCAAGAGATGCCGTCTGTTTTTTTGCAAATCTGGAAAATCAGGATTCGTTACTGAATATGGCTTTGTCTGTTAGTCAAAACAAAAATATATTGCAAATCAATCGCTGAAATGCAACTTTCTCTGCCACATATTGTATTCATATTGATTTAACAGACAACGTTTCTTTAATTGAATCTTATGATCATTTAGCAATCACATTTAAACTTCTAACATTGATTTTCTGTTCCTTTTTAAGCGATGGCGTGACATCGCTTTATGCCATGGCACACGATCGGTTCTTTCTGTCTGTTTTGCTCGATCAAAAAGAAATCAAGTTTAACTTAAAAACACAAAAGCAAAATACTTCTGTGCAGTTAGAATGGAACACTACAATGTATGAACGAAAGAGACTTATTATATATGATGGAATTTATTAGATTGAGTAAACAGAAATTTCCAATTCTTAAAATACAAAGGGCCGCTGTGAGCAAGAGACCGTTTAACCTTAAAAGCTTGCTCGCGCGTACCGTATGTCGTTTATTTACAATCTGTCGAGAAGAAGAAGAGAAAGTTGTCTTTCATAAAAGTGTAGGGTCACCGACCATTTAATATAGTAAACTGCAAGCGAAGTTTACGCAAACGGCTTTCAGACCTAAATGTGCTTATCATAGTTTCTTCAGTGCGCGTTTAATGCATGTCGTTGCGTGTTATTGCGTGCGAAATGAATTACGAGCGCAATACGGATGCGCATGAACAATTTAGCGCGAACGTCTTAAAGCTCTTAACATCGTGGCCAGAACTAAAGAATTCCCAGTTATATGGATACTAACATAAATAGTACATTTATGACGTACAGTTTTCAATTACAGCAACATCAGGCGGAGAGCTTGATCCACATATTCAGTTCCGTTGCTTAGGAAATCTGAAATTTGCAGCATATCCAAAGCTCCCCTTTTATACTCAAGCCGTTATTTAGCACGTTAAAACTAAACCAAGGCGTGCAAACAAATCGATTGAATGGTTTTCTCACCAGGTGTGATTTACAATGTTTGAGCTTTTTTTTATATTATTCTTCAGATTCCATTGTATATTCAGTTTTTAAATTTTTAAAGCATGTCTCAAATTCTCTGATATTTAAAAATGTAGTTCCATATGAGCATAGAGCAGGTTTCAATTGAGTGTCGTAAAACCAAAACCAAAGTAATTACTCCGGCCAATCACAAAGGACACAGACAAACCAGTGAACCAATCAAAACTCCAAGCAAATACATGTAGCTGGCATGAAGCGCGGGAAAACGTGCGCGAGCAAGTCACGATTGGTTTTGGTTTTAGTTCTGATTGGTCGAGAAAGTGGCGCGAAAGCCAATCACTAAGCGTAGCAATGCAAAACCAAAGCAAACGCAATTAACTTTCGACACTCAAGTGAAAACCGCTCTATTGCAGCACAAATTATCATCGTCAGAGACCCAGGGGCAGTTAGTCGGTGCAAAACAAAGTAAACCGACCCAGAAAAAATCAGTGCGGTGCAAGTTTTTGCATAAACGAGCCGCTGGGAACTGAGTCTCAGCTGACCACTTCCAAGTGGGTCTCTGAATGCTGGATTCTGATTGAGCAGAAACATCCTTTGAGGTACTGTTTCCAAAACAATAGCGAGTGTTTCGTTGTTGCGAGGTGTTTGGATACCCCGATGAAACACGAGCTTGAGTTTTGGAAATAACTTCTCACTTTTAAACAAGCAGAAGCTTCTCAAATGCAACAATAGGAAATTATGCAGTGACGTGTTTTGTCAAATAAAACAATAAGAAATTATGCAGTGTCAAATTTTTGCCCTTTAATCTGTAAGAACGCGATTGCATGCATGATTCATTAGCGATCCAGCCATGAGCGAGGAACTAGCGACGTGGTTTAGGAACGGAAAATGTTTTACGAGGAAGAGAATTAAGTCAAGAAAGCCGTATTCCCCGTCAACAAGGTATAAAAACTAAATACGCGTTAACGTTTTTAAACAATGGAGGCCCATTTAGAGATTACAATTTGCATTTGGTTTCGAAGCGCTCGACTCTCTGAATTGTTGGCAAAGCAAATTTGTCATTGGAGTAGAGCAAAAAGAACGAAGTGTCATATCCACCAAAAACAATTTATGTAATAGTATTTAGTATCCGACGCTATCTGTATTTAAGGAATTGTTGTTAGCACTATTTACGATTTCATGAGTTGTATTGGTAAAAATATTAAACAAGAAGTTCCGCTATAAAAGGGATGGCACCTCGCACATTTCACACTTCTCGGGCGCGAAATGCAAATTTGTACTCTTTGCATTCGCGGCACATTGTTGTGCCGAGCGTCCTTCAAGCTGAACATGCTTTGAAATCTCATGAAACCAAGATATATTATTGACAAAAATATGAAAAGTAACTTCCTAACGTTTAACAGAATATTCCTAGCGAAAATAAAACACATTTTATCAGTAACAGTTGTGGAAAATACGCAGGTTGGTTGCCAGTTGTTTACGCTTTGATGATTGACTGACAATTGGGCGTGAGAATGGCCAGGCCAGGCCCCTTTTATACCGGAACGTCTTGTTTAAAGGATACTACGGGCTAATAAATATCATTGATTTTGTCCAAGTCGTCGACGTGCATATTTTAGTGGTATATACCACTCTCACTGTAGACTGGTATACTGTTTTTCATTGGGTATCCAAATGCATGCACGTGATGTGGTATACATCTCGTGATTGGAAGTTAACTTAATGAATCATTAATGAGTTTGAGAAATATTCTTCCCAATCAGATTGAACAGTACTTTTAGAGTATTGCAGACAGACAGAGACAGACCGACATTGTTCAAATTGTTTATAGTCCTAATATCTTCATGTTTTAATGTCTATTTTTGTCTGTTTTTTTATTTAGAGAAATGCAAAATCCCTCGTGATTGGTTGTTTCCATTTTGTGAAGCTAAAGTTCAAGTAAGCACACATCAACATAGTCATCAAGATCCTGGAGGGAAATGGTCGGGTACTTTCTTGTAAAGAGAGAGAGATGCTCGTCATCTTTCTTAGCGTTGTAAATTACAGATTTTGGTCACACTCGGGGTGTCCAGGACAGAACACCAATATTTTTAGCAATCAGGGTCTCGGTTATTGTTAATGCACCTGATCATGAAGAAATAGAAAATGCTGCTGTATTTTACTGGTGATCTATACCGACCAGGCATGAAAAAAAATATCTTTTCGGAGTAAAGAAAGCTTCAGCCAAACCCATTTGAATTGGACTCCTTCTAAGGTTTAAATACAATTTTCCGACAAACATTTCGTCCCCCACGCCCACTCACAACCTCTGGGGCCTACAGTAAAACCTCGATTTAACGAAGTGCCAAGGGACTGGGGAAATTTGTTCGTTATATCGAGGGTTCGTTATATCGAAAACCTCGATATAGCGGTTTGCGGAAAAACAACTAAAATGTTCGCTATATCGAGGTATAGTTAATAATTGTTTTCACGCTGTTATGTTGCACTACCCAGCATTTACTGACCGGATCATGAACGACTGTCAAAAATGACATTTGTGCTTTTAATGTCTTATATCCACTTGTCTTGGATATGGACATATGTCTTGAAGTTGTTCCCCTGTTACAGGATTAAAGTAATTTCATCCTTGTTGGCCTGTTGTACGTTCATCTTTTGTCGCGAGTTAACTCTAATTCGTTATATCGAGGTATCTATTTTATGTTTGGGCTTCCGAATTGTGTTCGTTATAACGAGGATTTCGTTATATCGAGGTTCGTTATATCGAGGTTCTGTTCCATACATTTTACTGTAATTTTGGCCGGGCTGAAAAATATCGTTCGTTATACCGAGGACTTCGTTATATAGAGGTTCGTTAAATTGAGGTTCCAATGTACTACTGTATACGTACACCTATATGCATGTATTCAGATTTATTTTTATTTGTATAGGAAATCACATGATTTCGAGTGCAGTTTGGGATAAATAAACGAGTAAATTTTTCAAAGACTAAAAAAATTGCACGAGCCCGAGTGCTTATTCATCCCAAATTGCATTTGCTCAAGCAAAGCGTGAAGTTAAGTCGGCTTGCAGTTTGGATTTCGTCGGCAATTTCCTTCTTAGGAAACCATTTATTCCAAAACGAGAACCAAAAACCAGTGCTTTTCAGTGCTATGGTATTTAGAGCTGTCTTCTGGTCCTGTACTGTGCTCAAACCGCTAGCCATTTTTTTACTCGCATCTCGAAGCAGATCCAAACTTCGCGCCATTCAGATCGCGTGGAAGCGTTTGATTGGCCCTTTTGTGGCTGCCTTTGTTTATTAACCAATCAGGATGCCGCGTTTGTTTGTTTTGTTTTGCACTGAATTTCCTCATTTCTGCACTGAATTTCCTCATTTCTGCATCGAATTAACTAAAAACTGCATTTCTCTAAGCCAATCAGATTCGAGAAATTTTTTGATGTATATTATTAAGTAACTTATCCATGTTATTTAATATGCACCTGAGATTGGGAGGCATACTGACTAATGGTTAGTGCATTTAAAACTCTGGATTGTGAGGGTTAGCAGGTTTCCTTTTGGGTGGATCAAGGAATTTCGGAAACGGGGAGTTGGTACGACGACTAATTGAGGAGATATAGGGCATATACAGTTATCACTGATTTTTTTCATTGTATTTTTTTTAATTTTCAGTGGTTACAGAAAGCATGGAAAAGAAATAAAAATTGTTATGTTGGAAGGCACAATCTCAAACCAGACAATTTATGCTCCATCATCACTTACCTAAGTGAGGTACGTGAACTTGTCTTGAATGCTATCACATGTGCTGTTGTGTTTGTCTTTAATCATTTATATGCAATCACGTTATTTTAAGCTAACGACTTGAATCTATATTCTGAAAGGACACAAACTTTTATGGAATGCTTCCAAGATCAGTGGGGGATCCAGACCCTTAACTCTGTATACACCCAAAAAGTTTTTAGCAGGGAGAGTCTTTTGACTACATTTACATATTATACATACAGCAGAAAGGCACCTGATGGACACTACACATACCAATCTGAGAAGATCTTTATCCACCCATAGCCCCCACCCTTAACCATGCATACAACTTGCCCTCCCCCACCGGTACCCCTTAAAGAATCCAGAGTTGGGCCCTTTGTCTGCCCTACCTCTGAACTCCACTCATGAGTTATGGAACTCTTCACTTAAACCTGACAAAATGCTGAAGAAAATCAATGTTAGAGCAGGTCAGAGTTAAAGAATAGCATATGTCTACATGAGAGGGCTGTAATTCCCTGCAGGCAAATTGACAGACTGATTCCCTACTCACAGAATAATCATGGGGGCGGGAGTCCATGTTCATTCTATATTTAATTTAGTTTTTTTTTTATTTCTTCGCAGGTGGAAAGCTTTTGCCCATTGTTACCACGGCGACAGAAAAATACTACAAAAGAGCATAAGGTTTGAACAAGCCACATTAAGATTTGGCCTTTCAAAGTTTTCTTCCTTGATATGATTTTTTTTCTTCCCTGCTAGCAACAATGAGATTTGAATTAGATAGCACATTCAATAACACATTAACCAAGCTGAATCTGCGCTGGATGCGTGATCGTATCAACAGGATGTGGCCTCTGTGGGTAACGGCAGCTAAACAGTTTGAGGCGGAAGCATCCCTTCGAAGGCCACACCAAGTCAAAAAGGTATGTTGACTGTACTGAGTTGAACTTAAAAATATGGTAATTTTCCTCATCAATTCCTGCAAATTATTTTTTTTTAAATGTCAGCTGTTCAGAGAACCTGGAGGCAACTGAAGTGCCTGCCCATCTGATGATATGCTATACTTTTGTCATCTGTTCACTGCATGCAGTGTATAATCATGGGGGCGGGAAATAGTACAATGAACATGACGGAAATAATTATTCAAACTAACTTATTAATGAGTCATAATTATTTGCCTTATTGTTCCTGAGAAGGCCTTCCTCTTTTAAAGTTCCACACCAGTTTTTATTACATATAACCTTTAAAACCTTAAACATGCAAGTTTATTACGGCTTGAAATTGTGTACCAGTGGGAAAACCAGCAAGCAACCAAAGAAATGAGTCTCTGGGTTGGAAGCTTTCATGGGTCTTCCTTGGTATCCAGGACTCGAAATTTCTGCCATCCCTGGACCTGTTTCTGGGTGTAATGTCTGAACCCAATGCAAGGGGACTCTAGATTTTTCAAGATTTCGGTTCCCTGGGCTCTCTGGGCTCCTGAAGGGGACGGGGATTGGGTATAAATTCCATCTCCCATACCTATCGTTTGCCAAAATCTCAGTCCCATTCTCATTTGTTGGTTTATGATTCCTAGTCCCAGTGACCCAAATTGCATTTTCCCATTGAAGAAAAAAAAAGAATCACAGTTCCCGTTTTACTCCTTCAGGCCTAGCACATTAGATAGGTACGTTTGCGATAGATAATTCAAATAGATGGGAGAATTAAAGGGACAGTAAGGGTGGCCAGACTTCTTTCCTCTTCTTTATAACCAAACTAAGATAGGTTCAGTCTGCATTTGGACCTTGTGCTCATCGAGCCAGAACTTATCCCAGTTTCTGTAGCATTTAGTGACTAGGAGTATTTCAACTCTTCCCTGGATGGGATACAAGTCCATCACATGATTAGCTCCAGAATTAAACTTACCAGTACCCCTTTGTATACCTACACCGCCGCCTGGTTAGCTCAGTTGGTAGAGCGCCGGACTGCTGTGCGGGAGGTCGTGGGTTCGAACCCCAGACCGGACCAACACTCAGGGTCTTAAAATAACTGAGGAGAATGTGCTGCCTTTGTAATTACATCTGCAAATGGTTAGACATTCTAGTCTTCTCGGAAAAGGACGATAAACCGTAGGTCCCGTCTCCTGTATCTTCAGTCTTCTAACAGGGGACGTTAAAGAACCCACACACTATTCGCAAAGAGTAGGGCACGAAGCTCCCGGTGTTGTGGTCTGGCCTTTACAATTGTATCTTAAAATTACAGTATATGTAAAGCGCATTTGAACATATACACATGGAAAATGCGCTATATAAATACATTATCATTATCATTATCATTGGGTGGAGAAAAGCACTATGAGAGTTAAGACTATCTAAGATCTCATGCAGTGAACCCAGTCTGGGCTAAAACCCAGACCACTCGATAAGGAGTCCAATATGCTAGCCATTTGGCCACTGCATCTACAATGTTTTACGTTCCAATTCCCTATCTTCATGACGTTCTTTGGGTGGACTAGTGGTCTCATCTGCCCAACGGCTTCCGTGTGGCTTTCATCCCCATGCGTCATCGAACTTCTCATGGTGCGAGGAGTTACCACTATGTCCCCCAGATCATTTGAAATTATTCTGCTTCTGGTTTCGGTAATAATGTGTTTTTTTACAGGAGCGGGTTATCAGCCCGCAGCCCAATCCCCAACCTGGAGGACAAGGGGGCTGTTCTTCGTCTGGCCTCTACCCTTCGACCAATCCGGCATCTACAATGTACATTGTACCTCTAGTTAACTAATCATTGTTTTAAAACTCTTTTACTAGATTTTTATTTTCTTCGGCACTTATGCTTATCGACCAGCCTGGCTCCGTTCAGCATATAGAGGTGCACCTCTGGGTGAGATGGTGCAATGGAGTGACTTGTTAGCTTCCTTGTACATCTTGGGACATAATTTGACACTTGCCGTCAATTCTAAAACATACAAAGAGTAAGTGTTGTTACTTATTTAACACTTTGCTCCCTGATTCATACACCGCAGCTGAGTAGTGTCTCGCTCATGTATATACACAGACTGTACACCGCAGAGTCAAGCACACCGCAGAGTATTCTCTCAAACTCCTGTTTATTAGCTAAATACAATATATTGTAAGTGTCAGTTGTGCAAGGTATGACTTTTTAGCATTTTATTTTGGAGCAGGGTGAAGATAAAAAAAAATATTTTTGCTTTGATTAAAATCGGGATGACAATTTTCTGTTTGGAGGCTAAAGAAGATAGCCAGTATAAATAGGTATCCATCTTGAAGCTATCTGCAAGCAGACTATTCTTAAAATTGTCGTAAAAGAAAACCTTAAATTAATATTATTTTGGGACCGAAGCAAAATTTACCAGAGCAGAACTTAAACAAAAGGGTCAGGGCTCTTTTAGTGTATTTTGAAAGGGAATTAATGCCGGAGCACATTGACACTAGTTTCCTTCTCCAGAAGTAAACCCTCCATGCCAGGTACACAGCAGTAAGACCTTTTTTCGTGGTCGAGCCAATGGGCACAAACTTTTTGGGTGACCATTTAAATAAAGCCATTGAACATGCAGTACTTCACTGTGGTGCTGTTAATCATGCTGTGTAAGATGATTCTAATGTGTTGGAATTGGAGCATTAATTTGCATTACTTTCATGAGGATATTTTTTTCTCCTTCCCTTGTTCTCCTCCTCTTTCTTGTCTTGTCTTGTCTTTCTTGTCTTTTTTGTCCCCCATCCTCTTCTACATTTCCCAAAATTTTTCCAGGGTTTATTTTACTGCCTTCGAGAACATCAAAGTGCTCTAGATTTTGAAGCTTGGTTCTATTTTACCTAAACGTTTAATAGATGCTTTTTTAGCTTTAAAGCTGAACTTGTTGGGTTTTTTTCACGTATTTTAAGTTTTTTCGGCTGTTCCGATATTTGTAAAGGAACGTTCCTCTAGGATCGAGTGTTCCTCATTTTTGTGTTCCTATTAACCTTAAGAGGACCAGCTTTTTACAGAGTAGGAACATAGCGTTCCCTGTAAGGTAAGACAAGAACGTTTTGTTCCGAGTTGTCAACTGCAAGTGGAACACATTGTTCCCAAATGAGTGATTTAGGACTGTATTGTTCCGAGTTCCTATTTGTGCATGGAACACATTGTTCCTAACTTGATAAATTAGGACTGTTTTGTTCCGAGTTCCTATTTGTGCATGGAACACGTTGTTCCTAACTTGATAAATTAGGACTGTTTTGTTCCGAGTTCCTATTTGTGCATGGAACACATTGTTCCTAACTTGATAAATTAGGACTGTATTGTTCCGAGTTCTTATTTGTGATGGAGCACATTGTTCCTAACTTGATAAATTAGGACTGTTTTGTTCCGAGTTCCTATTTGTGCGTGGAACACATTGTTCCGAAATTAATAAAGAAAGACTGTTTGTTCCGATTTTGCTATCTGTGAATGGAACATATTGTTCCGAAATTGGTAAACAGGAACAAGTTTTGGACTTTATTGTTCCGATTTTATATCTGCTAATGGAACATTTTGTTCCAAAAGTGGTATTTCGGACTCTTTTGTTCCGTGGTCCCATTTGCGTATGGAACATAATGTTCCCAAATTCATCGGTCAGGATTAAAGTTAGGACTGTTTTGTTCCGATTTATCGGTCCGTTAACTATGTATTGTGTCCCTGAATTGAAAAAGGCGCGTACAGACCGGCTTGGGCAAGTTTGAGTTGTATCTCACTGTCATGAATTTTACACAATAGTAATGAGCGTGGGCAAGCAAGGGCATGTTTTGGCAAGTTGAAACGTCCTTTGTTTCGGCTAAGATTTAAAGGCGATTGTGTTAGCCACATGTTGTTTAAAGGGAAAAATGAGCAAGAAGTGCAAAGTCAATTGGTCAGATGTCCAAGGAGCATCACCCAAACCAAAGCGGCTTCACTTGGAAAAAGATGAAGCAGACAGCTTGTACCATTGCCCGATACAAGAGTGTGAACATGATGGATTTCAAAGTCAGAGAGGCTGTAGAAAACACGTTAGCACTAAGCACAATTGGTTCTTTTATTTTGACGAAAGGCCCGATTCTAAACAAGTAACAAAGTCGCTGACGATTGGAAGAAATGAAGATGAGACAAGCGAAACCACAGAGCGCAACGTGAAGTTACTTTCTTCATTTCCATTATCATGTAACATTGGCGAAGTATTCACGAAATGGTTGACAGGAAGTGCTGGCGGTTGTAAGAAAGATCGTGCCGCTCAACAGATAGTGACAAGGTGCTTCAAATTTCTTAGATTTTGCTGTGAAGATGAAGAGGAGTTAACGTTTGAAGTGATCGACTTTAGTTTGTGTTCTCCAAATCTGTTGTTTAAGTTTATCGACTACTTACAAGATGTATGTAAACTCGGCCATGGTGGGCGTTTGGGCTACATAGATTCAATTTCTGAATTGATCGACTTCAGAAAACTTCATGGCGCATCAGAAGCAGTTCTAAGAAAGTTCTCTACGACAGAGTTGTACCTCAAGAGAGCCCGAAAAACAGTTGCAAAGATGATGAGATTGCAGTGGACGCAAGATTTAGACATCGAGACTCTGGAAGCAAGAGGGCACTGGGCAACAATGGAGGAGTTATTGGAGGTGGTGAAATTTCATCTGCCGCGTTACGAAAATACAGTGAAAATGTGTAAATCCAGTCCAGCCCAAGTTAACCCCTCAGACCTAACATTTGCCACGAAATTTGTAGCCATGTATCTGTTCATCAAGGTGAAGGGATCGCGACCAATGACTTATCAATATTTGACGGTGGACATGATTGCCACAGCTAAGGAAAACGGTGGATTTATCGATCAGAAAACGTTCAAGACGGCTGGAAAATATGGCTTCGATTCTTTGATTCTGACCGACGCAAACATGCACGTTCTTAACGGCTACATCTCGAACGTTAGACCGTTGCTTAAACCCCAGTGTGATTTCGTTCTCGTCACCAGAAATGGAGGTCAGCATGGTAAACTGGGCGAAACTATGAGCAAACTGGTTTTTGATGCAATTGGAAAATACATTCATCCCACACGTTATCGCCAAATCGTCGAAACGCAAAGCCTCAATCAGCTCACTAGCGAGGAGCAAAGGTTTTTGTCTGAGGACCAGAAACACAGTTCTGCCGTTGCTAAAGTTCACTATCAAAAGCAACGATCGCGAGAAGTTGCCCTGAAGGGTCACGAGTGTCTTCAAAAACTTCAAGGTCCCAAGGGTTCCGAGGTAGACGATGACGTACACGCAAGACTTGGCGGTTCAACGTCCAGCTCCGGGCCTTCAGTTGAAACAGCTCAGAATAGAAACAGCTCGACCCCCATAAAGGATGCCCTGCCTAAGAGAAACTTGCACCTTCAGAGGAAAACTCGTCACGTTTTAAAATTCACGAAAGAAGAGGATGATTTTCTAAAGGAAGGGATAACTAAGCACGGGTTTGGACAGTGGACAGCTATTTTGAGAGATTCCGATTTCGCATTTCAAGACGGAAGAACGGCGGACTCTCTAAAGAAAAGGGCCGGAATGAAAATGTCGCTGGTTTGAAAAAGATACTGGAAAAGTGTGGACACTGACTTTCAATGCAAAGAATGGGTGTAAGCAGAGTTTGTTGTACACAAAAGAGACAAAACTAAATTGCTTTATTGTAAATTCATCTTCCTGTCTCGAGATGACAGCATAACTCGACCAAAAAAGTTATTATTTAATTATGGAATTAGGTAATACACTCTTTGAATATCACTCTTTCTATTCGATTGCCTGAGTTTACAGTGCTTGCAAAAATTACAAACTTTTGTTTATAATCAATTGATATCGGGTGCAGGATTCACATTATTACTGCACGTGTGAATGAACACCAACGCTAATTTCTCTTGCTTTCTTTTTGAATGTAGAATTCTTTAGGAACATTAATACTCACACTATTACATTTGCAAATTTAAACACAGCAATAGAAAAAAAACACTAGCCGCAGATCAGTGTCCGAACAAGAAAACGTTCAATCTACGCTTGCGACTGGAAAATAGCAGTTATTTTCTTTTGCTTCTTTGATTTTGCCTGACTCTGGGCACGCGGTCTCTTTGATGACTTTGCTGGTTTGCACGCCATCACTGGAGACAATGGACAGGGACTTTCAAAGTCGCTGCGCGGGATGTAGGTGGGGGTCTTTGGCGGAATCAGCCAACCGTCTTCTTGGTCGTCTTCGTCTGAGCTCCTGCTTCTGGCAGGCAGATTTGCTGGACGCTGGCTGGGTGGGAAGACTCTAACTGGCAGCGGAGAGAACAGGTCTCTTATCAAATTCACGGAAGAACGGTCTACCAGCTCGTTGCTAAGGCAGAGCCTCTTGCGTTCTGCCAGGGCAGCCGGTAGTTTCAGCGTTCCGTGACGCTCGTGATAACAGCGCAGTTTTTCGCAATTGATTTCCAGGAGACTTTGCATCACTCTTCGTTCTTCTTCGTCTCTTGGATCTTCCATTCTTTCGCTTTGCTCAGCCATTTCCTTCTCCATAGTTAAAAGCCACGGCTTCCCAAATGCTGTACTGATCTTTTCCTGTTCCTGATCTTCTTGGAAGGCAGCGAGGTCCCTTCGAATCGGTGTGGGCAACGGCTCGTTATGGTCGTGCGGGAGCAACGACACGTGCTCCACGGACACTCCCCTCGTTTGTAAGAAGTGTTGCCTCTTCTTATAGCACGTTTCTTCAACCCTTTTCTGCCTTTCCTTTTCAGAGAGATGGCTTTCTAACATGTGGCTCAGTTGACGGTGACGTAGAGAGCCAGGTGAGCATTGTGCCAGCCTAGCTTTCAAGGTCGTCAGGGTCTCGTCTTCATCGGAATTGCCGACATCTTCAATGGCGTCCCCTTCAAAGCTTTCTTCTCGGGATTGCGGTTCTGCCAGAAGGCCGCCACTCTGTTCTCGACTACATTCGCCCTGAGCGGTTTCGTCGACTTCTTCGTCTATTAAAGAAACGCTCAAAATGTTGCGCAACTCCTCCTCAGGCATACCACTTTCGTGCACAGTGGGCATTGTACTGGCCTGACTGCTCGGGCTGTCTCCTACGATATTGTGCGCCCACACAATGCAATCCATAGCATGTTTCCTCAGCCACTTGTTTGCTTCTGGTTCGACACGAGGAAGACTCTTGAAGTGGAACTTGCGCAGGCGTTTGTCCATAGCTTCATTGTGAGCTGCACCAAAATCCATTTCCACCTGGCAAGTTATGTACATGGTCGCAGTGCAATGGAAACCTTGAGCCTTTTTCCACTTCGCGTCGTGCGACGTGAAGCCCCCTTGACATATGATTTTCCAGTCATCTATGTCGAGCAGTGTGGCAAATGCCTCGTCGAGGAAGATAACCTCTGTCAGGTTGTCGATCATGGCCTTGTTGAAACTCTTTTGCTTCGTGACGCGAGCAATTCGGCTTAGGGGAATGATCTGAAAAACAGGTGAAAAGAGGCTGGTCTTTCCGCTGTCAGCTGAGCCAATGGCACACAGCACAGGCTGTTTGTGTTCTTTGGGACGGAACAACGCCAGGAAATCTGCACAGAACTGCCGAATTTCATCTTCTGTTAGGCTGTTCCTTAGGATTGCCTCAAAATATCTTGGCTCCGGGTCCTTGAGTCGGTCGTAGTCCACAAACGCGCGTGGAGTTGTGAGACCCTTCTGTTGAAACGAGCCAAAACAAAAGCACATCAGACAGTGCTACAGATCGTAAAGATTTGGTTTGAAAATTTGATTGTATCTTCTTAATTAAATGTTAAAACAGTCCAGTGTATTCTTCTCACCTGAGATTCTGAGATAATCCCTTGGACAAACGACCCAGAGGAAAAGCTCCAAAACCACCCGTCTTGTACTTCGATCAGGTCTCTGTCAATCTTAATTTGGCGTATGAAAGAGCTTTCTGGCTCGCTTAGTATGGGCAGAACACGTTGAATATGCTGGACCAGACGGTCTTTGAACGCTTCGTTTCCCATTAGGCTGTGAAGGAACGTTTTCATGGTACACAGATACTGGAACGTGAACTGCGATTTGGCCGCCAGTTTGTACACCTCGCCGCGATAAACAGCATACTGCAGCTTTTTCATCACAATTTGTATATCGTTGCACAGGACTGTTACTGGACAGGATAGTGGTTTGTGCGGCGGATCTGGTAGTGCTGTCTGCGATGTACTTTGCAGGTTGTTATCAAATCCAAAGGTGTCTAACACGAGACCAGCTCGGCGTAATTCCGAAACGGATGCTGCCATCATCGTTTGAAAACTCTCAAGAACGACACGAAGGCGAACGACATTTTCCGTCGGCGCTGACTCTTGGGATTCTTCGTGGAAGTCACCAAGAAGCTCCCCTTGTAGAGCCCTGTTAATCAAAACAAAAGGTTTTGCTTACGTAAGGCAATGCAATATCTCCCTGGTATTACTTTGTGAAAGTAAACTGCTGAAATCAAACTCGCGATGTTTTGAAAATGAGAAGATAAAAATTGATCAATTATCGATAATCAAATAACAGTTTCTTTGCACCGGGCAATGAAGCATGATTACTTTGATTTTTCAATGATGAATAGCATTTTTTACCTTTCGGACTGTTTATGTTTGTTTATTATATATTTACTTTCATTAATGTGCAATTTAGCAGAAATTCAAAGAATAGAAATCGGTCAAAGTTATCTACTCACCCGAGGCAATGCTGGTACGATGACTCCACTAGTTGCATTAAGCAGAGGTTTTTGTGGTCCTTAAACACTTGACACAGCTGATTCAGGTCATGACAGCAGTTTTTCTTTCGTGACGCCCTTGATGCATAATATTCCAAACCGCAACTTGCGACAGCTCTTTGGATTGTAAGTGCATTAATGACCGAGCCATTGTTTGTTTGGCAAGCCACCCAGTAAGATATGGCTGGGAATGTTTGCTTTCCCGGTGATGAAAGCTGGGACGCATTGACGGGCGATTCGTCATTCGATTCGTCACTCTCTCTGGTCTCCTGCAATTGTGGCCTTTTTCGCTTCTTGCTGTCCAATGTTGACGTACTTATCGCCGAAAAAAAGAAGCAAATTTCCGCCAATTTTGACAAGGCTAAATCGCATTCGTCGCGTTTCTCGCATATCCAGTTCCATGCTCTTTCTATTTCGGCGTCGCTAACCCGCCACACGCACTTAAAAGCAACAACCGAACACAGCTTTTCGACCCTCGCAACTATCTCGCACTCCGCCTTATCTCGTATTGCCTTACTGTTTAACTGAGAGCAAGGCTTGCTCATCTTGCCACATGAACATGAGCATGAACTGAGCCGTTTGAAGTTCTGTCTACCATTAAATACTGTTCCGTCACAAGCATGAACCAATTGTCATTCTCAAACCAGCCGGAGGGAATAGCAGAGCGAATCACAGGTGAAAGATTGAGAACTCCATTTGATCACCGCCAATAGCTTTGCAATATTCTTTTTCTCTAAATTCTTTCGTTGAGCTCAAAAACAAATAATGGCTTTCACCTAAACACACCACAATACAAATCTCCAAAACAAGTTAATGCTTTAATACATTTGATGAAGAAAAGATTACATAAGCGTTATGTAACCTATCAATAACTTTGATATCTCTGACAAATTAGTTCCTCTTGAAAATAATAACGGAAAAAAGGTGCTAACTTAAACAAATGTATTCATGCGTATGTGATGCGATGAATAATAATAAGTTGATGAAGTGAATGTTACTCTGTTGTTGGCGTGTATACTGGGTATGGCGTATACTACGGATATGGCCAGAGTTGATTAACAAATTCACTCAAACCCGCTATATACGCTTAAACC
Source organism: Oculina patagonica (assembly GCF_052425735.1). NCBI lineage: Eukaryota > Metazoa > Cnidaria > Anthozoa > Scleractinia > Oculinidae > Oculina > Oculina patagonica. Next base: position 16,807,116 of record NC_135768.1, read on the forward strand.
GGTATATACGCCAACAACAGAGAAAGATCATTGCAACAACTCATTAGCATGCAGTAGGCACATTTCACTCTGTACACGGCGTGTTTACCGGGTTTAGCGTATTAAGCGTATATGAGATGAATTAATTAACATCAACAATAACAACTACTATACTACTACTACTACTACTACTACTACTACTGACAATAGTGACAAGGTGCTTCAAATTTCTTAGATTTTGCTGTGAAGATGAAGAGGAGTTAACGTTTGAAGTGATCGACTTTAGTTTGTGTTCTCCAAATCTGTTGTTTAAGTTTATCGACTACTTACAAGATGTATGTAAACTCGGCCATGGTGGGCGTTTGGGCTACATAGATTCAATTTCTGAATTGATCGACTTCAGAAAACTTCATGGCGCATCAGAAGCAGTTCTAAGAAAGTTCTCTACGACAGAGTTGTACCTCAAGAGAGCCCGAAAAACAGTTGCAAAGATGATGAGATTGCAGTGGACGCAAGATTTAGACATCGAGACTCTGGAAGCAAGAGGGCACTGGGCAACAATGGAGGAGTTATTGGAGGTGGTGAAATTTCATCTGCCGCGTTACGAAAATACAGTGAAAATGTGTAAATCCAGTCCAGCCCAAGTTAACCCCTCAGACCTAACATTTGCCACGAAATTTGTAGCCATGTATCTGTTCATCAAGGTGAAGGGATCGCGACCAATGACTTATCAATATTTGACGGTGGACATGATTGCCACAGCTAAGGAAAACGGTGGATTTATCGATCAGAAAACGTTCAAGACGGCTGGAAAATATGGCTTCGATTCTTTGATTCTGACCGACGCAAACATGCACGTTCTTAACGGCTACATCTCGAACGTTAGACCGTTGCTTAAACCCCAGTGTGATTTCGTTCTCGTCACCAGAAATGGAGGTCAGCATGGTAAACTGGGCGAAACTATGAGCAAACTGGTTTTTGATGCAATTGGAAAATACATTCATCCCACACGTTATCGCCAAATCGTCGAAACGCAAAGCCTCAATCAGCTCACTAGCGAGGAGCAAAGGTTTTTGTCTGAGGACCAGAAACACAGTTCTGCCGTTGCTAAAGTTCACTATCAAAAGCAACGATCGCGAGAAGTTGCCCTGAAGGGTCACGAGTGTCTTCAAAAACTTCAAGGTCCCAAGGGTTCCGAGGTAGACGATGACGTACACGCAAGACTTGGCGGTTCAACGTCCAGCTCCGGGCCTTCAGTTGAAACAGCTCAGAATAGAAACAGCTCGACCCCCATAAAGGATGCCCTGCCTAAGAGAAACTTGCACCTTCAGAGGAAAACTCGTCACGTTTTAAAATTCACGAAAGAAGAGGATGATTTTCTAAAGGAAGGGATAACTAAGCACGGGTTTGGACAGTGGACAGCTATTTTGAGAGATTCCGATTTCGCATTTCAAGACGGAAGAACGGCGGACTCTCTAAAGAAAAGGGCCGGAATGAAAATGTCGCTGGTTTGAAAAAGATACTGGAAAAGTGTGGACACTGACTTTCAATGCAAAGAATGGGTGTAAGCAGAGTTTGTTGTACACAAAAGAGACAAAACTAAATTGCTTTATTGTAAATTCATCTTCCTGTCTCGAGATGACAGCATAACTCGACCAAAAAAGTTATTATTTAATTATGGAATTAGGTAATACACTCTTTGAATATCACTCTTTCTATTCGATTGCCTGAGTTTACAGTGCTTGCAAAAATTACAAACTTTTGTTTATAATCAATTGATATCGGGTGCAGGATTCACATTATTACTGCACGTGTGAATGAACACCAACGCTAATTTCTCTTGCTTTCTTTTTGAATGTAGAATTCTTTAGGAACATTAATACTCACACTATTACATTTGCAAATTTAAACACAGCAATAGAAAAAAAACACTAGCCGCAGATCAGTGTCCGAACAAGAAAACGTTCAATCTACGCTTGCGACTGGAAAATAGCAGTTATTTTCTTTTGCTTCTTTGATTTTGCCTGACTCTGGGCACGCGGTCTCTTTGATGACTTTGCTGGTTTGCACGCCATCACTGGAGACAATGGACAGGGACTTTCAAAGTCGCTGCGCGGGATGTAGGTGGGGGTCTTTGGCGGAATCAGCCAACCGTCTTCTTGGTCGTCTTCGTCTGAGCTCCTGCTTCTGGCAGGCAGATTTGCTGGACGCTGGCTGGGTGGGAAGACTCTAACTGGCAGCGGAGAGAACAGGTCTCTTATCAAATTCACGGAAGAACGGTCTACCAGCTCGTTGCTAAGGCAGAGCCTCTTGCGTTCTGCCAGGGCAGCCGGTAGTTTCAGCGTTCCGTGACGCTCGTGATAACAGCGCAGTTTTTCGCAATTGATTTCCAGGAGACTTTGCATCACTCTTCGTTCTTCTTCGTCTCTTGGATCTTCCATTCTTTCGCTTTGCTCAGCCATTTCCTTCTCCATAGTTAAAAGCCACGGCTTCCCAAATGCTGTACTGATCTTTTCCTGTTCCTGATCTTCTTGGAAGGCAGCGAGGTCCCTTCGAATCGGTGTGGGCAACGGCTCGTTATGGTCGTGCGGGAGCAACGACACGTGCTCCACGGACACTCCCCTCGTTTGTAAGAAGTGTTGCCTCTTCTTATAGCACGTTTCTTCAACCCTTTTCTGCCTTTCCTTTTCAGAGAGATGGCTTTCTAACATGTGGCTCAGTTGACGGTGACGTAGAGAGCCAGGTGAGCATTGTGCCAGCCTAGCTTTCAAGGTCGTCAGGGTCTCGTCTTCATCGGAATTGCCGACATCTTCAATGGCGTCCCCTTCAAAGCTTTCTTCTCGGGATTGCGGTTCTGCCAGAAGGCCGCCACTCTGTTCTCGACTACATTCGCCCTGAGCGGTTTCGTCGACTTCTTCGTCTATTAAAGAAACGCTCAAAATGTTGCGCAACTCCTCCTCAGGCATACCACTTTCGTGCACAGTGGGCATTGTACTGGCCTGACTGCTCGGGCTGTCTCCTACGATATTGTGCGCCCACACAATGCAATCCATAGCATGTTTCCTCAGCCACTTGTTTGCTTCTGGTTCGACACGAGGAAGACTCTTGAAGTGGAACTTGCGCAGGCGTTTGTCCATAGCTTCATTGTGAGCTGCACCAAAATCCATTTCCACCTGGCAAGTTATGTACATGGTCGCAGTGCAATGGAAACCTTGAGCCTTTTTCCACTTCGCGTCGTGCGACGTGAAGCCCCCTTGACATATGATTTTCCAGTCATCTATGTCGAGCAGTGTGGCAAATGCCTCGTCGAGGAAGATAACCTCTGTCAGGTTGTCGATCATGGCCTTGTTGAAACTCTTTTGCTTCGTGACGCGAGCAATTCGGCTTAGGGGAATGATCTGAAAAACAGGTGAAAAGAGGCTGGTCTTTCCGCTGTCAGCTGAGCCAATGGCACACAGCACAGGCTGTTTGTGTTCTTTGGGACGGAACAACGCCAGGAAATCTGCACAGAACTGCCGAATTTCATCTTCTGTTAGGCTGTTCCTTAGGATTGCCTCAAAATATCTTGGCTCCGGGTCCTTGAGTCGGTCGTAGTCCACAAACGCGCGTGGAGTTGTGAGACCCTTCTGTTGAAACGAGCCAAAACAAAAGCACATCAGACAGTGCTACAGATCGTAAAGATTTGGTTTGAAAATTTGATTGTATCTTCTTAATTAAATGTTAAAACAGTCCAGTGTATTCTTCTCACCTGAGATTCTGAGATAATCCCTTGGACAAACGACCCAGAGGAAAAGCTCCAAAACCACCCGTCTTGTACTTCGATCAGGTCTCTGTCAATCTTAATTTGGCGTATGAAAGAGCTTTCTGGCTCGCTTAGTATGGGCAGAACACGTTGAATATGCTGGACCAGACGGTCTTTGAACGCTTCGTTTCCCATTAGGCTGTGAAGGAACGTTTTCATGGTACACAGATACTGGAACGTGAACTGCGATTTGGCCGCCAGTTTGTACACCTCGCCGCGATAAACAGCATACTGCAGCTTTTTCATCACAATTTGTATATCGTTGCACAGGACTGTTACTGGACAGGATAGTGGTTTGTGCGGCGGATCTGGTAGTGCTGTCTGCGATGTACTTTGCAGGTTGTTATCAAATCCAAAGGTGTCTAACACGAGACCAGCTCGGCGTAATTCCGAAACGGATGCTGCCATCATCGTTTGAAAACTCTCAAGAACGACACGAAGGCGAACGACATTTTCCGTCGGCGCTGACTCTTGGGATTCTTCGTGGAAGTCACCAAGAAGCTCCCCTTGTAGAGCCCTGTTAATCAAAACAAAAGGTTTTGCTTACGTAAGGCAATGCAATATCTCCCTGGTATTACTTTGTGAAAGTAAACTGCTGAAATCAAACTCGCGATGTTTTGAAAATGAGAAGATAAAAATTGATCAATTATCGATAATCAAATAACAGTTTCTTTGCACCGGGCAATGAAGCATGATTACTTTGATTTTTCAATGATGAATAGCATTTTTTACCTTTCGGACTGTTTATGTTTGTTTATTATATATTTACTTTCATTAATGTGCAATTTAGCAGAAATTCAAAGAATAGAAATCGGTCAAAGTTATCTACTCACCCGAGGCAATGCTGGTACGATGACTCCACTAGTTGCATTAAGCAGAGGTTTTTGTGGTCCTTAAACACTTGACACAGCTGATTCAGGTCATGACAGCAGTTTTTCTTTCGTGACGCCCTTGATGCATAATATTCCAAACCGCAACTTGCGACAGCTCTTTGGATTGTAAGTGCATTAATGACCGAGCCATTGTTTGTTTGGCAAGCCACCCAGTAAGATATGGCTGGGAATGTTTGCTTTCCCGGTGATGAAAGCTGGGACGCATTGACGGGCGATTCGTCATTCGATTCGTCACTCTCTCTGGTCTCCTGCAATTGTGGCCTTTTTCGCTTCTTGCTGTCCAATGTTGACGTACTTATCGCCGAAAAAAAGAAGCAAATTTCCGCCAATTTTGACAAGGCTAAATCGCATTCGTCGCGTTTCTCGCATATCCAGTTCCATGCTCTTTCTATTTCGGCGTCGCTAACCCGCCACACGCACTTAAAAGCAACAACCGAACACAGCTTTTCGACCCTCGCAACTATCTCGCACTCCGCCTTATCTCGTATTGCCTTACTGTTTAACTGAGAGCAAGGCTTGCTCATCTTGCCACATGAACATGAGCATGAACTGAGCCGTTTGAAGTTCTGTCTACCATTAAATACTGTTCCGTCACAAGCATGAACCAATTGTCATTCTCAAACCAGCCGGAGGGAATAGCAGAGCGAATCACAGGTGAAAGATTGAGAACTCCATTTGATCACCGCCAATAGCTTTGCAATATTCTTTTTCTCTAAATTCTTTCGTTGAGCTCAAAAACAAATAATGGCTTTCACCTAAACACACCACAATACAAATCTCCAAAACAAGTTAATGCTTTAATACATTTGATGAAGAAAAGATTACATAAGCGTTATGTAACCTATCAATAACTTTGATATCTCTGACAAATTAGTTCCTCTTGAAAATAATAACGGAAAAAAGGTGCTAACTTAAACAAATGTATTCATGCGTATGTGATGCGATGAATAATAATAAGTTGATGAAGTGAATGTTACTCTGTTGTTGGCGTGTATACTGGGTATGGCGTATACTACGGATATGGCCAGAGTTGATTAACAAATTCACTCAAACCCGCTATATACGCTTAAACCGGTATATACGCCAACAACAGAGAAAGATCATTGCAACAACTCATTAGCATGCAGTAGGCACATTTCACTCTGTACACGGCGTGTTTACCGGGTTTAGCGTATTAAGCGTATATGAGATGAATTAATTAACATCAACAATAACAACTACTATACTACTACTACTACTACTACTACTACTACTACTACTACTACTACTACTACTAGTAATAATAATAATAATAATAATAATAATAATAATATAAATATAATTAATTAATTAATTTATTTATTTATTTATTACTATTATTATTATTATTATTATTATTATTATTATCATTACTAATAGTAGTAGTAGTAGTAGTAGTAGTAGTAGTAGTAGTAGTAGTTATTGTTGATGTTAATTAATTCATCTCATATACGCTTAATACGCTAAACCCGGTAAACACGCCGTGTACAGAGTGAAATGTGCCTACTGCATGCTAATGAGTTGTTGCAATGATCTTTCTCTGTTGTTGGCGTATATACCAGTTTAAGCGTATATAGCGGGTTTGAGTGAATTTGTTTATTAACTCTTGCCATATCCGTAGTATACGCCATACCCAGTATACACGCCAACAACAGAGTAACTTTCACTTCATCAACTTACCTTTCATTTTTACTGTAAGTATCTTATGATACTTACAGATCAAAACGTGATAGGGAACAGAAATTTTGGGAAACGATCTTCTTCTTCTTCTTCTTCTTCTTCTTCTTCTTCTTCTTCTTCTTCTTCTTCTTCTTCTTCTTCTTCTTCTTCTTCTTCTTCTTCTTCTTCTTCTTCTTCTTCTTCTTCTTCTTCTTCCTCCTCCTCCCCTCTTCCTCCTCCTCTCTGTATTACCCTTAATAATGCCCCTGTTATGTAGAGCCAGTGGAGTTGTTCTTTATGTCTTAAATCTCTGTTTTTCAGACACCTGTCAGTTCCAAAGAACAAATCTTGCGCTGATGTGTTCACACCGGAATTTGATATTATCTACACAGACTACAATGGATTGGGTGTCTACATGCAGCCTAACCTTCGACTTAATATGTCCCCATACAGGTACTTGCATACTTGTCTAGTTCTTGTGCTGATAACCCTGTAACATTTTGCGTCATTTCAATACGAGTTCGCCAAACATTTAAAGAGTTTTTTTTTTATTTAACTAGACTTTAGTATGATTTTCCTACGAGAGCAGTCTCCATACGCCAAGTTAACTATCACTCAAATAAAACAAGGCCGAGTCGTCTAAACTGTTAAAAAGAGGGGTGTCGAATGGTCTTTGTTAAAAGACGGCTTTAGTGTGTGCTTTTTATATATTACTTTCTAACTGTCTTTAGATGCCGTTTACGAATTTTGGATTCTTTTGGAACAGAAGCAGAGTTTAATTACGGTGCATATCGAGGCGTCGTACCTGGAAATAAGTCAGATTTGGCAAAAGCTGACTTACAATTAAGGCAGCTATTCACAATGTTTCGTAAGTACTACCCACGAAACTTTTAAACACTGTACTAATTAGGCAATTTTAATATTTTAAATCATTTTTAAAATCATTTTATATTTGATACAATAAATTTCTCGTTCGTACGTTCGTTCGTTCGTTCTTCCGTCCGTTTGTTCATTTGTTTACTCGCTCGCTTTCTCGTTCGTTCGTTCGTTCGTTCGTTCTTCCTTCCATTTGTACGTTCATTCGTTCGTTCGTTCGTTCGTTCGTTCGTTCGTTCGTTCGTTCGTTCGTTCGTTCGTTCGTTCGTTCGTTCGTTCGTTTGTTCGTTCGTTCGTTCGTTTGTTTGCTCCTTCATTAGCTTACTCGCTCGCTCCTTCGTTCTTTCGTTCTTCCGTTGGTTCGTTCGTTAACTCGATCGCTAGCTCTGTCCTTCGTGCGTGCGTTCGGTCGGTCGTTCGATCGATCGATCCAGTTTCTTAAGGTATTTTTTCTTGAATGTGTTTCAGCACAATGTATAGATAAAGAATGTTTGAGTTTCAAAAACCCCAAAAGAAAAAAAAAACGATTGAAAGTTTTATCGTAAGGAAAAAGATGATGGATGTAGATTTTACCACAACTCCTTGAGAACTTAACACAGCCAATAACCAATTCGTCAATCAATCAACCAATGTTTTTTTGCCCCATGGGATCATGGCACAAAGAAAGACATATTTTTGCGGAATGTATCCGAAATTTGTCTGCTAGGTTTGAAGCTTTTAGAACTTTTGTGTGCGTCTTCTTTTTGGGCGGTTTTTGTGTTTTTATGTGCTGAAAAATGTGAGTAAATTTAAATGTACCAGCCGAGTGGCCATTTTTTTTCCTATGTAGGATTCGGCAACACTCAGGCAATTCCTTTTGTTCTTATCACACAGCTCACAGTCCAGATAACTCGTTCCTGGGGTTTGTGGTCAGTGGTCCTGTTCCAGTAGATGCTAAACCTCTAAAGAAGAAACCGATTGGATTAGTTTATGGAAAAGACGTGGCATTTTGGGCGGTAAGGATTTTTTAATAACATTGAATGGTCTTAGCGGAATTCACCGAATTGACTGTACGGGAAAATTACATCATGTATAAATCTATCCGCTACATGTGTTATACTGAGCAATCTATCTATCTATCTATCTATCTATCTATCTATCTATCTATCTATCTATCTATCTATCTATCTATCTATCTATCTATCTATCTATCTATCTATCTATCTATCTATCTATCTATCTATCTATCTATCTATCTATCTATCTATCTATCTATCTATCTATCTATCTATCTATCTATCTATCTATCTATCTATCTATCTATCTATCTATCTATCTATCTATCTATCTATCTATCTATCTATCTATCTATCTATCTATCTATCTATCTATCTATCTATCTATCTATCTATCTATCTATCTATCTATCTATCTATCTATCTATCTATCTATCTATCTATCTATCTATCTATCTATCTATCTATCTATCTATCTATCTATTATAATTTGTCAGTCTATCGGTCAGATTGAGTCAAACTTTGTAACATTTCTTTGATTTGTTTTCTACCTCCAACTTTCGGTAGATTTCACTGCTGTTCTTTTAGGTTATCTTTGGGCCTGTGATATCATTTTGTTACTGGACTGAAGTGTAGTGGTACCTTATGTTAATTCACTGTTTTATATGTGTCAAAGGGAAAAAGGGAATATCTTGACACGTTACATAAATACTTGGAGATACATGGAACATTTTCTGGATTGAAGGTACGTTTGTTACGATGGCTAAACACAAATCAAATACAACTAGGAAAAGAACGAAGGTGACTGAGCTATAGGCTATGAACAGTAGTGCCAAGTGCACGGGACAGAAAGAACTATGTAGATGAAAGGTTATGGAATTAGTTTTAGACTTAATTTCCATCACTCCCTTGCATGAACTTAAAGGAGCTATGTCAGGGGATTTCGCAGATTTTTGGTTTAAACTGTTCTGAAATTACTGGTAGGCAATTTAACCCATCAAAAACATTGTCTTTCAATACCTAAAACAGAGAAAAATCAAACCACGGCTAAAAAATGTCGATTTTGTGAAGACGCTCGGAAACAACTTGAATAGTTAAGTACTTGCAGTCCATTTCCATCCTAGTCATCTGCAGCCAAAGACGCTTGTTAACAGTATTAGTACTCCCGGGAGTACTCCAATATCGCAATTTCTAATAAATTGGACCATCATTTTTAGGTTTAGTTATTCAAAAAACTGTTAAAATCCCGGCCAAAGCAACCTTAAATTCGTTATCTGCAAAGAATCGAAAAGAAAGAATGTTAGGTTCGTATGGCTGGTAATATTGGTAACTCCCTGTTCTGTATACTTCCCTCCTACATGTAGGAGCAGACACAACCAAAGAAACGCTCTTCTTTCATTTTCAGAGGAGAGACGTCAAAAGAAACGTCCCCGAGTACGTGGTAGCACATGGCATACTTACTAAACCTGAGCTGGAAAAACTCTTACAAGAAACCAAGGTGCGCTTATATGGTGTACTTTTTGTTTATTCTTCTATTCAGATCTTAATAATATACATACAAAAATTTCTGCATGCTCATTGGCTGAGAGCACGTCAATTAATCCCAAACAGTGCAGAAAGTTGAAATTGAGTGCAGAAAGTTGAAATTAAATTGATTGACAGGAAAGTCAGAAAGCGCACCAAAACAAAATGGCGGCCGATGTAGGAGTATTTGAGAGAGCAAAAATCGAGCAAAAACATGACGATTCATGAAAAGTTTGACCGATTTAACGAAAGTTAGAAGTATATAAATCAAAGTATTAGGAATTGGACGTTTGTTCAGTACAAGAGAGGCTTTACGAAACTACTGAAAGCTACCAATCGTGGAATTTCTTACGCAACGGCTCGTAAAGAAGAAAGATTACAAGCGTGAATTGAAGTTGGACATTTCAGCCCATACCAATACAATTGAATAAGGATAAAAGCACCTGATAATGCATGGCAGAGAGCTTTAAAATTCCCTAGCGGTGTCTGGATTTTACAAAGCCCGGCAACCCCGTTATGTTTAAGAACGAATCGGAAAGGTAAGCTACTGAACACGTTTTGTTTGTCATCCACTTCAAGTGAAATTTTTGAATGTGTATTATTAACAAGTAATCACATGATTTTTCTCGTACAATTTGGGATAAATCAGCACTCGTAAATTTTTCAAAGACTACAAATTGCACTCGCCTTACGGGCTCGTGCAATTTGGTTAGTCTTTGAAAAATTTACTCGTGCTGATTTATCCCAAATTGCACTCGAAATCATGTGATTACCTATACTTACGCGGTTTGAAAACAGATCTGGTCTCTGTAAAGACAAGTTATACCCATTGATTTTAGTCAAAATACTATAAGAATCAGTACTACCACCACCACCACCACTACCACTACCACTACCACTGCCACTGCCACTGCCACTACCACTACCACTTCCACTACCACTACCCCTACCACTACCACTACCACTGCCACTGCCACTGCCACTGCCACTGCCACTGCCACTGCCACTGCCACTGCCACTGCCACTGCCACTGCCACTGCCACTGCCACTGCCACTGCCACTGCCGCTGCCGCTACCGCTACCGGTACTGCTACTGCTACTGCTACTGCTACTACTACTAGCAGTTATAATGATGATGATGATGATGATGATGATGATGATGATGATGATGATGATGATGATGGTGATACAAGAACATTTACTCGCAAACAAACGTGCAAGCTTTACAAAAAAACTGGTGTAATTTAATTAAATCTAAATAAACACCTATTTATTAAAGTTCCCTTAAATCGTTCAGTTCTAACATGAGGTAAAATATAATTATAGCCGCGGTAACCTAACATACTTTTCTCTGCGTAGAAAGACGTTCGTATAGACTGTAATTGGGATCTTTGGTGATCTTTTCCCATAATGCTTTATCTCTAGCATACAAACTGTCAGTTACTTCAATTCTGTGATTTTTCATTACTCTTATCGAATTCAGGTATTCATTGGTCTTGGGTTCCCGTATGAAGGACCGGCACCCCTTGAGGCCATAGCGCAAGGATGTATTTTTCTAAATGCAAAGGTATTAAACGTGGTAGCTAGGTAATAAAGTGAATTTCCAGTGAGTTGCACACGCGCAAAAGACAAAACCAAGTCCAAAATGGCCTCCATCGATATGGGTTAACCATGGCAGACAAAACGAAACTTCCAGTTAGAGGCTCGATACAGGGAATCTCTTAAGGTTGCGAGAGGTTCGCATTGGGGATTTCCTTATTGAAACATTATTTTAAAGGAAATTTTAAAGGTAATTTAGAATAATTTGTTGTAATCTAGAAAGGGTCTCATGTGCTTGTAATATGCGCGTAGTTTTTCGTATGTGTATGTAAGTAATTGTGTCTTTTTTTCTTTGTAAGATGTAAGAAACTTCCAATACTAAATAAAAATATCAAAATACAAAAAAAAAAAAAAAAAAAAGAGGTTCGCATTGGGGATTTCCTTATTGAAACACTATTTTAAAGGAATTTTTTTTTTTTTTTTTTTTTTTTTATGAAACAATCAAAAACGTGATCATTCATGGCCTTGTCTAGAGGAGGGATGGGACGCGGGATTTAACTCCATTTTCGGTTTTACATAATTATTGCCATCGTGGTATAGCGCCTTTTCAAATGAAGTCACGGCGGTGTTCCAAAACAAGGGAATGGTGGCCAAATAAATGTACCAAGCCATTCCTCCGGGAATTAAACTCTATTTTTATACAAAAATAATCTTTAGTTTTTGTCAACTAATATGGCCGCTGGTCACGTGAGTGAAAACGCTCTATATTGTAAAAAATATCGCATTGAGAATTTAAGGATGCAAGTGAATCAAAACCACGTCACCAATAGTCAATGCCCGCTTTGCCCCCAGTTGGCTAAAAATAATTGCAAAATTCTCCTTTTGTTTTTGCACAACGGCATTAAAAAAGCACCCTCAGAGGGATTGGGGCGACCATGGTGTGAGGACGTGTATCAAATCGCTCCCGCTAAAGTTTAAGCTAAAGTTTACTTTTTATGGCCAGTAGTACAGTTTTAGCTGCAAAAAGGAAAGACAAGGGAAGTGGAAGCTCGGATAGTGATATTTCCTCGCCAGAAGGAAAAAAACTCTGCCAGAACAGCCCAAAGTCTGACTCTATCAGCGTCGAAGCGTTCACCGACGAGTCCGCCACGGCACGAAACATGGAGAAAATTACAACCCAACTAGAAGCAATTTTGAGCAGGCTCGACAGCGTCGAAACGAAGTTGGGAAAGTTAGAAGGTTTATTCGAACGCCTGGAAAATGTTGAAGTAGCGGTAAGCAAAAACCGCACCGAATTAGACCATGTGAACGAGAAAACCAAAGTGATCCAGAGTAATGTCGCAGAGATTGAAAAGGGAATAGTGTTTGCGAACTCTCAGATAGAAGATTTAAAAGAGAAAGACGACGAAAATACACGCAAAATCAAGGAGTTGGAAGACAAACTTCTCTACCAAGAGGTTTATAGCCGAAGAGAGAACGTACGCTTTTTTGGAATACCTGAAGCGACGCAAGATCAAGAAAACACCGCAGAGGTGTTGCACAAATTCTTTAGAGACGAGCTCAACATTCCCGATTCAGACGAAATCGAATTTCAAAGGGTCCATCGGCTGGGTAAAAGAGTGCAAGGCCAAACACGACCGATCATCGCCCGCTTCTTAAGATTCCAAGAGCGAGGATGTATTTTCAAGAGCGTTAGAGAGCTGGGAGAAGCGGCGGATACAGATGTAAAGGTGTACGCCGACTTTCCAGAGGAAATTAGACGCAGAAGAAAGCTCCAGTGGCCAAAAATGAAAAAAGCGCGAGAAGAGGGTAAATTGGCCTATTTCAGCAAACCTGAACCCGACAAACTTTTCATCGATGGCGAACTGGTTCCGTTATAAATTTATTTTTGTTCGATAAACACTCCTTAGAGGAACAATTTAATGTGTGCTACCAAGGCTATGTTAATTTTGCTGTTAACTTGCTGACCTTTTGTTTTGAATTTTAAAGCGGGTGCGCATCATTACACATATGAATAGCCTCAAATTCCTTAGGCAGCGCTACAGATACAAAATATCTGCTGCCTCTTATTTAGCATGTTTAGTGTTATTGTGTAAGTTTCTTTTGTCTTGTGTTAAATGTGTTAAAAACGTGAGACGCAAGAGACCTCGGGTAGATTATAAATTCGCTTTCACTCTTTCACCTTTTTCGCACTTTTGCGCAGTCATTCAATTCTTTCGCATGATCATTTGCTCCTTTCGAGAAAGAATATGCTGATTTTAAACTTCTTTCACTAAATGTTCGAGGGATTGGGTCTGCAAAGAAAAGAAAGGCTCTTTTTATGTGGTTGAATGAACGTAAATATGACATTGTATTTCTACAAGAAACATACAGCACGGAGGAAGTTGAAGACATCTGGAAAACACAATGGCAAGGTAAGCTCTTTTTTTTCACATGGTACTAATCACAGCTGTGGAGTAATGGCTCTAGTAAGGAGTGATTTAGATTTCAAATTAAATTCTGTCAATGCCGATAATGAAGGGCGCTACCTAATAATAGAAGCTGAAGTGCAAAGCTCAGCTTTCCTGCTTGTAAATATTTATGCGCCTAATAAGGTGCAAGAGCAATGTGTTTTTTTTTTGAAAACTATTGAAAGTTTTGTCGCCGATAAAGAGCAAAAAATATTTGTTGGAGGTCACTTTAATGTTGCGCTCGACACCGATCTTGACTGTTCTGGTGGTAACCCGTCAAAAAAAGATTCCACAAAAAATATTAGCGAATTATGCTTAGATTATGATTTAGTAGATATATGGAGAATAAGAAATCCCGAATCTAAACGATTTACTTGGAGGCAAAAACGTCCGATTATCCAAAGAAGACTTGATTATTGGTTAATAAGCGACGCTTGTCAGGAAGACATTGTAAGAACTGATATTGTCCCCTCCATAAATTCCGATCATTCGGCAATTATGCTCCATTTTAATAACATAAACTTAACGCCAGCCTGGCGGAGAATGACAACTTCATCACATTAATCAATGAGAGTATGCCAATCTGGTTGGATGAATTCAACACAATTACCGAGAAAAGGCTCGTGTGGGACTTAATAAAATACAGAATACGACAGGTATCGATGAAATACGGTAAAGAAAAGGCGCGTAAAAAAAGGCAAAAGGTAATAGACATCGAGGCTTCTTTGAAAAACTGCGAAGAAAACTGTGTACAATACCCATCTGATGAAAACCTTCAGCAATTAGAATATTTAAAGATTGAATATGATAATTTATATGAAAATCTAGCTCAAGGCGCAATAATTCGATCAAAAGCAACCTGGTATGAAAAGGGAGAGAAAAGTAATAGATATTTTTTTAAACCTCGAATCACACAAAAAGGCGAAAAGCTCCGTCCGCAAGGTTTTTAATAAGGAGGGCACTTTAATCACTGATCCAAAAAATGTTACGCATGAGATTGAAAAGTTCTATACGGATCTTTACAAAGATGACTCTTTAACTCAATCAACAGACTCGCTCAACTTTTTTCTTGAGAACCCTGAAATACCCAAACTCACGGCTGATGATGCTCAAATTTGTGAAGGGAAATTCACAGTTGCTGAATGTTTTAAAAGTCTTCAATTATTTAAGAATAACAAATCACCGGGCGAAGATGGCCTAACAGTAGAGTTCTATGTGGCATTTTGGAACATTGTCGGAAATCTGATGGTGGAGAGCCTAAATTACTCATATGATCACGGAGAGTTGTCAAGCTCACAAAAGCGAGCTATCATAACACTAATTGAAAAGAAAGATAAAGACAGAAGGGTTATATCAAATTGGAGGCCTATATCGCTCATTAATGTTGACGTAAAAATTGGCTCAAAAGCCATCGCAAAAAGACTAGAAGCTGTTCTTCCTAACATCATACACCATAATCAAAGTGCGTATGTCAAAGACAGAACTATCTGTGATGCTGTAAGATCTATCGACGACGTTTTGGATTACACTTAAAAATATCAGATTCAGGGAAGACTCGTTGCAGTTGATTTCAAAAATGCGTTTGATTCTGTTAATAGGGACTTTCTGTTTCGCACGCTTTCTGCTTTTCGCTTTGGACCTTCGTTTATTCAATGGATTAAGACTTTTTACAATAATATATCAAGTTGCGTGATGAACAACGGTTTTGCTACTGCTCCCTTTGAAATACAGCGAGGTGTAAGGCAAGGAGATCCACTTTCCTCCTATCTGTTCATCATTGTCCTGGAGATTTTAAATATAAGTATACGAAGCAACAAAAACATTCAGGGAATCATGGTAGATGGAGAAGAAATAAAACTGTAGGTTTTTGCAGATGATTTAACGGCTTTTCTCCTGAACGATACTTCTATATTAAGATTTCTTAAACTTCTAGATTTGTTTGGAGAGTGTTCTGGACTTAACATTAATCGTGACAAATCAGAAATTATGTTACTTGGAAACTCCAAAAAATTATTCCCCGACTTTAACCTTTTTAATGGTATAAAGATTAAAAAAGCTCTCAAAATCCTCGGAATATATTTCACATACGACAATCGTACTAAACAACAGTTGAATTTTGATGAATTGGTCGACTCTATTAAGAAAAAGTTAAAAATATGGAGGTGGAGAGATTTGACCCTTATCGGTAGAATTCAAATAGTTAAAACGTTCATTATCCCAGTAATCTTATACCGCGCGAGTATGATTTGTTTAAATAAAGAATTCGTTAATGAAGCAAATAAAATTATTTTTGACTTTATTTGGAAAGGCAGAGACAAAGTCAAACGTCTTGCTCTTGTAAGCGAGGTTGAAGATGGTGGACTCAAAGCTCCACACCTCGACTCAATTATAAAAACTCAGAGAATTCTTTGTTGTAAAAGACTCGCAAGTAAACAACCCAGCAACTGGAAAACGATTTTACTGAATTATCTAAAACCTGTCGGTGGCAAGTTTATTCTTTGTTGTGACTTTGATGTAAAAAAATTGCCCGTCAAACTACCAACTTTCTATGAAGAATGCTTGAAATATTTTGCAGAATGTTTGGCGGCAAGGCAAGATATTGTAAACAATCTCGCAGGTGGTGATTTTTCAAAAATCATTCTGTGGAACAATAAAGCTATCTGTATTAATGGGAAATCAGTGTACAATCATGGACTTACAGATAAGGGCATACTTAGATTAGGAGACCTGGTCTCTGATGATAACGAGCTCATTACAAGACATAAGTTAAGGGAACTTAGTATCTCTCCGTTGGATGCATTTAAACTTTGTTGTGTAATTGATGCCCTTCCAGCTGAATGGCGGAGATTTCTAAGAACGTACAACTATAGGGACATGGAGCCCTTCAACACACAAAATCAAACCCAGCTACAGTTAAACGGGCAAAATATCTTAATTTCTAAAGTTGTTTCCAAGGCTATTTACAAGGAACTCCGAAATAGAATCATTACTCCACCTACAGCTCAACTTAAATACAACGCTCTATTCAAAAATGATGATGAACTGAATTGGAAGAAAATCTATCTTTAGCCACATCGTGTTGCCTTGGACACAAAATCGCTGGAATTTCAATATAAACTTCTCAACAGATGTCTTGCAACAAATGTCCTCTTAAGCAAAGCTAGACTAACATCATCTCCAGCCTGTTCTTTTTGCGGAGAAGCAGACGAATCTCTCGAACATATCTTTTCAACTTGCCACTATACCGTGAAGTTTTGGGCAGAAGTTATAAAATGGATGGGCCAGCAGAATATTCAAATAAAATCCCTTAGTCTTAAAGAAATAATGTTAGGTATAACCGATGAAAAGAACTTGTTTACCAACCATATTTTATTAATTGCAAAAAAACATATATATTGGTGTAGATGTAATAAGGTTAAACCTTCTATTATTATATTTAAGGCTCAAGTTAAGAAAATTTACCAACTTGAAACTAATATTGCCAAATCTAATAATAAATGGCATGTCCATGAAAACAAATGGGGCAAGTATGTTGAGGTATGATAATCCTTTAAAACTGCGCAGAAGTTTAAGAAGTTTAAGTTTTTAGGTAATTAAAATAATTTGTTGTAATCTAGAATGGGTCTCATGTGCTTGTAATATGCGCGTAGGTTTTTGTATGTGTATGTAAGTAATTGTGTCTTTTTTTCTTTGTAAGATGTAAGAAACTTCCAATACTAAATAAAAATATCAAAATACAAAAAAAAAAAAAAGAGGTTCGCATTGGGGATTTCCTTATTGAAACACTATTTTAAAGGAATTTTTTTTTTTTATGAAACAATCAAAAACGTGATCATTCATGGCCTTGTCTAGAGGAGGGATGGGACGCGGGATTTAACTCCATTTTCGGTTTTACATAATTATTGCCATCGTGGTATAGCGCCTTTTCAAATGAAGTCACGGCGGTGTTCCAAAACAAGGGAATGGTGGCCAAATTAATGTACCAAGCCATTCCTCCGGGAATTAAACTCTATTTTTATACAAAAATAATCTTTAGTTTTTGTCAACTAATATGGCCGCTGGTCACGTGAGTGAAAACGCTCTATATTGTAAAAAATATCGCATTGAGAATTTAAGGATGCAAGTGAATCAACCACGTAACCAATGGTCAATGCTCTCTTTGCCCCCAGTTGGCTAAAAATAATTGCAAAATTCTCCTTTTTTTTTGCACAACGGCATTAAAAAAGCACCCTTTTCAATTTAATTTGCCTTTGACAGTCACAAAAAATCTGTTTTGTTCATCTTTCAGTTCAACCCTCCTCATAATCGTCTCAACACGGAATTCTTTAAGATAAAGCCAACATTGAGAGAGGTAGGGGATAATCTTGCTGTGTGGTATTCTGAAATTCAAGGCAGCTCATTTAATCGCCGAGGCAAAACAAAAATAGTTAGGTAGGAATTCCGCCTTCAAGAATTTGACTAACAATAAGCCCTGGGCCGAGATTTAGTGTCCGTTGACCGTATTATCAGAGAGGGTCCGTTTTATAGAAGGCTTTTTAAAAGAAAATATGTGAGAATGTTGTCGCGACATTGAGATTGTCCGTAATAGAGAGGCGTCCGTACTAAAGGAGTGTCCGTAAGCAGAGGTTCAACTGTAACTATACGGCGAGTTGAAAGTAAATGATTGCGGATGGCGCGTTTGGTCTAAAAATTAAGGCGTCGGACTGCGCATCAAAAGATGCGGGTTCAAGCCCCTGTCGGGGCATTGTGTTGTGGTCTTAGCCAAGTCAGTTAAATGTGACAGTGCTTTTCTCAACCATATAGTATTTAGATGGGTGTAAAGCTGACAAAATGCTGACAAAACTTTTGCCGGCTAGCTTTTATCACTTCTATGCTGTGGAAACTGGATTATGTTCGGCATTGTGGACAACTTTGGCTCGAGGTTAGACTTATTGCTTACCCGGGAACGAATGGCCCATCCTAGGTGTATAGTAGTTGAAAGGGCAGTATCACGAGAAGTCTCTTAAGTTTTTGTGTAAACTATGATAGAATTATGAGGGTGCACTCAGTGATCAACAGTATAACAAAAAAAGGGTTAAATTCCCTGACTGTATTTATGTTGTTGTTGTTAACAGTTAACATCACAGCATCCTTACGCAGAGGCGTTTATAGGAAAGCCACACGTGTTCACTGTTGACATTAACAACCTTACTCTTGTGGAGGAGACCATTAAAGAGATTTTAAACACTGAGGTAAGAGTGCGCTTATTTGAGAGTAAGGCTTAATTTGTTCGTCGTGTTTTAGTCGTGTGAAATGTATTTTTTTGGAAGCACGTATTTCCGTTCCATTGTGCAATACGTATTATTTTATTTATTTATTGTTTTATAGTAAATGGCTTGAAACCAAGATTATCAGTAGTTCGTATGGTGTGATCGTCTGGGTGAGAGTAGTTCTGAAAAGAACCGATGTTGGTGACTGACGTTTCGACAACCTGAGCGGAAGATGCCTTCAGAGTCAAGTTGAAAGTTGTTGTCAGCCGATGATGTTATAAAGTCTATTCCACTGAACTGAGCTGCTTGTTTGGCCTGATGTTATTGGCTGTTACGCTTTACATGAGTCTCACAGCCAATAACATCACGGCAAAACTGACCAATCAGCCTCAACGGACCAGACTTTATAACATCATCAACTGACAAAAAGTTTTTACTTGACTCAGAACTACTCTCACCCGGACGATCACACTATACGAACTTATTTATTGTTTGTGTGTTGTAGGTGAAACCTTATCTTCCTCTTGAGTGGACACCAAAAGGAATGCTGGAACGTGTGAACGCGTTTACTGAGTACTACGTATGTACCATCAGTAGTAATACTCTTACTGCCGTTTTGCCCTTGAAAAATCTTCACTTGATTTTTTTTGAAAAATCACATAAACCTGATCATAGCCCGTTGATTTTTCGTGCGATCAGTATTTATTATATAAACTGCGGTTGTTTATTGGGATTTTGACCACCGAGAAAAACAGTATCTCAACGTGTGTAAAGTTTAAATATTTTTTTACGTGTGTTTGATATTACCAATCACGTGCTGACACGTCACTCGATGTCATAAAGTCGAAACATCTTTGGATCTTCCTCGTCAATTTTCGCAATCTGGGGAAATTTTCGGAAAAGTTCGGAAAATGTTCGGAAAAATTAGTATGACTTCAGACAGTATTTTCAAAATCTTCGTACATCGATATCTTCGGAAAATGGTCAGAAATCTTTGGAAAATAAACCTCGTAATTAGTAGTTTTATGAAATAAAAAAAAAATAATACATGGTTGCTTGGAGATATGGAATTTCTCTTTCCGTGTTCAACTCGATATCTCACAAGTGAGCGAACGCGCACCCATGTATTATTATCTATATCGTTATACGCTACCGAAATTTCTTGGACTCATAATCCCTTTCCTGTTATTATTTATTCCGGTTTTAATTTCACATTGTATACCATAGTAGTCCCAGAAATATACGGGTATCAGGCCTTCCTTAAAGTACCATCAATGTAATTATCTATTGACAGGAGTAGTTGTACGCCATCAAGTTACATAATAGTCGAAGCTCTAGCGATAGCATAAACTTCGTAAACTCGTGTCATCATGTAACATTCTTTAAACATTTACAACATGGGCTAGTTTGTCTTTTTTGCAGAACTTTTGCGAACACGTCGATAGATGGCCGCCATTGTCAGAAATGAAGCTCTTTATGGGCAAAGCTGGCAAGTCCTGTGTAGAAGTTTGCAATGTGTTTGGTAAGTTGTTTGATGCGTTGGTAAATGGTATTGTGTTGAATAAATACCGCTAGTAGTCATTCTCTAGTCGTTGCCTAGTTAACACTCAATAAGGCGGCAAGCTCGAAGTTTCTATTTAAAAAATAGAGTGTTATAATTATTTGCTGTTCTTTAAACAAATTTTAAACATTTGGCCGAGGAGCGAAGCTTCGAGGGCTAATTTGCTAGTTAAGAACAGCAAATTTCCAAGGGGCAACTATCACACCGATAGTTCCGAGACAAAAACACTCTATCGTTTTTATTGTTCACAACTAGATTTCCTTCCGCGCGCCCATTCAAAAATAAGCATCATTTTTTTTTACCTTTTTAGATGAAGATTTGAAAGCCGAAACAGACAAGAAACTCACTAAATGCAGTAAATTTAGTTTTTTTTTTTCGTTTTTTTTCTCTGCAAACCGGCTTGTTAAACCTGATCAGAATCGGAGAAAATTAAGTGGTAAGCTGTAATCGCTGATAGAAGACGATCGCTCCCACGTTGCTTTTAAAGAGCGAACGTTTTCTTGATTTTTGGCTTAAACTATATCATATTATTGGTTTCACGTATTTGTTTTTGTGAATGGAGCTTTGCGAACTTTTCGAACATACTAGCTTACATAATTGATTCTATTTATTGTTTTAATTGTCTTTAAAGGTCACATATGCGAACCATCCTACTTTATTGATATCAACAGTGCGGATGATTTGGAAAAGTAAGTATTTCATGTACAACGTTTACTTTTCCTTGGAATAATTCAAAAAGGAAATTAAAACACACACACACACACACAGGGGGGGGGGGGGGGGGGGGTCATGTCATTGGGTTTGTTGTATTGGGCAATTTTTCATGTGGTATTTCGGTAATTTTAATCTCGAATTGCGGTATCCCGGTAGTCCTTAAACCTGCCGGATGCGTCGGCAACAGTCGGTGTAAAAAACTATCCTTTACTTTTATCCGACCAATTTTAGCCGTTTCTGGTCGTTTCGGAAGCAAGCTGCAACGGTCTTATTTTGTCAAACATTTTAATCGAAAATTTGATTGTTTTAACAACCAGTTAAAAGTCGTTTCATTGTTGAAATGTGGTTCAGTTTTGCCTCGTTCTTTGCCCTTGCGTCTATGAATCCACCAGCTAAATGTATATGCACGCTTATTATGAAACTGCGGTATTCTCCGAATTTACTTTGCAGTATTGAAATATTTGCGGAACGTATTTGCGGCAATGCGGTGTTCAGCACCCCCCCCCCCCCAAAAAAAAAAAAAATAAATAATAATAATAATAATAATGGTCCGGTTAGACGTCAGTTACGCACGCGGGCGTTTTTGAATTTGGAAAGTGATTATTACGGGCACCGCATTGTGAAAAAGAGAAAGTGTCGAATGAAAAAAATGGCACGAGGATATTGCGGGATATATTTTATTGTGTTCCTTCTCGTGTACATCATAAACTTTGGCATTAAAAAAGCAGTCGATTCAGAGTTCGAATTGTTCAAAAAACAAAAGAAAAGCAACTTAAAGCAGTAGATGAAGAAGAGTTTACAATGTCACGAGCTCACATAATGTAGTGAGCATGCTGATGGGAAGAAACACGAAAAGAAAGTCTTTGGAATAAAAATGAAGTCGCGCCAGCACCAGAAGTAGAGGCTTGGAAGAAAAGAAGGGAAAAGACGCCGTGTGCGGGAAACAACTAGATATATAGGCGAAGAGAGTTGGTATAAGGGAATCTTTATTTACAATATTTGCCTCATAAGCATAAGCGCTTCATTTTTTGAACGAGCTACATAGATATCAATTCTAAACATCGAAAATGCATGGAACGATTAACTCTCGCTATAATTTTGAGCCCGATGTGTTTCTATGACGCAGGTATGTACGGCCTCATTAGCGCTTTTGGCACCCAGAAATTTTGCAGTTTTTGAACGCTTATATCTCCTTGTATATTGCACACAAAAGTCTGAAAATTTCGCTGATAATTAAGTTTCACAAACTTTTTAAATATCTGGAGTCACTTTATATATATCATGATGCCTTCTCTAAACAAAGTTGTATGCTAATAAGGCAAACTGTAAACGATGATGCCAGCAAAGATCGCCCTATACTAGTTCTACGACGGTGATTATAGAAGAAGATGGTAAAATGACATTGAAATGTTCACCTCAGGGTTGGGATATCAAAACTTAAAAAGAAATCAAACTGGATAATATATAGATTTAGGCACGCCTAAAAGCGGAGCTCCCCATTTATTTAATTTTCACTGGAGCTTACAATGTTTTCATTCTAGTGAATAAGCGGCCAAAGTACTAATGTTTATGGCGGTTTATAGGTTCAAGACAAATTTAAATAGCTCACGGTTAAACAACTGAATGTCAGCAGTACGACAAAAATAATAATCTTAAAGCGGTGCAAAATCATTCATCATCATTACTAATCATTACTAATCATTACTAATCATTACTAATCATTACTAATCATTCATAATCATTCATCATTACTCATGGCACGAAAAATTACTTTAGAGTACAGTAAATTATCTGCTTTCTAGCAATAGAAAATAGTTTCGCGATCCTGTTATAGTTTCGCAGCAGTTTAGTAGACTCCACAATAGGGACCTTAAGATCCGACGACGGTGAGCGTCTGCGACGGCGGTCATAACCTGCGGGGACTGGGGGGAGGTCGCCGTCGTAAAGCCGCGAAAATCAACCTTAAGAAATCCCGCCGAATGAGCGTACGGCGCACTCGACTTAAAAAAGTCATGGCTTGCTTTAGAGAGATTCGAAACCTTCTCCTTGAAAGTTTTGACGGCGGAGATTTATCAAAGGACGATTGTCTTCTTCTTTACGATGCTAATACATCCAAACACCTTGATTTTCCGTATGATTGCTATGTCGGATGCTGTGGAAAGTTCAATCTAGATGAGATGGATGACAGCGAGTGTTTGGCCGAGTTTCGCTTTCATAAGAGTGATATTCCAGTCCTGTTTGATGCCTTGCAGCTCTCTCAGGTTTTTACATGTCAGCAAGGCACGATATGCGACGGCATTGACCGCATTGGTTGCTCTAAATCGGGGAAGCTCAAGGTCGTAGTTTGTTGGCATTTTTCCCCATGTCTGACCTCTCGCGATACTCCCTTTCTTGAACTTGAACGGCTCAAGGACTAGAATTTCTTGATATGTTCAATGTTCGGTTTGCCCGTATTGTTCGGTCCGCTCCATGTTAGATCTAAAAGTCAACAATAATATTTACTTATTTTATATTTACTTATATTTACAATTTCCTCAAGCACATTACTACATCGAGAGTTCTTCCAGCAAAGAGTAAATTATCTAAGATTTTCTAGTTCAGTTTTACTAAATTTCATTTTCTAAACGTGAATTATAGCTTAAAATAAAAAAAGAATCGAAAAGAAATGAAGAGAGCTTACTGAACTGTCTTCTTTGAGCTGGTTTGCATTTGCCCAGAATCGCAGCGGCGACCTGTTCGAAACAAGAGAAAGAATCTTTGGTTTATTCCTTCAAAAACAGTTTTACAACCACGGATAATAAACAAAAATAAGCCAGAAGCATTGTTAGTTCACAATACGTCGAAAGTATTCGAATATTCCTTTAAAAAGCTCTAAAAATAGCAAAAACTTACTCACGTTTTAGACAGAACGGTAAAGTCTTCGTTTTGACGTCGTAGACAAGACAGCTACGGCGGGAAACTTGACACGACGGCTACCGGAAGTTCGCAAACAAGCCTTTTTGACTTCCGCCCGCCGTCGTAGACATCAGCCGTCGTCGGATCTTAAGGTCGCTAATATCTGTTACATTGATATATAGGATATATTCAACGAGTAACGCAGAGTCTGTTGGATTAGCTCAATCGGTAAGGTGCCAGTCTGCGGATCCGAAGGTCGTGAGTTCAAGTCCCAGAGGGTCGAGTTTTTTTTTTCTTTTTTTTTTTTACCCCGTAGCAATAAACTGGTTTGTTTATTATATCAACCCGATTTAGCTTTCGAATGCTCCTTCATGTACGATGCTGGCTTTACAGATAGACACGAAAGTCATCGATCGATTATGGCTATCAATGTCCACTTTTTTGGCGGTCGATTACTTTCTACACGTAATTTTCAGCCACATTTTGTTTCATTGCTTCTTGTTTTTCTTTTCAAACCTCTTTAAATTTTAAAGGCCGCCTTTATACGGCCGCCTTTATACGCTTCACTCTTTCTACCATCAAACTATGGCCGCCATGTTGAAAAGTACTGGCGCCCGCGATTCAATGCAGAAATGTCACTTGGTAAGCGGTAAACTTCAAAAAAAAATTCGACCTCGATGTGTTCTATATCTGAGCCCGCGATATGGTCATGTGATACTGGTCAGCGGAAACCTTGTTTTGACAGCTGTCAATTTACCATAACATTGATGCCCAATAACAAAATGTAAGTCGTTGGACAGCCGTTGACATCACAAGGGGATGGCATGCATTGTCTCCCATCTGGTCAGGATTGCATTGGCACTCCCCTCCCCCTCCCCGAGAGTCTGTACGGACGTTCGCTCGTACGCTGACGTCATAACCAATTTTTTTCGGCTCGATGGCTTACCAAAAATTCTAAGGAATGGGGCTACGCTAGAACTCCGCTAAAAATGATACTGATAAGTCTTCGTCTTCGTTCGCTCCTGATCCGCCGTCATTTCTTTAACGTTCTGACTCCATCTACAACGGACAATTTTTGCAGCATTGTGTCATCCAAACGGATCATCATGTGACTTGTTTCGCCATGAAGATTACGATGAAATAGTCTTGGATTTGACGGACGGCAACGCCTGGGGAGAAACTGGGAAACGCGGCAAGTCAACATGCACATTTTTCTAACCTTTTGTACCCATACATTTCGTTTAGTCCCAATCGTGTCATATTAGCTACCGACTTGGTGTTCTTTAGGAGAAATAACTTTTAGGCCATTTTGAGGAACATGTATGTAAATATGTGAAGCGCAGTGGCCAAATGGCCAGTGCGTTGGTCTTCGTATCGAAGGGCGCGTGTTCGATCGTTGTGTTCTACTACCTTTGGCCGCGCTGAAGAATATCGTTCGTTATAGCAGGATCTTCGTCGTAAGGGGACTCGTTATATCGGTTTCCACTGTACTCTTAGCTGGCATAGGCACCAACAGTGTGGGCCAACGGTTTGTATACGACTTTACCAACCTTACTTATATACTTATACTTATATATCCAGGGCGGGAGTGAAGTGCGAGTCTTTGCACACGGAGGAATCCCTTTTGGCTCCTGGCTACAATACGTCCACCCACTTGTGCACGTTACAGAGACAGCCTCTTCTCTTCAGTTGCGTCGCCAAGGGACCACAGCTCAGGCGTTTGTGTCCTTGCAGAGATTTTCAAGCTCAGCAGGTCGCGTTTTGCAAAACGTGTCATTAGAAAGGAAAGAGAAAAGAGAACAGACACGCGGCACACTTGGGGAACGTGCACTGGGCAAGTTGCAAGGGTTGGTACCATCACATTCCGCATTTCGCCAGAGATTTGGATCTGGAGTCCTAGTAGAATTTTGTGTTCCCAGGCTCTCGTATCACAAATGTTGTAGTAATTCGCTCCTGTTTCCTTGAATTCGGGATGTGTGGCAGTTTATGCGAGCGGTATTCGCGTAGGAACTCTCTAAGTGAGGATGCCAAAGTAATTTAAAGACTACGTAAGTAAAGAAATATTAGCCTGAGCGAGTAAAGGGAGGTCTCTCTTCACCCTTTTTATCCACAAGTTCAATGAGTTGCGCTAAAGTCCTGAAATTATTTTCTATTGAAGGACAAAGTCTCTGCGTGGTTTTGCTGGTGAACGATAGGACTGTTTATATTGCGAATCGGGGACTTGAAAATTTGGCAAATTTGTGACTCCGGCCACACAAAGCGATTTTGTTATTTTTCTCAAAATATAAATGCCTTCGGAGAAAACTAACGAAATTAGGTTTCTTTCCTACCTAACAGATATATGGACAAAAACTGAAAAAAATCATTTTCAAATTATCAAAAATGGTCAAATCAATTTTAATTTGGCAGCCTTTTGTGTTAAAAGAATCATGTATTACTTTGTACCCTTACCTTTCAGGTTGTATCCTCTGCCGGGCCGTAATTAAAGCGAAAAAGCAAATAAGAAGCACTGACAACATTGTCACCAAGGCATTTAAAAAAAGACAAGTGTATGATAGTATTTCCATGGACTTCAGGAAATTATTCAAGCTAACGGTTTACATTATCGTTGCATTTTATACCAGCATTTGGCATTGAGAACAATTGACAAATTCTCTAACAAATTGCGTCCTTGGGTCAATTCATTAAAGAAAATTGCAACTAGGGTTTCTATTAATGAAATCCAGTTTCGCATATAAGTGATTTACCACATTCGTGTATTGCCGCTTGTGAGGCGAGGTGTCTTGTCTTAAACAGTAAATTACGATGAAAGAAGGAATCACCGCAGATAGATATAATGTAAGAAAAGAGGTCTAAAAGTATCTGACGGTGGCGATAAGAAAAAAAATATTTTGAATGTGAATGCCAAAGAGACTTTAAAATTAAATAAACTTTGAAAAGGCTATGTTTAGTTCCGAAGAGTGATTTAGACTTCGATTCGTTTGATTACATAAGATACAAATTTCAATTTCAACTTTAATTACAATTTCTGGCACTTCATCGCTTAAACCGTTTGTCTGCATGCATAATAGGTAATCACTGATTCCGTTAATAACATTTTTAATCAATGTATTCCTTGAATTCAAACATTTGTCACTATCCACTATGTAGTTATGACAACATACATTTGGATGAAGAAACAGTAATCTTTCTTGGAAGTTTTAAATGCAGGGGGCTATTCACCATCGAACTTTCTAAAAGTAATTGTAAGTCCCTCCCTCCTTATGTGGGTCCTCTTGATGGTGTAGATTGTTTAATGCACGGAAGCAGTCTAATTGCAATCGAATACGAAATTTGATATTTTGTTAAATTTAATATTTTTATTCTCGCTTTCATATTTACTTGAGAAACAACAAACACCTTGCTCCAAATTCAAAACTGTGCTAATTATAAGATGACAAACGAATTCGAAACGGATCATTCAGGCAAAATGGGAAATAATTCTCGTCCTGATACTATTGTCACCATTTAATAACTGTGTACTGAATGCACCACTGATGCTCATATCCATTATTGCCAACTCTCTGGTGCTGGCCGCCATATTGAGAACTGGTAAACCCGCTTTCGGGTAAAAGGTCTGTCTAACAAGCAATTTTGGTTTTAGGTTTTATATCGCCATATGTGGTATATATTCGTCAAAACCTATGTTATATTCGGTAGCTAGTATTAATTATACAGAAAGGGCATTGTCGCGGCAGGCTAAAAATTTATTAAAACAACTATTTGCTAATCACCCACAAAAGAGACACGCTACACTAATATTTTGTTTTGAGTGCGTAATTGCCGGCTTTCTCAGTTATCGCCGGGTAAACAAAATTTTAAAGCAAGTGTTCTCTCAAATTCAAAAGGCTCTTGGGGTGTTCCATAATATAAATCAACAACGGTTTAATACTCACCTGGGAGACTTCAATATCCTTTCAAGCTGTCACATTGAAGAATAGCATTAACAACTGTTCGGCACCATTTTACCAAGCACTCAACAAAATTGACAGGGTTGTAATATCAAAACGTAAGAGAAAAGAATGCAAGGATGACAAACGAGTCAGAAGCTCATTTTTCAGGCAGGAAAAGCAATGAGTTTCGTCCTGATACTATTGTCATCATAAACTGTTTCCTAAATGCACCATTGAAGCTCAGTTCCATTATTGGAAACACTCTGGTGCTAGCCGCCATATTGAGAACTCCTTCGCTTCGTTCACCGTCTATGATTTTGCTCAGCTCTTTGACTATAACAGACCTTCTCGTTGGCTTTGTCGTACAACCGCTTTACATTGCTAATGAATTAACGGAGAATGGTTCGTTATACAAGGCAAGGTCTACTATAGCATTTTCTCTAGGTGGTGCTTCGCTCTTGACAATAACAGCCATAAGTGTGGATCGGTTCTTGGCTCTTCATTATCACATGCGATATCCGAATTTGATGACTGCACATCGCTCAAAGATTATAGTAGCAACAATTTTGATAGTTAGCTTTTTGTTATCTCTCTTTCCCATTTGGAACATGAATTTGTATTTTGTCGCTGTAGCTGTTGTTATTGTCATTTGCCTTTTAATTTCCACTGTTTGTTACATTAGAATTTTTTGGATTTTTAGACAACATCAGTTTCAAATTCACGTTCAACAAAAGTCGGTGGAAAGTTGCAGTGCTAAAAATAATCGAAGCATGCTACGGTCGACTAAAAGTGCCATAAATACGTTTATATACTACATTGTAATGATCCTGTGCTATACTCCGTTGTTTATTTCTGTGTCAATTTTTATATCTTCCTTCGATCACTGGACAAATGCATGGATATTTGCTGAGACTTTGGCATTTATGAACTCGTCTATCAATCCATTTTTGTATTGCTGGCGTCTTCGTGAGCTTCGTACAGCAGTTGTTAAGGCAGCAAAGCAGATGTTGTGTAAGCAAACGGAGGACCACTAGCTGGAAGGTTTTATAATTTAATCGTTGATCCTCCTATGTGGAAGCAAAAATGACGTTAAATAAAGTCTTTCAAAAGCCTTTTTCAATCTTTGAATATTTTAAATGACTCTAACTGTTTAAAAGATGAAAGTGTTGATGAGTGCAGTGTCAAGTTATTTGGTTCTACGCGTCGAATTAATTTTCAAATCACTTCACAACAGGCAATGCATCTATCAATCAAGGAATCATTTATTTAACCTCAAAAATACTCTTACCCGTCCGGCCCTGTAAATATCACTCGCTGAAGTTTGATGACCAAGTAATTTTCAAAAACTTGCGTTACATCCGATCGCAACGAAATTTGGCAGAAAGCGTGACAAAGCTATTACCCAATCCCTCCTCAAATTTGAGCTAAACACTTGAATGTGGCCTGCACGACGTATTTCCCAATTCAATCGAAAATGGCGTCGGATGCAAAGCGTTTTGTAAATGGCGGTTGTGAGGACAGAAAGAGCTTTTGAGATTGTTTCAAGAGAAAAAGGCAATAATGGGATTTCTATTGATGTTGATCGTCGACTGCGAAATACAAGCGGCGAATCGAATCGATCGAAATTGAGGTAAGAGTTGTGTACTTGGTACGAACGCACGTGGTCTGAATGCAATGAAATGTTATTTATATTTGCTTTCTGCGTTCGAAACCTTGTTTGCTGCTTGGAATAAATGTCTCATTTTATCTTTGAGGATAAGGAGATCGTTCTATTTTGAGGAAAAGGCTTTTTGGGTCAACAGAGAAAAAAAAAATATTCGAATTCCTTCACGCTAATTCCTTAAAAGAATGTTATGGGATGTTTCGAACAAATATATTTTTTCCTAAAAGCCTGTTTCATAACCTTTCAAAAGAGGTATGTCTTTTTTCTCAATTGTAATGATCTTCTGAGAAAATAAATAAAGAGTAAATGTTGTCAATTTTGACAGTTTTGTTGACAGACTTAAGGTCTCTCGATAAAAAGAGCTTGTGTACTTGCAACCCTGGCCGATACTCTTGGCACTAAAACAAAAGCCGGTCAAAATGATACATCTTCCATCCCCCTACCCCAATCGTTGTCATAACAATCAACATTGCTTGGAGAGGGAGAGAGAAAAAAAACTAACATATAGTCTTTTATAACAACATATTCAACTTTTTTTCCAAACTGCAATGGGTTGGGACTATATATTATTGCCGAAGTGTGTTTTTGCGCCTAGTTTTAACAAGTGGCCCAAAGCGTTTTTACCGGGGTTGTAGCTAAAGATTATAAATATGGCAATCATTATTTGGTGATTTTAAATCAAAAAATGGTTTAAATATAATAAAATGTCTGCGTAGGAACATCAGGTTTGAGAAACAATAAAATGGGTTCGCATATTTTCTTACTGTAAGATGTTTCTAATATATATTCAAATTTGCAGCATAACGGGTAACTGCAATATGTGGCAAATTATCATCGCCTCCTCCGTGTATTTTACCACATCTATTCGTGTCTACTTTATCAATCATAAAAATAATTTGCTGTTGTATTATTTTGCTTCGCGTGGATATTGCGGGTAAATACAATACCAATGCACTAGAACCATCGGATTGAAAGTATCAACGTATATCAACGTCATGCTAAATGTTTAACATGCTCTTGTGTGATAAAGGCTTAATTTATTGCTGTCGTATGACTTGTATGTTTAAAAATACAGAGTTCTTTGACGACCCAGATGAATTTCAAACATGTGTAAACATAGTTACCTGCTCCTTATACTAAGACCTCTATGTGTCCACAAGTAAAAAATAATAATAATAATACTTTTCCTAACACGCAATTGGGTAACTTCAGCTTCACTCTTGCTTGTTTACCAGCTATCTGGCCAAAAGCTCACATAACGACTACACTGCTTTTACTTTTCTAATTGGTTACGTCACAGTATCTCATCAATTTTATTTTATACCATAACCGATAGAATTCTCGCGCGCTGATTGGTCCAAGGTTATGGTCGACGAGAGTATAGACCATGAAAGTGACGTCAGATCACGCAACGCACATTCGCGCGGGCTAAAAATGTGTATGTTTGGTCTCCATGAATGAAAGCGAATTTCACCTGTTTTGTTTGAATCAAGTACGCATTTGTTTTTGGAATTCAAGATTGGACTTTTACTCAGGTGATCTGTCGACAGAAAATTTACCAGGCTTATGATTTTTTTTTTGTCTAACGGGGAAGAACGGTGCTACCGAACAGGAAGCTCGAGGCAGCGAACTCAGCGAACTGTTGAAGTTCAGTGATCGAGCGCTAACACCAATTTCAGAAAGAAAAATCATCTTGCTTGCTTCTAGCGATAGGCGCACACTCAACAAGAGAATAAAAGTAATTATTTTATTTTTTATTTTTGAATTCTTGATCATATTCTTTTGAATCATTGTCGTTTTACATGTCGGGAATCTTTACGTCACCCTGGCAAAGTTTCTTCACGGTCATGAATCGCTTTTGATAAATACTTGTGAGTTTGTTATGGCATAAAACAAATCGACCACATTTTGCCATGGTCTACACTCTAATAGACAATAAAAATGACGCCATAAAATGTCCAAAAGTTTGCAGTGAAACCACTCGCCTAACGGCTCGTGGTTTCACTTGAGGTTTGAATAATTTCTGACGTTATTTCTATGGTCTATAAGACTGTAGACCATGGAAAAATTTGGTCGATTTGTTAATTCGAGGTTAATTTAATGCTCTCTAAAAAACAACTTTGTGTGTATGAAACTGTAATAGATACATGTATGTAATAGATATGAGCATCAATGGCGTATCGAAGACACAGTTTACGATGACAACAGCTTCGGATTCAGCTTTGTATTTGAAAAGTATAAGTTTTCCGTCAATGAAATGATCGCTGGCTTGTGGCAGAAGAATGCTATTGTAATTAATGATCAGTTACAGACGATATATGCTACAATAAGTTTGGATCGTCAATTTTAACCGCATTTACAGGCGAGCAAGAAACAATAAAATAGTTTTTCAGTTTATGTGTTGCCATAATGAAACTGGTGCACGATGAAAGGTGTTTTTATTAAGCGGATCTATTACTTTATTACTTTAGATCGTCGCCGATACATCTCCTAACTAAGCGATAGGCAAATATGTCTTAATTAATATGGTAATATAATGAGCATAACTTCTTAGAACGGGAGAGGAGTACACTTAAAACATTCAAATTTCTTTTTTTAATCAAAGCTACGCAACTTTGTCGCCCCACCTGAACACCTGAACATCCCGATATAATAACTCAGCATAATAACGTGTTACTGTTGATGTGGCTTGATATTTTTATTGGAAAAAAATTGGGATGGTATTTTTCCAAATTTTTAATATTCTGTTTTTCTTAATTGGTTCTTTTGAACTTTCTTGCGGGAATTTTTTAAAGTCATTATCACCTTTTTATAGTTGTGATAGCACTTGGGTCAATCTTAGTGCTTTTCTTTCCCACCAGCCCCACTCCCATCCTCGCCAAAGATGTAGTTTAGCATATTAATTTACTTAAAGGGCTTTTTTACAAATATTGTAATGCGCAGGTGAAAATCGTTAATTGATACTATTATTTTTAATTATCATTATTATCAACCCGGAAAAATAAAAAAAATCCAAGTTGGTGGATCGATTGCCTGAAATAAGAAACGTGTTGGACTTCTGGAGCAGCCCTCGTCTTCGGATGATCAAAGAAAACAGCCATACATGAGGCGTTTATTTAATTGACAGTTCTATTTTTACACTTTGAGTAGTGTCTTTCTAGTTTCCGTTGAAAAGAATCAACTGAACCCAAAGCAAGCTAGTTGCCGTCCGTCTGTTTACATAACATCTGTTTTGCTGTCTTTGTAACTGCCGTTCGAAGCTCGCGAAGGCGCCAACAATACAGAAATGGATTAATGGATGAGTTCATAAATGCTATAGTATCAGTAAAGTACCAAGCGTTGGTCCAGTGATGAGGGGAAATAAATAAGATTAACATGTTAATAAACAATGGTGTATAACACAAAATCAATATGATGTAATATATAAAAGTGTTTTTTGCACTTTTTGTCTATCGCAGCATGTTCTGAGTATTTTCAGCATTAAACGTTCGCACAGCCTGTTGTTGAACGTGAATTTGTAGCTGATGCCGACGAACAATCGAATAGATTCGGATGTAACAAAAAGTAGATAGTAAAAGACAAATAACAATACTAAAAGCTGCAACAGAATAATAAGCATTCATCTTCCAAAACGTGAAAAAAGAAAGCAGAAAGCTAATGAACCAAAGAGTTGCGGATATAAACATAGCGCGCTGTGTAGTCATCAAATTTGGATATCGCATGTGATAATGAAGAACCAAGAACCGGTCCACACTTATGGCTGTCATTATAAAAAGCGAGACGCCAGTTCCAGATGCGGCCATAATGGAAAGTGCATGGTATACCATAAGATTTCTTGTTACTTGAGAAGCAATGTAAAGCGGCTGTACGAAGAAGCCAACTATTGAGTCCGAAGCAGCTAAACTGCAAAGGAAAAGTACGGACGGTGAACGAAGCGAAGGAGTCCTCAATATGGCGGCTAACACCAGAGTGTTGCCAATAATGGATATGGGCATCAGTGGTCCATTAAGAAAGCAGTTAATGATAACGATAGTTTCAGTACGAGAACTGTCGCCACTACTGTGTGAGAAATCAGTTTCTGATTCGTTTGTCATCGTTGTATCCTCCTCTATGGTTTTTGAAAATACAACACTGTATTTTTGGTTGCGTGCTTGGTAAAAAATTGGAAAAGCAAGACAAATTGCGTTCTTTATTTTGACTTCTTCAAAAAGGATAATGGCCTTGCATTAGCATAACATTATCCAACTGACTGTCACAGGAAAAGCTCTGAATCACTATTGATTAATAACATGAAACACGGTTACAGCCTTTGAAATTCGAGAGATCTGTTGCTTTAAAATTTTGTTTAGCGACGATAACCGAGAAGGCGGCAATTACTCACGCAAAACAGTTGGTAGCGTGCGTGTTCTTTTGTGAGTGATAACTTTTAGTTGTTAGAGTAGCGTGCCATTAAGTGATTGACTAACATTTTTTCCTACTCTTTCTAAATTTAATACTTGTTGGTAAATATTACATAGGTTTTGCTGAATATTTACACGGCTTTTAGTGACACGCGTCTAAATAAAGAACCCACCTAAAACCCAAGTTGCTTGTTATACAGCCTGTTAACTTGAAAAAAAGGTTTGCCCTGTTAAAAGTTTTCAGAAACTTAATTATAGCTTATCAGTCCATTTTGCACATAGCCAAAAAATGTTTTTTTTTCTAGTTGTAATTTATGTGACATTTTCCCTACTCATCCACCTGCTAGTCATAAGACGCGTCATCTCGCCAGGTGCATCATGTCGAGAGACCTTTGACTAAGCACCAACCTCCACTTCTCAACTCACGGGCACTCGTTATAGATTCATTATAGACTCGTTATAGACTACACTAACACCATTCAAACCATAGTAGCCAGAAGACACGACCTCCCTGTGAACATTCTGTGTGTCAAATATTTGCTATCGTGACATGGCGTTAGAAATGCAACCACGTCTTCAAAAACATTAAGCGCAAAATGGGTTAAAACTGAAGCTAATATAAACGGAATATTGAGGTTTTATCTAGGAAAAAGTATCAATGCGAACTATCACGTTTCTTTTGGGGAGAGTGTTCCACCATCTTGGATTTGTTGATTTTTCCATTGCGTCAGAGAGCCGCAAAAATATCAAAACTAGTAGCAGGATACAAAAATTATCCGAGAACGATAACTGCAAGGAAATTAAAAAATTCCAATTAGAGAAAGGAAATTCAAAGTTTGGAAAACGTGCCATGCACCATTCCCTTCTCACTTGAGGATGACAATAGTTTCAGCTGTACTGCCACTGTAAAATTAGTTTCTGATTTGTCTTTCATCCTCCCACCGTCTCTCTAACGTTTTAAAATTAAAACACGGTGTTGTTAAGGGCCTGGTCCAATACCTCGAGAGAAATTATTCTTAAAATCGATTAAATTGGCAGAAAGGGTATAGGAAATCGTTACGCGACAGTACAGGTAGAAAACACGCAGCAGTATAAAAAGATTGTACAACAGGGTTTTTACTCTATCAAAGAATATTAGTTTTTCAAGAATTATTTGCGAAAATAATTCAAGCTATTATTATCAATTGACATCATCATAATTGTTTGTTCGAACCACTATTTCGCGCGGCAGTGTTACGAGTGACAAATTCTTGAGCAACCTCTGCCTTCAGATGATCAAAGAGAACATTCTACATGAGACTTAAGTTAAATTTACAATTCTAAGAAATTACATTTTAAATAGTGTGTTTCTAGTTCCTGTTCAGGAGGATCAACTTTGAAAGCCAAAGTTAGCTAGTTGTCCTCCGTCTGTTTACATAACATCTCCCTTGCTGTCTTTACAACTGCCGTTCGAAGCTCGCAAAGACGCCAACAGTACAAAAATGGATTGATGGACGAGTTCATAAATGCCACAGTTTCTGCTAAGGTCCACGCGTTTGTCCACTGATCAGGAGAAATAAATAAGATTAACATATTAATAAACAAAGGTGTATAACATAGAATCATTATGATGTAATATATAAAGGTGTTTTTTGCACTTTTAGTCGATCGCAGCATGTTCCGATTATTTTCAGCATTTAAATTTTCCACAGCCTGTTGTTGAACATGAATCTGTAGCTGATGCTGTCTAACAATGCCATAAATTCTGATGTAACAAACAGTGGATATAAAGAGACAAATAACAATACTAATGGCTGCAACAAAATAATAAGCATTCATATTCCAAAACGTCAACAATGATAGCAGAAAGCAAAGGAACCAAAGAGTACGATGTACGGTCATCATATTGGAATATCGCATGTGATAATGAAGAGCCAAGAACCGATCCACACTTATGACTGTCATTATAAGAAGCGAGACGCCAGTTCCAGATGCGGCCAGTATGGAAAGGGCCTCGTACACCACATGATTTTTTGTTACTTTAGAAGCAATGTAAAGCGGCTGTACGAAAAACCCAACTATAAAGTCCGAAGCAGCTAAACTGCAAAGCAAGCAAAATAATGGACGGCGAACGAAGCGAAGGTGTCCTCAATATGACGGCTAGTACCAGAGTGTTGCCAATAATGGATATGGGCATCAGTGGTCCATTAAGAAAGCAGTTAATGACAACGATAGTTTCAGGACGGGAATTGTCGCCTCTACTGTGTGAAAAACCAGTTTCTGATTCGTTTTCCATCGTTGTATCCTCTTCTATGTTTTTTTGAATTTACAACACTGTCAATTTTGTTGCGTGCTTGGGTAAAATGTTGGAACAGCAAGGCAAATGTTGTTCTTTATTATGACTACATAGAAAAGGTAATGGTCTCCCATTAGCATAACATTGTCCAACTATCTGTCACAGGTGAATTTCTGAATCGTTATTGATTAATAACAATAACATGAAACACGGTTACAGCCTTTGAAATTCGAGAGATCTGTTGCTTTTAACCCTATTCAGACCGGGCTTTTTTGGATCTTTTCAGACCTGGGGGGGGGGGGGGGATTCCGCCCGCCTCCGTAATTTCCAGAATATTTAAGCAATCACAATGTAACTTACAGAATATATAGTATGCCCGAAAATCTAACTTTTTGATATACGTCACGTGGGATAATGACGTCACATCACGTGATAATTACATCATAATGTCAAAACAGCCGCCATCTTGGATCCGCCATCTTGGATTTCGAAATTTTTCCAAAACGTCAGAAAACCGCCAAAAATTACTGCAAAGTACTCAAAATCAATAAAACTGTTCTTAAAATCCGTAAAATGGTGAAAATAATTGCATTAAAGTTAATTTCCATTAATAGAAACACGAAATTCACAAATTTGGGAAAGCATGCCTATCAAAATGCCGTTGCCATGGTGACTTCAAGTTCCTGACACAGCAACCTATCATATCAAATTGTTCCCAGATAAATTTTAGATAAAATCGTAAAGTTTGACAGCGTTTGGCTGAATATTAAAAAAGTTATAAGCGTTCAAAGTCAGCGCGGGCACTTTCCGACCCCCCCCTCCCCCCGGTCTGGATAGGGTTAAATTTGTTTAGCAACGATAACTGAGAAGGCGGCAATTACTCACGCAAAACAAAACATTAGAGCAGCGTACGGGTGCCTTTTTGTGAGTGTTAGCTTTTAGTTGTTAGAGTAGCGTGCCATTAATTGATTGACTAACATTTCATCCTACTCTTTCTCAATTTAATACCAGTTGATAAATATAACATAGGTTTTGCTGAATATTTTCACGGCTTTTGGCGACACTTGCGTTTAAATAAAGAACCCACCTAAAACCCAAGCTGCTTGTTATACAGCCTGTTAACTTGAGAAAAAGGGTTGCCTTGTTAAAAGTTTTTCGGAAACTCTGTATTTCCTAAGTCTAGTCATTAGACGCCTCATCTCGCCAGGTGCATCATGTCGAGAGACCTTTGACTAAGCACCAACCTCCACTCGTCAACTTGTTAATGCCAATGCACTAACAATATTCAAACAATAGTGGCCAGAAGTCACGACTTTCCCAAAACATGCTGTGTGTGAAAATATTTGCTAACGTGAATTGGCGTTTTAATGGTAACCGCGTTTTGAAACTTGGTGTGAAATTGAAAATGACCAGCGCAAAATAGGTTAAAACTGAGACTAAAACAGCGAGGGACCGCAAACGATAATGCTGTAATACGTAGGATCTGCTGAGAGATCTGATCGGCAAATAAAATGAAATTACAAACAAGAAAGGCTGATCGTACTACGTGAAAAGTAGACTTTGCAAGACACCCACACGACTAGAACCGATACAGCAGGATTGCAACCGCGAACAGCTGTTTCGTCCTTTTTGAGACTCAACAGCGCCGTTTTAGCAAATAAAAATAACGCCAGCCCAGAGAGCCAACGCAAATATATTTCCCAACCCGTACACTGTATAAAGTTCCGTATTTTTAACTCATCTGTTGCTAAGTCTACTTTTCACATAGTACGATAAGCCTTTCTTGTTTGTTAAAACTGAAGTTAATATAAACGAAATATTGAGGTTTTAATGAAGAAAAGTTTCAATGCGGACTTTGGGGAGTTCCTTTTGGGAAGAGTGTTCCACCATCTAGGATTTGTTTATTTTTCCATTGCGTCAGAGAGCCTCCAAGTTATCAAAACAAAAAGCAGGATACTAAAATTATCTGAGAACGATTACTGCAAGAAAATGAAAAATTTTCAATTAGAGAATTGAAATTCAAATTTACACGTGTCATTTACCACTCCCTTCTCAGTTTAGGAGAACAATAATTTCAGCGGAACAAGAATTATTAACTGTAGGGACACAATAAATTGGTTTCTTATTTGTTTGCCATCCTCACCTTCTCTCTTACAATGGCCGTTAGAAGATCACGAAGGCGCCAGCAATACAAAAATGGGTTGATGGACGAGCTCATAAATGTAACAGTTTCTGCGCAGGTCCACTCGTTTGTCCAATGATTGCAATAGTGGACGTCTTAATCATCCCCCTAAAACAACTTCCCTGTTTATACACAGCCATAAATTGTAAATTTGTCGAAAGTGGGTTTACCTTGTAAATTTAAATAAGTGTTAAGACTGCCTCGAAACCTGTTTAAAGCTTCTCGAAACCTCAGTATCTCTTGGCTATTTACTAAAGTATCAACCCATTCTACACACAACGAAATAAAGATAACTTTCTTGCCATGATGGTAAGTAGAGTTTCGACATACATTGTTTTTAATACCGTATTTATTCGTTTGAGCGCTTATTCGAGGCTGGGCGCTTATTAACTTTTTTCCTTCCTTCAAGGTGGGCGCGTATTCGAGGTGGGCGCTTATTAGGGGTTGCGCGCTTAAACGTATATTAACCTGCACAATTTCCCGTTATTGTTACCTAGACTGTTTTTTTTAAAAGAGTCGTCTAATATTTAAGTATCTTTCAGGGGACCTGGGACTGAGAACCAGTCCTTTCTCGTCCAGGATGAAATCATTACACAAAAGTGCAAGTAGAAGAGTGGATATGGTTTTTGGCTTTCAAAGATTGATATCAGTCATACAGTATTCAAGAAATAATTGCAAAAATATTTCTAGCTATTAATATCAATTGTCATCATCATAATAGTTTGTCAGTCGTCCCACTTTTTCGCGCCGCAGTGTTACGAGTGACAATTTCTCAAGCATCCTCCGTCTTAAGATAATCAAAGGAAACATTCATACATGAGAAGTTTGTTAAGTTTACAATTCCAAGAAATAGTGTCTTTCTAGTTTTTTTTTTTTTTTTTTTTTTGCGGAGGATCAACTTTAAACCCAAAGTTAGCTAGCTTTCCTCCGTTTGTTTACATAACATCTGCCTTGCTGTCTTTGCAACTGCCGTTCGAAGCTCGCGTAGACGCCAGCAATACAAAACTGGATTAATGGAAGAGTTCATAAATGCAACAGTGTCGGCTAAGAACCACGCTTTTGACCAGTGATAAGGAGAAATATATAAGATTAACATGTTAATAAACAATGGTGTATAACACACAATCATTACAATGTAATATATGAAGGCGTTCGTTGCATTTTTAGTCGATCGCAGCATGTTTGTAGTATTTTCAGCAATGGAAGTGTGCACAGACTGTTGTTGAACGTGAATTTGTAGCTGATGCCGACGAACAATCCCATAGATTCGGATGTAGCAAACAGTGGATAGTAAGATACAAATAACAATGCTTATAGCTGCAACAGAATAGTAAGCATTCGTATTCCAAAACGTCAACAATGATAACAGAAAGCTGATGAACCAAAGAGTTGCTGATATATACACAGCGCGATGCGTTGTAAACAAATTTGGATATCGCATGTGACAATGAAGAGCAAGGAACCGATCCACACTTATGGCTGTCATAATAAGTAGCGAGACGCCAGTTCCAGATGCGGCCATTATTGAAAGTGCCCGGAAAACCGTAGGATTTTTTGTTACCTTAAAGGTAATGTAAAGCGGCTGTACGAAGAAGCCAACTATAATGTCTGAAGCTGCTAAGCTGCAAAGCAAAACAATGGACGGTGAACGAAGCGTAGGTGTCCTCAATATGGCGGCTAGCACCAGAGTATTGCCAATAATGGATATGAGACTTAGCGGTACATTCATTACACAGATAGTGATGATGATAGTTTAGAGACGAAAATCATTGCCTCTACTGCCTGAAAAATCAACATATGATTTGTTTGCCATCCTTGAAGGCCCTCTCTTACGTTATGAATTTAAGCGCGCTGTCAATTGTTTTGAGTGCTTGGTAAAATCAGGAATAGGTCAGCAAATTGTGTTCTTTATGGCTGCTCAAATAACATTTAGTCTCGAATTAGCATAATCCAATTTCATGCTGTCTGTGACAGGTGAATTTTAAACTGTTGTCGATTAATAACATAAAACACGGTAACAACCCTTTGAATTCGAGCGATCTGTTGCTATTAAATTTTGTTCACCGTAAAAACTGAGAAAGCGACAATTACCACGCAAAACAAAACATTAAATTAGATTGCCATTTTTGTGGGTGACTAAAAATTTTAACCTGCTATTTCTACAAATAATACTAGTTGATAAATATTACAAAGGCTTGGCTGAATGTATACACTTTTCGCGACAATTGCGTCTCAAAGAACCCACCTGAAACTCAAGTTGCTTGTTAGACAGCCCTTTATCTTGAACGAAAGTAAGTTGGCCTCGTTTAAAGTTTCAGAGAAACACAGTAGTACCTAGATTATTGCTTATGAGCCCATTTTAATACAGCGAAAACCAATTTTTACTTGGTTGTCATTAAAGTGTCATTTTTCCTATTTATGCACCTGCTAAGATTTTTCTACCGCCATTTTAACATTTGCATTTTGTCGAGAAACCTTTTACTGCCGAGAACTCGTTTTTGCCTGTAAACTCGTAAGCGCCCATGCACTAAAAACATTCAAGCAATAGTGGCCACTGAAAAGTCGTTAAATTGTTTAAACACTTATTTACCCTCATGACTTAGCGTTTTTAAGGCATGCAACCGCGTTATTAAATTTGGTATTAAACTGAAAATCACCATGACAACCACAAATATTATACGTAAATGGGTTAAAACTGAATTTTTTATCAACAAAATTTTGAGGTTTCTTCGAAAAAAAAAGTTTCGAGGTAGACAAACACTTTTTTTTTCTTTAAGGCAAGTTATCCGCCTTGTTTCTTTTGACGCGAGTGATCCGCCGCTTAGATGTGTCGATTTTCCCATTACGTCAAATAACCGCCAAGTTATCAAAACTGCTAAAAGGGAACTTAATTAATGTTAGAAACATTACTTCAAGAAAATTGCAAATTTTCAATTGAAGTGGGAAGTGCAAAATTTGAAAAACGTGCCACGCAGCATTCAGGTACTCAGTTTGAGATGACTATAATTTTATCGAGGTAAAAACTATTGGCCTTACTGCTACAATAAATTAGTTGCTGATGTGTTTGATACCCTCCCACCCACACTCTCACGGTTTGAAATTAAAGCAAAGCGGTGTTGGTGAGCGTTTGACCAACAGCTTCTCAAATATTATTCTTGAACTTGAATATTATTCTTTTATATATCCAAATTCAAGGCATCTTTGGTTTGTAATGTTGTTAACGGAACGAGAAAGAAGCTTAAATGTAAGCAACATTAAAGATAAATCCACCACCCCATAAAAGTGATTAGCGATCATGTTTAAAGATGGTAAGATGAAACCCAACCGAGACAATTCCTCTTTATGCTAATGCAAGTTGGTAAATGTAGCTTACACTTTAGTACAATTTTACTTATCTCGCAAAAGTCGATGTGAAATTCATTTTGCCCCCAAAAAGAAACATTATAGATTACCTCGAACTTCTGTTTCTCACAGATTTCTTATAGTTTATATTGTATATGAAAAGATAGAAGTTTCAATTTCTGGTTCATTCTATGGCTTTTGCCAAAGTTGTCCACTACAATGTTTATGGCGTGTTGTCATGGTAACTATATCCTCCTCCAAAAAGTCCCAATTAGTTATGCAAATGTGTTTTGAGTTTGAGGCCGGAAAAAAATCTTCGGCCTCAAACTTTTAAAAAAGGTGTTTCTCCCTTTTGCTAAGAGAGATGAACGTTTAATGCCTAAAAGCCTAAAAACAAGCGTTTTCTTGCTCTCGTTTTAGTGCCGTTCGTAGCTCACGAAGTCACCAGCAATACAAAAATGGATTGATGGACGAGTTCATAAATTCAACAGTCTCTGTTAACGTTCATGCGTTTGTCCAGTGATTGAACATTGCTGAAGCTGACACGCCAACAATCATTACGATGTAATAAATAAAAGTGGTTTTCAGTTTGCAATTTTCGTTGATCGCTTCATGTTTTGGTTATCTTCTTCATTTATTTTCACGACTTGTTGTTGAGCGTGAGTTTGTAATTGATGATGTCTGACCATCTTATAGTTTTGGGTAAAATGCAATTGGGTAAAATGTCGTGTTGCTGAATATTTGGTCCAATAGCTTGACGAACAAGCTTCGACTAGAAAGATATAACTTTGTTGTATAATAGCAAAAAAGGCGTATTTTATGAAGGATGAGGCAACTGCACCTTACGTAAAACATCCAAATTCGACCAAGTGTATGTTGACATAGCATAGTACATGGTGACAGATGTGCAAATGTAAAGGTTCTTTCGGCTTATAATGTTATAAATGAAACTATAAGGATACTTACAAACTTAAAGATATAAGCTCGTCAACAATTGATTACCTTCCATGAAAGCGATTGGCAATAATCCTACAAGATGTAACTCCGTCATCCGCGAAAATCTCTTTTTATTTATGCAGTTGGTAAACGAAGTTTACACTTCCCTTCATTGTAACTAATTTAGGTACAGTCGATGTGTAATTCACCGTCACCCCCCCCCCCCACCCCTTCAAAAAAAAAAACTTGCTAGATCGTCCTGAATTTCTGTTTGTTAATGATGTTTGGAGGGAATTCTTGTAGTTAAGATTACTTATGAAACGAAATAAGATTATAATTATATCCTATCCTAAACCTTTTTGCGCTACAAGATATGAGCATTGTTTTGAGCTCGAGCCTTTTGTCGAAGCTGTTTCATAGCAATGTTTATGAACTGTTGTTATGTTAACTATTTTGTCTCCACTAAAAAAAAGTCCAATTATTTATGCGAATGAGTTAAAGCCAAATGATATTTTAAAACCGTATTTTTACCTCCGTTAACAAGAATACCAAACAAGTACCAAGCATTATATGTTGCGATTTGATATAGCTGATGATCTGACCGTGTTTTTAAATAAAGATTATTAAAACAATAAAATAGCTAATTTTCTTGGATTTGTTTACACACGATTTTTCTTGCTGTCTTTACAATGGCCGTTCGAAGATCACGAAGGCGCCAGCAATACAAAAATGGATTGATGGACGAGTTCATAAATGCCACAGTCTCTGCCAATTTCCACACGTGTGACCAGCTTAAGGAAGCCGACACGACAATAAACGTCGGGGAATAGCACAACATCATTACGATGTAGTATATAAAAGTTGTTTTGGCACTTTTTGTTGATCGCTTCAAGTTTAAGGCATTTACGGCATTTATTTCGACGACATGTTGTTGAGCTTGAATTTCCAACTGATGGCGTCTGACAATCCTATAGATTCGGATGTAACAAAATGTGGAAATTAAGAGGCAGATGGCAATACTAATAGCTATAACAAAATAATACGCGTTTATGTTCCAAAAGGTTAGAAAGGATAAAATGAAGGTAATGAACCAAAGAGTTGCTGATGTATACATTGCGCGCTGTGTAGTCATCAAATTCGGATATCGCATGTGATAATGAAGAGCCAAGAACCGATCCACACTTATGGCTGTCATTGTTGTAAGTGACGCTCCCGACGCAAAATACGCTAATGTATTTCCTGCCTTATGCAGAGAACCGTTATCCGTTATCTGGTGAGCAACGTAAACTGGTTGTACGATAAGTCCAACAAGGAGGTCTGATGCAGCCAAACTGCAGAGCAAAATTATGGACGGTGAACGAAGTGAATGAGTCCTTAATATGGCGGCTAACACCAGAGTGTTGCCAATAATGGATATGAGCATGAATGGAGCATTAAGGACGACGTTAACGATAGCAAT
Source organism: Oculina patagonica (assembly GCF_052425735.1). Taxonomy (NCBI): domain Eukaryota; kingdom Metazoa; phylum Cnidaria; class Anthozoa; order Scleractinia; family Oculinidae; genus Oculina; species Oculina patagonica. The sequence continues at coordinate 16,851,459 of NC_135768.1, forward strand.
AGTTTCAGGACCAGAATCATCGACTCTGCTGCCTGAAAAATCGGTTTTTGATTCGTTTGCCATCCTTGCACGCCACTCTCTTACGTGTTGAATTTAAGCACACTGCCAATTTTGTTTGTGTGTTTGCTAACTGGTGGAACAGCTTTGCAAATGTTGTACTTAAAAGATTTTTTAGTCTCGTATTAGCATAACATTATCTGCTGTCTTTATTTAACTGGGGTAGTTTAAATCATTGTTGATTTAAAACATGGAACACAGTGACACCCTTACGGTTTAGAAAAATTCGCTCTTGCTTAAAAAAATTGTTTCTTGCGTGAACTGAGCAACGGACGATTACGCACGCAATATATAAGTACACAATACGCAGCGCGCCTCTTTTGTAGGTGATTACAAAAATCGGTCCGCGATGCGTACGTGTGGGGGCTTGATAATTTCAAATTTGATTCTTCTTTTTTGTGAATTCATTAAGTACATTCAATTACCTTAAGGCTGCTATTTATTGCGGCAAATAATCTTTGCGATTTTTTGCAAATTCATTCCTTGAAAATTTATGAGCAGCAGGTGATTCAAACATTTCTTTGATGCACATGATAACAGATAAACAGCGGAATGTCTATTACATTGATGTAAGATATTTTCGCCTTACGTTATTAAGTATGTCAGAGTAGCACACTTGGGTAGGCATCTGACTGGGGAACGAGAGGTCGCGAGAGGTCCCGAGTTCGAATCCCAGAGGAGACAAGTTTTTTCTTTTTCCTTTTTTTTTTCTTTTTTAACCAGTAGCACTAAAATGGTTTGTTTATTATATCGCTCCGGACGTAGGTATGCATTGCAGAATAATTTACATATATCAGAACATATAGCCATATAGACTGATTCAAGTACAAATGTATTAAATTGTGCTGTTTCATCTGAAAAGCTCTTCATTTTGTTCCGAACAAGCAGCCACGCACTCGATTTTAGCCAACGCTCTGGTTTCTAGATAGATCCATCGTTAATGAAGCTTATGTGAAACCCGATTTAGTTTTCGAATATTCCTACATGTACGACGCTAGCTCGACAGATACGAAAGAGATCGATCATTACATCGCTTTTGCGGCTCTCAATATTGGCTTGCGTAAGCGTAAAAGCTCCTCTTGAATTGATGTGCAACCTGCACAGACTTCCAGCCAAACGAAATGTTGGCTAGTATGACTTCGTGAGCTGCTGTAATGACGAGCAACTACAGGAACAGCTGAAATCAAAGAAACCACACGAAACGACACGCCAAAATCCAATATGGCCTACTCGACAAGACCGCCGACTCATCCCCAGGATCTCTCGCAGAAGACCACGTGACACAAGCAAACCCACGCACAAATAAATAAATAAATCCCTCAGTCGATGACAATGTGCGGGCTCTGCCCCCACAAAAATATTACCTTCAACACTTTACTTTGAGTTATGCAGAATAACACATTTTTGATAGTTGACATCTTAATCAACTACCTAAGACAAGTAGTTTGTTTACACATAACCGTAAATTTTACAAAGGCGAAAGCGGGTTTATCTTGTAAAAATTAATACGTGTTAGACTGCCTCGAAACCTATTTAAAGGTTTTCAAAACCTCAGTATCTTTTTCCTATTTTTTAAAGCATCAAACCATTTTACGCACAGCGAAATAAAGACAACTTTCCGGTCATGATAGTGAGTAGATATTTGACATACTCCTTTTTATTAAATTATTAACCTGCAACGGTTGCACGTTATTGTTATCTAGACAGTTTTTAAAATGACTTGTCGTCTCATATTTAAATATCTTTCAAGGCCCTTCTCGTCCAAGAGGAAATTGTCACATGACTGCTGTGCAGGTAGAAAAAGAGTTGTACATTTAAAACATGGATTACAAAGATTGACATCAGTTTTACAGTATTCAATAATTGAATACGGAAAAAATTCAAGCTATTATTATCAATTAGCATTACCGTTATAGTTTGTTCGTTTACCACTAGTGTAACGAATGACAAATTCTCGAGCAACTTTCGTCTTCAGATGATCAAAGAGAGAATTCATGTATGAGGCGTTTTGTAAAATTTACAATTCCCAGATCTCCAATAAATTGCATTTTAAATAGGGTATTTCTAGTTTCTGTTGAGGAAGATCAGCTTTGAAACCCAAAGTAAGCTAGTTGTCCTCCGTCTTTTGACATAACATCTGCTTTGCTGTCTTGACAACTGCCCTTCGAAGCTCACCAAGGCGCCAGCAATACAATATCGGATTAATGGACGAGTTCATAAATGCCACAGTTTCTGCTAAGGTCCACTCGTTTTTCCAGTGATGAGGGGAAATAACTAAAATTGATAAGGAAATAACTACCGGGCTATAACATAAGATCATCACGATGAAGTAAATAAATGTGTTTTTAGCATTCTTAGTCGACCGCAGCCTGGTCTCATTAAAATTTTCTACAACTTGGAGTTGAAGGTGTATTTGCAACTGATGTCTTCTAACAATTCGATATATTACGATATAGCAAACAGTAGAAATTAAAAGAAAAATAACAATACTAATACTTATGGCAAAATAGTAAAAATTCATGCTCCAAAACCCGAATGATATAATTAAGTTTATGAACCAAAGGGTTGCTGATATATACATAGCACGATGTGTAGTCATCAAGTTTGGATATCGCATGTGATAATGAAGAGCCAAGAACCGATCTACACTTATGGCGGTCATTGTTAAGAGGGAAACACCACATAAAGCAAAGGCCATTCTCTCCATTGCCTCGTTCAGCGAACTGTCTTCCGCTAGTCTAGTACCAATGTAAATCGGTTGTACGACAAGCCCAACAAGAAGGTCTGAGACAGCCAGACTGGATAGTAAAATCATGGACGGTGAACGAAGCGAAGGAGTTCTCAATATGGCGGCTAGCACCAGAGTGTTTCCAATAATGGATATGAGCATCAATGGCCCATTTAGAACACAGTTTATGATGGCGATAGTTTCAAGACGCGAATCATTGCCTCTACTGCCTGAAAACTCAACATGTGATTCGTTTTCCATCCTTGCAGACCCACTCTTACCTAATGAATTTATGCGCACTGTTAATTTTGTCGAGTGCTTGGTAAAATTGTGCAACAACTCGACAAATTTTATTTAGCATGACTGATTTAATATTGGATAATCTCGCATTAGCATAACATTTCCTGCTCTCTGTGACAGGTGAATTTTAAACAGTTGTCATTTAATAGTTTGAAACAGAACAAGGTGACACCTTTGAATTCGTAAGATCTGTTGCTTTTAAATTTTGTTTACTGACAAAAACTGAGAAGTCGGCGATTACGCACAAAAGCATTTTTGTGTCAAAGCTAACATGTTTTTTAATACATATATTTAGGCAAACCCAAAACCAAACCTCCCAGGTAACGCGGGCGTCAAAAATTTGTAAATTGATAGCCCTTCTGTATCACTTAGATGGGTTCTTCCTCACGTACGCATGGAAATTCAAAACGTTTTTGTTCATCGAGGCTTTGCAGTTCAAATACAGCTGAAGCTGGCACTTGAAGTAATTAACACAGATCCAGCAACACAAAGTTACCCATGACAACACAAATTGTACCTGACATTTGATGATAGAAAAAGGAAATAGTATCATTTTTTGACAGTTTATGATAATTGTTATATATAGTATCAGTTTTACCATTAACCACCAAGTGTCACGCATCGCCGGAGACGTTTTCGTCCACTGATAAGAGGACAAATTTAAGTCATACTGTACCCAGTTAAAAACAGTTTGTCATTTGTAAGATAATTTGTTTTTTTAATTAACAGTTGTAATTTGCGATGTGGTGCTCTCTAAATACGAGCTCATCATCTTCTTTTTGGCTTCTTTTGAACAGTTTTGGCTTCGTTGAATAATTCAGGTTAGGTTGAACTGTCTGATTGTTGCTGAAGACCTCATTTTTTTAGATAAGTCAATAGAAAATTACTGTTTCTGTAAAACAATTGAATTTTTGCGAGTTTTGAAACTACCTGTTCAAGTAGAAGATATAGCACGTTTTAAAGTCAAAATTTCACATTGTTACCCTCTTAGAGGCCAATAACTTATAGTAGTTTTTTTTTTTATTTGGAGAACACGAAGCTATTCTAGCAAAAAACTCGGAAACAAAATCGCATAATCTGTTTAACTTTTTAGAGTCTGTAACAACAATAAATGGTCATCTCTCAATAACATAATCTTGATATCATTCCATCCTCCCCTAATATCCTTGATAAGTTTTAGAGGAATCGATGTTCAAATACTGCGAATTATAGTTTTCTAGATAATAACCACTCAAGAAAGTTAGCTAGTAAATTTATTAATGAGCAAGTGTCCTGCGCGACCTTAATATCAACGAAATATTGAGGTTTTATCGAAAAAAAAAGTTTAAAGGAAGACTAACACGTTCTTTTTGGGGAGTGATGTTGATTTTTCCATTACGTCAGAAAAACGCAAACTGTATCAAAACTACAAGCAGGATACTAAATGTGTAGTTATATGTGTATATAAATGTATTATTTTCGCGAATCATCACTTTTATATAAATTATTTTATGATTTTTCTAGCTGTTAGAAGAACTTGAGATTTGTGAGAGTCATAAAAGCATTTAACTCGAATTGTATGGCCATGGCATGTAAGGGACAGTGTAATACCGCAAAGTGGCCAAATGGGCACATTTTGATTTAGTCACGTAATTTCATTTACATTTATCCATGTACATCTTTTCTTTTACGATGTAAAGCTTTTTGTTTGCACTGTGAAAGAAAAAAATTCGAGTGACTAAAAAACAAAATACGAGGTAAAGTTAAGTGTTTTAACAAAATATACATTAGATCGCATTGTGCAAAAACGTGTTTCGCCGTCGAAATATTCTCTCAAAGAAGTCTTGCTTTTAACTTGAAAGGGAACTTTTAATTATAATGCATTCAAGAATCAATAACGAAAAAAAAAAACAAGCTATTAGTATAAATTGACATTTCCATCATATTTTGTTCGTACCACTAGTGATATGAGTGACATATTCTCGAGCAACCTTCGTCTTTGAACAGATGATCAAATTCACAATTCAATTGCTAAATTCACAATTTCAAGAACTTCAAGAAATTGTATTTTAAATATTCGAAGCTCGCGAAGGCGCCAACTATACAGTATCGGAATAATGGACGAGTTCATGAATGCCACAGTTTCTGCTAAGGTCCACCCTCTGATCCAGTGATGAGGGGAAATAACTACCGGGATATGATATAAGATCATCACGATGAAGTAAATAAAAGTGCTTTTAGCATTTTTTGTGGATCGCAGCGTGGTCTCATTAATATGAGCATCAATGGAGCATTCAGGACGACGTTAACGATAACAACAGTTTCAAGACGAGAATCATTGCCTCTTCTGCCTAAAATATCGGCTGCCATTCTTCCAGGCCCCTCAGTCAATTTTGTTAATTGCTTGGCAAAGTGGTGCAATAGTTCAAAGACGAATGTTTGTTTTAATATGACAGCTTAATAAAAGATATTTATTATGTTTATTTAAAATTTCGCATTAGCATTTGATGAAAAATGGAGGAGCGACGATTGTGCACGCATTGTTAACATCTAAGTATATATGTTCTGGTTTAAATTTATCTTTGGTTTAAAATTTTTGAAACCAGTTTAATTTTTATTTTTCATTCCCTCACTGATTCATTATCATAAGCTGAATTAAAAAGAAAAGATAAATTTAAACCACAACCGCATATATTAGGTTGCGTACGTCTTTTGTGAGTGGTTAGCAAATAGTAGTTCTTAAGATTATAATATTTTGACCTTGCTATTAATACAACCTTCTACACTTGACACTTCAATTCCACTCAACTTCATTGGCTGAAGTAAAAAATGGTCAAATTTATTGTTTCCGTTCTACTTTGTGATTGGTTAACTTTGTCTGGGTGACCCCGGTAACAGTAGCCGCACTGTAAGCATTCTTACCAAAGAACAAAGCAGATACTCGACAAAATTAACAGTGAGCTTAAATTCATTAAGTAAGAGAGGGCCTGCAAAAATGGCAAACGAATCGCAAGCAGATTTTTTTGGCAGCAGAGGCAATGATTCTAGTCCTGAAACTATCGTCATCGTTAACTGTGTGCTGAATGGACCAATGATGCTCATATCCATTATTGGCAACACTCTGGTGCTAGCCGCCATATTGAGAACTCCTTCGCTTCGTTCACCGTCCATGATTTTTCTTTGCAGTTTGGCTGTCTCAGACCTTCTTGTTGGGCTTGTGGTACAGCCCATCTACATTGCTACTAACTTAACGCGAGACAGTTCGCTGGACGAGGCAATGAAGAGAATGGCCATTGCTTTATGTGGTGTTTCCCTCTTAACAATGACCGCCATAAGTGTGGATCGGTTCTTGGCTCTTCATTATCACATGCGATATCCGAATGTGATGACAACAAAGCGCGCTTCGTATGCATCAGCCACCCTTTGGTTCATTAACTTACTCTCGTTTTTCTTAACTTTTTGGAGCATGAAAGTTTACTATTTTGCCATAGCTATTAGTATTGTTATCTTCCTTTTAATTTCTACTGTTTGCTATGTCGTAATCTATCGGATTGTTAGAAGACATCAGTTGCAAATACGCCTTCAGCACCAAGCTGTAGAAATACATGACGAAAACATTGATTCGACCACGCTGCAATCGACTAAGAATGTTAAAAACACATTTATTTACTTCATCGTGATGATCCTATGTTATAGCCCGGTAGTTATTTCCCTGTCAATTTTAGTTATTTCCCCTCATCACTGGACAAACGAGTGGACCTTTGCAGAAACTGTGGCATTTATGAACTCTTCCATTAATCCGATATTGTATTGTTGGCGCCTTGGTGAGCTTCGAACGGCAGTTTTAAAGACAGCAAAGCAGATGTTGTGTAAACGGACAGAGAACAATTAGCTTTGGGTTTCAAATTAAAGCTGATCCTCCTCACCAGAAACTGAAGAAATACACTATTTAAAATGTATTTTCTTGGAGTTCTTGGAATTGTAAATTTAACAAAATGCCCCTTATACGAATGCTCTCTTTGATTATCTGAAGACGGTCAGGGCGCTCGAGAATAACGGACGATAACAGAGACTGTCCCATTTATGAACTCGTCCATCAATTCATTTTTGTATTGCTGGCGTCTTCGTGAGCTTCGAACGGCAGTTTAAAAGACTGCAAGGAGACTCTTGTGTGAACAAGTGGAAGAAAAGTAGCTCTTTTTGGCTTTTAGGCATTATACGCAGGGCCCGCGCAGCAAGTTTTAGAGTGTGTGTGGGGGGGCCCTCTTTTTATGTATCCTGGTTTTATCTTAATCAGCGAGAAATTTCACGGATTGGTGAGCAATGACGGTCCCATCGCAAGTTTTATTGAGCAACGTTTCTTCATGAAAATGAAATTTAGTTTAGTTTTTTTTAGTATTTTTCGTCATTTTAGAGGAATTAACATCAAAATTTTCAAGCATATACCCCCCCTGCTAATTTCGCTCACGTGTCCGTCTTCTCGCTGATTAAGATAAAACCAGGATACATAAAAAGAGGAGCAATAATTTTATGCTCATTGTTAAAAGATCAAGGTCGGGACTGTTATTATCGTAACTCTATCAACTGGACTCGGCAATCAACTTGACAATTTGTTTGGGAGCCTAAGGGCCTGATTACATGGCGAATTTCAGCCCGGGGTGAAATTGCCCGGGCTGGAAACGGGCTTGGGGAAACGGGCTGGAAAACCTCATGTCATCGCGTTTTAAATTTCAGTCCGGGCTGAAAGTGAGCTTGCGGATTCTCAGTGGTGGTTTTCAACGAAAGAAAATGGCGGCCACGATAATTATTCAATTTTAAAAGTGTTCAGCCCGGGCTGAAATTCTCCATGTAATAGCAACAAAATTCCAGCCCGGCAAGCCGGGCTGAAATTCGCCATATAGTTGGGCCCTTATAAACTTAACCCAGTCATTATTTCGGATTCAAATTAACCAATTACGTTTTCCTGAGAGGTCCGCTTGCAAAAAGAAGCCATTTAAAAGACATAAACCTGTACTAGCACAAGGCTACAACTGAAATTTTTTTTTGATAATTATAGCGACTTATAACTAATTTATGACAATGTTTGTTGTTAACTTATCTGCGCGTCTACTTTGACAGTAACTTTTGTCCCTTATTACTGAACTAACAAATTTTTTGCTTCTTTTTTTTTAGAATATTTTATTTATTTATTTATTTTTGCCCCTCACTCTGAAATAATTCGGTCTCAAACTTAAAACACATTAACATAACTAATTGGGATTTTTTGTTGGAGGCATATAGCCACCATGACAGCACGCCATTAACATTGTTGTGGAACACTTCGGCAAAAGCCATAAAATGAACCACAACATTTAATCTTCTAACGTTACATATACAATAGTATCTGTAAGAAATCCGTGAGAAACAGAAGTCCGAGGTGATATACCATGTTTATTTCTGGGGCAAACTAAATTTCACATCGATAATAATAACTTTATTTATATAGCGCCATTCCTTATTCTCATGGCGCCTCACAAAATAAATGTGTAAAAAAAAAAAAAAAACTGTTGTGAAATCTATACATTAAGTGTTAAAAAAATGTTAAAAATATTTACAAAACAATGAATAGCTATCTATAAAACTTTTGAAAAGGTAAGTCTTTAGGCCCCCTTTGAAGCTCTCGGTTGAGTTTGCCTTTCGCAATGTAAGTGGAAGATTAATCCACAGCTTTGAGGAGCAAACAGTAAATGCCCTCTCGCCATATGTCTTTGTCAGAGACCTCGGCTGATCTAAAAGTTCATTGGTGACAGATCTCAGAAAACCCAAGTGAGAGTGATAGTGAAGCTTATCAGTCAAATAGCTAGGATATGCACCGTTAAGGGACTTATAAACTATCACTAAAACCTTAAAAATAACGCGATAATCGACTGGAAGCCAATGGAGGTCAATAAAAACAGGAGTAATATGCTGAAATTTGCCAATTTGAGATACCACCCGTGCAGCTGTGTTCTGAACATATATAGAGATTACTCCATGGAAAATGCGCGCGTACGATTTTTATTCACGAGTTGAGTAGTATCAGAAAACGAACGAGTGAGCGTAGCGAACGAGTGAGTTTTCTGATACAACTCTACGAGTGAATAAAAATCGTACAAAGCATTTTCCATGGTGTAATTTGTTTATTTTATAGATACTGAGGTTTTTGAAAAGAAAATTAAATCGCTCGACTTTTTATCAGTTACGCGCGTGTTTAGGAAACCCATTCATCTGCCATAAACTAAAATAGCTAAAACATCTGTTTGTCTTTCAAAATCACATCTTTAATGAAGTAGCACAAGAAATGAGACGTCAGTTTATACTCTCACAACTTTTACAGAAACAACTTTTGATAGAAAACCTGACTGAGACTTGTACAAAACTTGCAAGTTCCAGTTCAATGTTTAACAGAACAAAACAGCGCTAAACGCTGAATAACTCAACGCGAACTCGAGCGAACTTTTACCAAATTAAATCAAGAAAACAGTCTGCCAAAACCAAGGACAAACCTGCAGTGTCTTAGTCATCATCTGAATCAAAACTCGCTACAATCCCTCGGCGTGAAGACGGCCCGTATTCTTGTCCTTCCTTTGTGCGAATTTACTCAAAGGTTTATTCAACTCGGCAGGAGGAATTTCGGTTATCTCGCTTCGTGTTTCTCTTTTTTGTTTGAAGAAACGTTGTGACAACAAGGCCGTCTTGTTTCGTTTTCTTTTTAGTGTTTTGTTTTTCCTGTTCTGCAATATAAACGACTCAGTGGAGCCGTTAAAGACACAAACAAACCTTGAACGTGTCTCCGACATCTCGCCGGTGTTTACGACGAGAATCAAAATGGCGATACGGTGCATGTTGTTCACAAGTGAGTTTTCGTCGTTCGCGCTTCTGATTGGACGAACGACGTTTTTTCACTAGTGAGTTTTCATCGTTCGCCTTTCCTATTGGCTAATGCATTTTACGTATCATTTGTACGCAATCGTTTTTTCGTGAGAAAATCTCAGTATCTATGATATAATGTAGCTTTCTTAATTGATACTTCGGACAGCGGCAAAGTAAGGAGTTACAAGACTACGAGATTAGTTTTAAAATCTGATTGTACGAAAGTGTAAGCTACATTTACCAACTTGTATTAGAAAAAACCAAACATTATGTCTAGACATAATGTTTTTTATGTCGAGGCATGTTCATTTGATAACCCGTTGGTAGGTTCCGCACCAGGTACGAAGTTGAACCAATAAGATTTTAGGGCGGAGTTTGCTATGTAAAAGCAGGAACAATCGCTTGACTCGTCCTTCTTTTCCTCGCCATTGTGATATTCACTTTTATAATGCTAGATTCAGCAGGAACCTTTTCATTGACAATTATGCTGGAAATCTCTAAACGTACGTTTTATTATAACGGAACAATGATTTTTGACTCGTAATCTGTCGCATTTGATCCTGCTATTGTATCTTAGTAATGTCCATTTTAAATCATTTTTACCTTTAATTTTAATCTTAACCATGTTATGCCAATTTCATTTCCTATTGTAACAGGGCCCACATAAATATCTACTAGTTACATTAATTTTACCCAGTTTAATCAGCTTTCTTTTGCGTCTACAAACCTGAAGTTCGTCTTTCCTACAGTATATTCTCATCCTACACAAACTAATCCGCCCTCATTTATGAAGTCCCCTTTAAACAAATTTGAGTGGATCCAGTGGTAGTGTAGCCTGCGTCGCAGACGTAATCTGTTTAGTTTCGTCTGCGGCGCAAACTAGTGGTAGTGCTACATGTTGACATCTGTGTAGATCCCGGAGGAGTGCTATTTTTGGTGATTCACCAATTGTTATTTATTTATAGCCGTTTTTGGTCTATCAGCTCATTTGTATTCTTCTATTTAGGTTTACAACAGTTATTTTCAGCAATAGCCACTGTCCCTAGCCTGGAGATGGCCAACAAACTGCAGATGTATTTTATCTCATGGCTCTCAACAGTTTGAAGTACTCTTGCTATTCTAATGCAACCACGTACCTGCTGATCATTACCATTTGATGTACAACTTCTGACAATCGGTGATCCATGATGACAATCTTTTAGGAGCACGATGCTTTAGACATTTTCTTGACCAGTCAAAGACGTGTTCATGTACAACAGTGCTCTAATGGCGAGGGCAAGGTGTGATGAACTACGCATTTTCTTGCGGCTAATTATAATTATTCAGAGTTGCTGTAGATGAATAAGGTGTACTATAGTTGTTTTTATGTTTATAATATTTTGGCCTTGCTATTAGTACTACCATCTACACTTTACATTTAGTTATGCATAATTTACAACAAATTTGGCAGCAGTGAACGTCTAAATCACCCACCTTAAACAAGTAATAATAATAATAAAATATTTGTATAGCGCCAATATCCGTAAAGTTCAAAAGCGCTTTACAGAAGTAACGTTAAAAATATTAAAACACTATTTAAAAAATATAATAAAAATAGTTAAAAAGTTACAAAATGCTTGAAATCTTGAGACTAATAAAAATGTTGCTAAAAAGTTATAAAAATGCTTTTTCAAAAAGGCAAGTTTTAAGTTTATGTTTAAAAAGGGACACTGAGGAGCTGTTCTTGATGTCAGAAGGCAGAGTATTCCAGAGTGCAGGAGATGCTACGGAGATAGATCTTGCGCCATATATTTTCAAATTGAAATGCGGAATTGAAAGAAGGTCTTTAGAAGATGAACGAAGCTGACGAGGTGGAGTGTAAGGAGTAAGAAGATCGCGAACGTATGAATGTGCCAGATCGTTTAGAGCCTTGTACGTGATGAGTAGAATTTTAAAGATGATGCGATAATTAACAGGAAGCCAGTGAAGATTGAAGAAAATAGGTGTGATGTGTTCGTGTTTTCTTGAGAGGGTGATGAGACGATGCATTCTGGACGTGCTGTAACTTTTCTATTAGACAGTTCGGTAAGCCTAAGAGTAAAGAATTGCAGTGATCCAATTTTGAAGATACAAACCCATGAACAAGTATTTCAGTAGTGGTCGATGACAGGTACTTCCTTATATTGCTAATATTAAGGAGGTGATAAAAAGTTTCTCAAAAACTCAATAGTTCCTAAAAGTTATCTTTTCATTTTACACAACTCGAAAAATGAATTCCACCTACGTAAGTTTTTTAGTCATTTTGACAGTTTATAATACTAAACCACGTTCCACTATGTTAAAACCCTGTCTTGACTCTAAGGGCCTGTTTACATGATTCCGGAATGACTTTCATTCCGGAACGAAACCCGTTCCGGAATGAAGTTCGTTCTGCATTTACATTACAGAGTCGACCGGTTCAACCAAAGGCATTTTCACGTGCGTGGTTTTCGCGCTAGGTGAAAACAAGGTGGCGCATGTTTCGCGCGAGATCAAAACAAGATGGCGCATGTTTCGCGCAAACATGTTTTTGTGCTTACTAATTGCCGTATCTGCAATTTTAACGAGTAATTTGACCATAGAGCTGCTTCTTTGGGCTAAACAGTAAATGCTATTACGTTTTTTCGCTCTGAATTCAAACTGTGGAGTCCGTGTGCGGTTTCATGAGTTACGATTTCATCTCGGAACGAAATTCGTTCTGTGTTTACATGATACCAGAATGAAATGTAATTCCAGAACGAAACTTTCATTCCGGAATGAAAACCGAAATTAACTCATTCCGGAATGACTTGACACTACAGAGAAATGTATGGGGATGGAATGAACTCGTTCCGGAATGAAAGTCATTTCGGAATCATATAAACATGTCCTGAGGCTTTCTGGTTTTAAATGCATATTTTCTTATATCCATTTCAGTTTGCCTAGTAATTCCACCAGGAGACTCGATAGAAAGGAATCGATACCAAGTATAGTTGGGCGAAAAGCCTCGGTGCCATGTTTGAATTTCGATTTCGACGTCTTATCTTGGCGTATGTATTTTGGCGAAAGACCTGGGGCTGAGAACCATTAATATTCTGCACTCGTCAATGGATGTCTAAGATGATGTCTGTAGGAAATGATTGGCCCTAGTTAACATCCGCCCTTACTTTAAACATATCTTTCTCAAACAACTCTCAAGCAATAGTTGCCAAACGTCACCACTTTTCCTAAAAGCAATCGGGAACATTTTGGTATGTCAATTATTTTTAGTCGCGCGTTCTAATGGCAATTATGTTTTTAAATTTGGCATGAAACGGAATTTTGCCATTACAACCATAAAGATCCGTAAAATAGGTTTAAAATTGAAGTTTACATCAACAAAACAATAAGGTTTTCTTGAACATAAAGTTTCAAGGCAGACAACAAGTTTCTTTTTTAAGGAAAAGTGATTCGCAATCTTGGATTTGTTGATTTTTTCATGACGTCAAAAACCGCCAAGTTGACAAAACTGTTAACGGGATACTAGAATTGTCTGACAAAGGTCATCGCAAGAAAATTAAAAGTTTTCAATTAAAAAAGGGAAATTAAAAATAAAGCCTTCTGCCAAAACAAACAGTTTTTAATTCGATTGCAGTCCTCGCACCTCATGTCGTTCTTTTTAAAATTATAAGACGTTGTTGAAGAGTGCTTGGTCCGGTAGATTGACCGATATTATATAAATTTAGTAAAAAATGGCTTTTGTAAGAAGGGTGCGACATATAATTCTTTATTAAATGTATGCGTTGACATATAAAGAACATAGCGCGTGGCGACATGTTTCAATTCAAAGTTTCTATTGGTTTGTGTTTTTATTGACTAAACAAGAAGGTAGCTGTAATTCTTGCAACATTGATAAACGAACCAATATCTGAAAGGTTATTCTGTTGAAGTCCCTGCATGAAAGTAATTGGCAATCGTGTTAGAAATGGCAACAAGTCACCCAGTCAGGAAAATCCATTTTTATTTGTAATACATTAGTTCGTAAATGTAGCTTACACTTTCCTACAATTAAACTAATCTAGCGAAACTGGATGTTTAAATTAAATCATTTTCCCCAATGACGAAACACAGAATATGAAGTTGAATCTCTGTTTCTTAAAGATGTTTGAAAAGGGATTCTTACAGTCAATATTACATAAGACAATAAAAGATTAAATTCGTCAATCTGATCGAGTTGGGAAGTTAAGGATATCTTTTTTAGGGTTTTTGTGGAACCTACGTGTTGCCATGGTAACTACAGGTTTGAGGTAGAATGATTCTAAAAAAGGTTACTTAGATGTGCTTTCAGCCTTTGCCGCGAAGGATCAACGATTAAAACCTTAAATATTAAAAGAGTCAGTTCTCTTCCATTTGTCTACACACGATTGCCCTTGCTGTTTTTACAACCGCAGTTCGAAGCTCACGAAGGCGCCAACAATACAAAAATGGATTGATTGACGAGTTCATAAATGCTACAGTTTCTACCAAGGTCCACGCGTTTGTCCAGTAAGTGAAAAAGCTACTAAACATCGGGGTATAGCACAGAATCATTACCACGTAATAAATAAAAGTCGTTTTGGCACTTTTCGTTGATCGCTGCGTGTTTTGGTTATCTTCGCCATTTATTTCCACAACATGTTGTTGAGCTTGAATAAGCATCTGATGATGTCTGACAATCCTATAGATTCGAATGTAACAAAATGTCGAAAGTAGGATACAAATGGCAATATTAACAGTTACAACAAAATCGTAAACGTCCCTGTTCCAAATGGCTAAGAAGGATAAAATGAAGCAATATGACCAAAGAGTTCCTGATATATACATAGCGCGCTGTGTAGTCATCAAATTCGGATATCGCATGTGATAATGAAGAGCCAAGAACCGATCCACACTTATGGCTGTCATTGTCGAAAGCGAGACGCCTAGTGCAAAAAATGCCAATGTACTCCCTGCCTGATGCACAGAAACATTTTCCGTTAGATGGTAAGCAACGTAAACTGGTTGAACGGCAAGTCCGACAAGGAGGTCTGATGCAGCCAAACTGCAGAGAAAAATTGTGGAAGGCGAACGGAGCGAAGGAGTTCTCAATATGGCGGCTAGCACCAGAGTGTTGCTGATGATTGATATGAGCATCAATGGAGCATTCAGGATACAGTTTATGATGACAATAGTTTCAGGACTAAAATTATTTTCCGATATGTCTAACATCTTCGCACCCCTCAGTAAAGGTTTGTATTTTAAACACAAACTATGTTGAAAGCTTGGTAAAATTTTGAAACTGCGCGACAAATCCAACTTGAAATTATTTTTATAACTCACATTAGCATAAATATTAAGTCCTGCCGTCTTTCACAGGTGAAGTTTAATCTTTATTGATTCACCGTATTGGATGGTCATGGGTCACGTCGGGAGGCCTATAAGAAGTGTTTAAATCATATGTAATTGCCACAAGTTTCGAGTTTCTTTGAGGCCTGTGTTTATCACACAGGGCACAAAGGAGCCTTGAGTCGACCGTCTCTCGAAAAAGGTGCTTTCTCAATGTTGGATAGCCTCGAATTGAAAATTTCACAGAAACTAAATACATGTATTTCTTTAGGTGATTATCAGACTTATCGCCCCATTTACGCACAGAGAAAAATAATTTCCCCGGATTTTACTGAAGTGACATTTCCCATACTTATTCCTCGCTAATTTTTTCAAACTGAAGTGTCATCTTGCACAAATATGCATCTTGTCGATAGACCTGGAACTGAAAAGCGACCTTTACTTGGCAATGAATGCCAGCGATAATGCCTGAAGGAAACCAATAGCCCTGACTTTAAACTGATTCTTACTTAAAAGAGAAGTTCATTCCAGAATGGCCATATATTTTTTTTCACAAACTTTATACAAAGATATGTTATTCAACAAAATTTCAGCTTCCAACTGAAGTAGCCCAAAACTTGAGAACTGAACGCCACCATCCTGGAGCTGGTAATGTACGCGTGACGTCAAACAGCTCAGCCCGAGGTTTGGCGCGAAAACTGAAATACTCGAAACTCATTGTTTCTTTGTGTCGTACCGGATACTCAAATTTCTCTCCTCGACGATATGAAATTTTACACTTTTCAGCTTCCTGCTTATGGCGCGTTTTTACTGTCAAAATTCAACATCAAAAATCGAATGTCATCATTCCAAAATGACCACCATAACTCCAACTCAATCAACAAACCTTTTCTAAATCGAACGGCATTTTCTCGTAACAGATGGGTTAATTCGATCAAATACTTCTCAAATTGACCAGTTTTCTTCCAAATCGAGCAAATTACATCGTTCACACTAAATCGGTTAGGTTACGGGGTAATTCCTTCAGACACTTTTCAGATTGATTAGATACCTTCCAAATCGATCAGTATACTTCTAAATCGATCACCATACCCAAGATGCTTTGCTGGTATTCTGCATCCGCTGGCAGAACACTACCGCGGGCTCTTCAGTTTACACGTGGAGCGATCGTCGAAGGACAACAGAGGTAAAATGTGAGTGTAATTATACTTTAATATATGTACCTAGAATATGATTTATTCATGAAAGTAACGCATTTTTCTTTAGAGGTTTGTGTAATATCTCCAACGCATCGAATGCTCTTAAACTCGGATAAAACGGACATAAACAATCGCAAATCACTTTTGAACTAGATCTCTTTGCCACAATAAGCTGAAATTAAGATTACCGCGAATATAGAAAACAAAATTCTTTCGGATATCGACGGATTTTCAAGAATACTGCTAGAGAACAAAAAGAAAGTATACGATTCATTGTTTTGGAGCAGGGGAGGAAAATGCTTACTGTAAAAAATTGGGCAGATTTTGTTGGTGTCAATGATTGGTATTCAGTTATTGTTCAATTGAAAACAGTTGCCCTCCTAGTGATTGAATGATAAATAAAGGCCAAAATTTAATTGCTGATATAGCCACACAAAACAGAAGTATAAGTACACGAGTCCTTATATTGTGCCATGGCTCCTGATTGTACATCAGTCAATTCCACCTTTTGTACCCATCCCCCCTACCCATGGCATTCATTTCTTTTTTTAATGAATTGGATAAAGATGTGTGCACAGAGATACCATTCAGATGCCCTGAGGTGTGATTGTCATTTAAATAGTAGTTGATTCTGATTCTCTTCTTGCACCAGCTTTGTTAAATGCGTATCTGAAACCTTGTAATGGACTAACACAGTGTGCACAGTTTTGAAACTATGTTCGGGTAAACAAATTCCCCACCACAAGGACAGAGAAGGTGAACAAATGCCCACTGGGGGAGGGGGGCATTTGTTGTCCAAGCGGGGAAATGGGCATCAGGTGGAATTGACTGATGCAATATCATAAAATTAAGATGCAGAAAGAAAAGATGGCCTGTTGTTGGTGTTTAACCCTAGATTTCTTTCACATAGACCATGGGTGACGAGGAAACGAAGAATTTGATTAAGACGTGTGCTGAGAATCTGCTGAATGCAGTCAGCCAGTTGCCCAACAAAAACTCTGGCAAAATACACGTCAGGCCCCCATTGTTAACCCAATATGTATTCACTTTCCTTCCCAGAGAGGGAGAATTCCCAAACATTTGACCAGGGGGGGGGGGGGGGATCACTGAGACCCTGTTCATGTTCCAGAGAAAAAATGTGAATTTGCAACTCTGTTCCAGACATACATTGGAAACATAGGTACCCTTTTCCAGACAATATGCACAATAGAATATATAAAAAACACTCGAAAATACAAAGTGTTCACTTGACTTCGTCTGTGGCTTGAAGATAAAGTCAGGTAGGAAAAAATCATGCTCTGATGATTCATTTATTGAAGGCTTACTCTAACTATCAGAATCTTTACTTTTTCTTTCTCTGGTAGTGTTTTTGGAAAATCCGTCGATATCCGAAAGAATTTTGTTTTCTATATTCGCGGTAATCTTAATTTCAGCTTATTGTGGCAAAGAGATCTAGTTCAAAAGTGATTTGCGTTTGTTTATAGCCGTTTTATCCGAGTTTAAGAGCATTCGATGCGTTGGAGAAATTACACAAACCTCTAAAGAAAAATGCGTTACTTTCATGAATAAATCATATTCTAGGTACATATATTAAAGTATAATTACACTCACATTTTACCTCTGTTTTGTCCTTCGACGATCGCTCCACGTGTAAACTGAAGAGCCCGCGGTAGTGTTCTGCCAGCGGATGCAGAATACCAGCAAAGCATCTTGGGTATGGTGATCGATTTAGAAGTATACTGATCGATTTGGAAGGTATCTAATCAATCTGAAAAGTGTCTGATCGAATTACCCCGTAACCTAACCGATTTAGTGTGAACGATGTAATTTGCTCGATTTGGAAGAAAACTGGTCAATTTTAGAAGTATTTGATCGAATTAACCCATCTGTTGCGAGAAAATGCCGTTCGATTTAGAAAAGGTTTGTTGATTGAGTTGGAGTTATGGTGGTCATTTTGGAATGATGACATTCGATTTGTGATGTTGAATTTTGACAGTAAAAACGCGCCATACCTGCTACCCAAACGTTAAACGGCTGTCAATCTTCCGAAGTTTTAGCTGCATAGATTTACTCTTCCTTAATCGAAAAACAGTTAGTAGTTTTATGAGGTCCTTTTATCTCTGATTATTTCTGAGCAGGGATTGAGGAGGCTCGTTGTAGTTTTTTAGCCCTAGGGTGGTTGTCTTTAAATTGAAAATTAGCAAGGAAGCCAATGTTCGATTTTTGCCAAAATACACCATAATGATCAAATATGACCAAAGTTTAATTTTTTACTGGTCACTTAGTCACAAAGGTTACCATAGCAACAATTGTCGTTTTCTTTTTTTCAAACAAGCCTATTTTTTTCGAAATCTAGATCGACTCTAAGTATTCATTTTTTGATATGTTAAAGTTTAGCAAATTGACTTACTGTTGACGAAATTTTAGAAAAATCCGTAAGAGCGTTTTTAAGTAAATCAAGAATGAAGTTTTCAGAAAAATCCCGTTTTAATGTGAAATAGGCGCTTCTAAATTGTTCGTAGTATTTGAACGCAGTTTTTCAGAATTAAATATAAATAATTACACCATCAAAGACCATTAACTAAAAGCGAGAGAGTTTTTGCTTTAATTTGTTAGAATATATCGACTGCCGATTGTAGGAAACTACGAGAAGTAACAAAAAACTTCTTTGTTGAATGATTTACTCTTAATCGCTCTTACAGATTCTTCTAAAATTTTGTATACAGGTAGCCAATCCACCATACTTTCACATATCAAAAAATGTATCAATCTAGATTTGGAGAAAATCAAGTTTGTTTGAAAGCAAAAGAAAACGATAGTCGTTGCTATTGTAACCTTTGGGACTAAGTGATTAGTAAAAAAATTAAACTTTGGGCATATTTGATCATTATGGTGTATTCTGGCAAAAATCGAAGATTAGCATCCTTGATAATTTTCATTTTCAAAACAATAATGGCTTGGATTAGTTTTGTGATTTAGAAATTCTTGAACACCGTTTTACGGAGAAGATATCAGTCTTTGTAGGTCTAATATCTTCAACATTGCAAAGATAACATCTTTAAGCTAATATCTAATATCTCGAGCTAATATCTTTAACATTGCGTGCACTGTAGTATCCTTCTGGTACCATTAATAACACTATAAACCCGAAAAAACCTTGAATTTGCACATCTGTCACCGTGCACTTTGTTGTGTTAACATACACTCGGTTGAATTTGGATATTTTTAAAAGGGTAGCAAAGGGGGTGTCGAGATCCCATTTCACGCACAAAATTTAACCATTTCACACGTCGCGCATACATGAAACAGCAAAATTCACGAATCACGTGTCTTTTCCTTTTCTAGCTATTTTCACCCGTCACGGTATAATTTTTGCCCTATTTTTACGCGTCACAGACTAACTTTTCCCTTTTCACGTTTCACGCATAAACTCTTTGCTACCCTTTTTTAATTATAAGGATAATTATTATCGCTCTGAAAAAAAAAAATTATTCTTAACTGAGTACTGAATGCTAGCACGTTTTCCAAATTTTGATTTCCTTTCCTCTTAACAAACATTTAACCCTTCTTAGGTGATTTTAGCATCCTGCTCGTAGTTTTGATAACACGGCAATTTTCACACGTCATTGAATAAGGTTAATTATTCTCGTCCTGGATCTTTTTTTTTATTCTAAATTGAGTACTGAATGCTGACACGTTTTACAAATTTTTATTTTCTCTTCCCTTAACAAAACTTTAACCCTTCTTAGGTGATTGTAGTATCCTGCTTGTAGTTTTGATAACACGGCAATTTTCACACGTCATTGAATAACCAATAAAACCAAGATGGTAGATCACTCTCCACCAAAACAAACATTTTGTTCAAGAAAATCTCAATATTTCGTTAATGGTAACTTCAATAATAAACCTTTTTGCGCATGTTTATGGTTGTCGTGACAATATTCAGTTTCACACCAAATTAGGAACATGATTTTCATTAAAACACGAGGTCACGCAACCAAATAATTGACACACCATAATGGCTTTAAGGTCGCGGGAGACACCTTAGGCTCATCATTATGCATTTATTTAAAGCGTATGCACGAAGTGCAACGACGGACATCGACAACTTTACGAGATATTCATGACTGGATAAAAATATGGGTGCGTGCGCGTGATTTTTTTAAAAAAATTAATTCCTGTTTCTTTGACATTTTAACCAATTTAAAACAACACTTGGCGTTATACGTTTATATAGATTGTAGGAAGTCTATGAGCTGATTTTTATTCAAATTTGAATGTTTCTGCAACTCAGAGTAATCACAATAATATTCGGCATAAACAATCGTGTCCTTCATAAAAACGCATTGTTCTCACCATAAAAGCGTGGAATATAATTACCATAATTACATCTCTCCTTTGGAAACTGATCGTGTTTTGGTCGGGACACCTTCGGAAATCTCAAAGTTTGGACTTTTCCGACAATTTTGTGGCAGAGAATACAGCGCGGATACAGACATTTATGACTTGCCACTGCAGATAGGTGAACTATGGATATTGTAGTGTGTCATAACAGAGGCGGAATTTTAAAAGAGCGCTTTTAGAAAGAGGTAGAAGGCAATAAATAAAAATTTGCGCATTTAAACCGCCATAACTTGCTGGCAAATTTTAAATTAAAAAATCCGCTTCTGTTATGACACTCTAGAGATATTGACTGATCATTTTTTGACAAGCTCACAGTGTGTTGTCTCGTACTCGTTCCGCAAACTCTGCCACAAAATCATGTTCTTCCCAATTTGGCACAAACGTGGCTATTACATCGCCGTTCAGTACAATCTACCACATAAAAGAAGACATACATAATCTTTTATCATTTCTTTATGTCTCTGTAAAATTTGAGCTTAATCACACCCATAACAGCCGAGAAATAAGCGTTTTAAAAGATACAGGTCAAGCAAAATTTCGCTTCATGAATTTATTCATGCTGTAGGTATCCCCCGCGACCTTAAGAAAAGTCGTAATGTTTGGCCATAATTGGTTGAAACTTTTTTAAGAAAGATATGTTTGAAGTTAACTCGGCCACTAACCAGGGCAGATATTTTCGCAGGCATTCATTGACGACTGGTGTTTGGTTATCCGTCCCTGGTCTTTCGACTAGATGCATATGCCAAGATTGGAGATATAAAATTTGGACAAGGGAAGGGCGAGCTCACTGGGATGTAAGTTTCTTGTTTTTATTTTTTCCAGACTCTTTTATTGATTGACAAATTATTCTTACAGGCGTTTAAGTCGCTTTTAGTCTTGTGTGGAGTGCTTCTCATGGTTTCTACTCTTGGAAAATCTTCTTAATTTCGTGAGTGCCTGGGTTGGCCTTAGGTTTGCCCAAGTCTGTTCGTTGTGTTAACATTTTTCTCTTGCCAAGTCTTTTGGCTTTTCCCTTTAGTATTTGTACCCAAAACGGGCTAATATATTTGTAACTTTCCCACGACAAATCTGACAGCTAAAAAGGTCTAGACGATATGATGGTTTTGATTGGAAAATATGAACCGCGGTCAATATCATATTCAATTAAAGTTCTTGAATTTGTTAGTTCCCAGTCCTTGTGAGTCACAATAAATCATGTATATGTTCCCTTTTGTTAAGCTATCTTTATGTTTTTGTATAAATATCTGTTTCCATGTTTTGTTTCTGTTATTTCCTCAACAAACAAAAAATCTTTACTTGCCAGGTGCGAATCAACTTTGCACCTAGTATGATGCAAGGTCATAGTCAAGTTGAAAGTCAGTTTTATGACTTGGTTAATCTTTTCAGCTTCTGCAGCAAGAATCAATTAGCCTGCATCAATTCTCTTCCGTCTCTTTACGTAGCATCCTCTTAACGGTCTTTGTAACTGCCGCTCGAAGCTCACGAAGGCGCCAACAATACAATATTGGATTTATGGACGAGTTCATAAATGCCACAGTATCTGCTAAATTCCATGCGTTAGTGGAGTGGACCTGGTAGATACCTAACATTACCATAGCAACAAACAACGGAAAATAACACAAAATCAACACGATGTAAAATACAAAAGTGTTAATAGCACTTCTCTTAGATCGTTCCATGTCTTGAATATTTTCAGCATCAAAACTTTGCATAGCCTGTTGTTGAGCATGAATTTGTAGCTGATGCTGTCTAACAATCCGATAGATTCTGGTGTAACAAACAGTAGAAACAGAGAGGCAAATGACAATGTTGGTGGCTGCACCAAAATAACTAGCAGTTGCGTTCCAAATAGAAGATAGTGCTAAAATGAAGCTGAAGAGCCAAAGAGTCAGCGATGTATATATGGCACGATGGGTGTTCATCAAACTCGGATATCGCATGTGATAATGAAGAGCCAAGAACCGATCCACACTTATGGCTGCCATTGTCATAAGCGAAACACCACATGCAGCATATGACATAACTGCTAGGGCCTGATACATGACAGCATCTTCCGTTAGTTCAGCAGCAATATAAAGCGGTTGTACAACAAACCCAACGAGAAGATCCGAAACAGCCAGACTACAGAGCAAAATGGCGGATGGTGAAAGCAGCGAAGGAGTCCTCAATATGGCGGCCAGCACCAGAGTGTTGCCAATAATGGATATGAGCATCAATGGAACATTCAAGACACAGTTTATGATGACAATAGTTTCAGGACGAAAATTGTTACCCGTATGACCTGAATAATCATTTGTCGATCCGTTTGCCATCTCCTTTTAACGCTTTGGAATTGTGACACAGTGTTGCCAAATGTGTTTCCGTCAGCTAGCTCGACGATTGCTATCCTTCAAAAGAATTAGTCGATAAATTGAGATTTCGTATTCTAACTGCTAAAATAGCTTACTGAGATTGATGTTTGACACGAGAGACGCCTACCAAAATATTGAGCGATACGAGCTTTCACAAGTTTTGATCGCTAATTACAACTGCGACTTATTATAAACAGACGAGAAACAGCTATAGCATATATCCTTATTCAAATGTAAAACAACATGATGCGGTACAGATGTTTTTATTTATTGACTTAAAATGCATTTCACAAAACCAGAGTTTAATTAGCTGTTTCGCTCTGAAAACAATAGAACAGATAGACGACATGCCTCAAATTGAGATTGAAATTGAAATTGATTTTGTGCCACGGTGTTATGGAAAAAAAAAAGATGATTGTTGAGCACAACTCAATACGATTGCTCGGGCATTAGCATGATGAAATTTAAGCTTGTTGTACGTTATGGTTAATGGCTAATGGTCCAGAGGGAAAAATGTGAATAGTAAGCGACATATCTTTCGAAAGTTTTGATCGTCGATTACCAGCACCTGTATAACAAGAGGTAAAAGAGGCTCTTTTAGCCGAATAAATGTTAGAGAACAACATCATATACAGTGTAACTCTTTTAAATTCTAGGGTTTTTTGCTTTCAAACATCATTTACGGAAAGAGAAAGTGGCAATTACCCACGCAAAACAAAACATTAGAGCAACTTGGCTCTTTCTTATGAAAGTAAATGCATTATTGAAAAGTGTAGCATAAGCATTACGTATGCAAGCCATATGTGGCAGCGATCAAAAGGGAATGCATTCGTAAGAAATCCCATTTTTGTAACAAACTTTAAGGAGAATGGTAATAAGACTGAGTGTAATCCAATATGGTTTAAAATATAAAATAAGCCTGCGTGTAGACCTTCCGAGTTTGAAGGAAATAAGACTAGACGTCTGCACGCAGGCTATAATAATACGAGTGATTATCAAAACCGGAAGTATTATTACTAACCAAATTGGATGAAACGCAGTTTTGTTACCAATTTTTTAAGTCAATATCAAAATTCGGCGACAAAAAAGAACAAATAGAGAAAATTATGTTAACAAAAATGAATAATAATTTCTATCCGACAAGATATCGCATAAAAGGCATATATGAAAAGGTCTTAATAACATGCAGCAGACACGTAAAGATTTTAAGGAAAACGACAACATTTTGCAAGACATGTTTTCCTTAAAATCATATTTGAAAAAACGTTTAGGTGTAGAAAAGAAGTAACGCTCAGTCACTGGCTGAACCCAATCGAGCTAGTAAACGGCGATCAAATTTTATCATAGACACTTTTCTTTTGGACACCTTTTATTCGCCTCTCGCACTCCAGTTTGTTAAAAAATTGAATGAAGTGCGCTAAGAAAAAATCATGTTGATCACTAATTACAACTGCGACTTATTATTAACAGGCAAGGAACAGCAGAGCATCTCTTTCTTCAAATGTATAACAACATGATGCAAGGTGACACGACAGAGGGTTTATTGAATTAAAATGTTCGTCACGGAACCGGAGGTAAATATGCTATTTCACACGTAAAACAAACGAATTAATAGATCGACGACATGCCTCATATTGAGATTGAAATTGAAATTGAATTTGTGGCACGGTGTTATTGAAAAAATAAATAGTTGATGAGCACAGTCCAATACGATTGCTCGGGCATTAGAATGATGAAATTAGCCTGTTGTAAGTTATGGTTAATGGCTTATGACCCAAAGGAAAAAAATGGTAAATAGTAAACGAAATATCTTTCGCGATTTTCGATCGTCGATTGCTTGTGTTTGTATATGAAAAGGCAAGAAAGTTTTTTTAAGGCTAATGAATATTGCCACTTGCATATAACGTGATACACAGGCAAAACCTTTTTGCATACAAGGGTTGTGTTGCTTTCAAACGTCGTTTACGGAAACATAAAGTGCCAAGTGCCAAACATCATAGCAACTTGGCCTTTCTCAAGGGTGTAAATACTTTTTAAAAAAAGATATAGCATAAGCATTGCGTATGCGAACTATATGTGGGAGCATTCTATAGTGAATGCATTGAAATTGAAATTAAAATTGTGACACGGTGTTATTGAAAAAAAAAAAATAGTTAATGAACACAGTTCAATATGATTGCTCGGGCATTAGAATGGTGAAATTAGCCTGCTGTAAGTTATGCTTAATGACTTATGGCCGAAAAAAGTAAATAGTTTTGATCGCGTCGATTATCCCTACACGAGCATGAATATTATGAGACAAGAAAGACTTCTTCAGCCTATTGAATGTTAATATAATTTTCACAAGTACACAGTGATAATCTTTTGAATTCGGGAAATCTATTGCTTTAAAATCATTAACAGACATAAGTTGGGAATTATGCACGCAAAACAAAATTCTGGCAATTTGACTTAATATAACTAAGTATGATGACGTTTCAGGTAAATGTGGTGATACGCTATCCCCTATCTATCGGTTAATATAAACACCACTAAAAGCACTAGCTATTAAGTGTAGCATTCATATCTAAGCATGGCGTGTGGGAATCATATTTAAGCATGTTCTACGATCATGAATTCATTCGTAAAGAAATCCTATTTTTGTAACGAGCTCTCAAGAAGATTAGTTATAGCTAATTATGGAAATAGGACTGAATGGATTCCAATTTGGTCTGAAACATGATAATATTGCACCCAAACCTTTATTATTTCCTTCCTAGCTGGAAGGAAGAAAAGACAAGACGTCTGGACGCCTTTTATTTTACTAGTGATAAAACAACCGTACGCATTAATACAGACCGAAATAGGCGACATGAAGTTTTGTTACCAAATTTATATCATCTGTTTGTGCAATTACAAAATTCGGCGTAAAAAAAATGGAGAAAATCTCGTTAACAATTGCATCATTTCTTTTGGACAAAATTCCACGAAAAAAGATATTTTTGCAGGAATGTCTTGGGAATATTAAGAAGGAATATTCAGTAACAGACTGAACCCAACTGAATAAACAGCAAGCAAAGTTTGTCATATGACACCCTGCTATTAGACACTGCTGATGGACACCTTAAATAGCTTTTCGCACTCCAATGTACTGAAAATTGAGCTTTCTAAGAACGAATCATTTTGGAAAAATTGGTTATGGCTTTGATCAACATTTCTTAGAGCGGCTATCAGAAGGCCAAGTTAGGTTTGCCGTAAATGCATTTCTCTCTCTTTTGTAATCTATTCCCGATACTAAATCTCAACACTGATGCACATTTCTTTGACTAAGACAAGTTGCATTTCGTTTTTATTTGAATAAGGCTGATGAATTTGCAGTAGTTTGTGCGTCGCTTGACTATTTAAAATAGATACCACCGAAAATAGTAGGTGAAGTCATTTTTCGGATTCAAACTTGAAAAAACACGCACACAATAAAACAGTTGTAAGGCATGAACGTACAGATATAGTTTTGATGGATTTTTTTGTTAAAATGATAGCCAAGTTTAAATATAGTATCTTATTTCCTGCCTTGATCGTCACGTCTACGACGCAGGAAGCAGAAAGAGACGTTTGTTTAATTTACTTAATTTGTTATTGCGTGTGTGTATTTCAGCGCGCTAAAATGTGTTGAGTAAAATATACGTATCGCTACGACCGTGAGAAATTCTGATGTAGGAAACATTACAAACGAACATTTATTTGTCCCGTGAAGTGTAAAATGTCCTCCAAAGTGCTACTTGTGTCTTCGCATTTTATGTTACTTCTCCGGCATCTTGTTCAGTAACCATCTGCCTATCTTGTCGTATTTACATTTGCTAAAACAAGTTCGTTTTGGCGCCAGCAATACAATGTTATTCCACTTTCTCGACCAATTTTGTGAAAACAGTATTAGCTTAAGCAGAGCAGTGCTTTGAAATGGTTATTTTATTTGTCGGGAATGTGGGGTGGGGGAAAGGGTGGTTTGACTGCTGCAGCTTCTTCAATCAATCACATTGCATTATTTGTTATATTCTAATTAAAATTAAAATCGTCACGGCTCACACGCATTCGTGTAAGCATGTTTTTATTTCCTCGTATCGATCTTTGGTAAATCAATCCTCGTGAATTTAGCGTATTTATAAGTGACCGACCGACTTACCGCCCGACCGAACGAACGACCGACCGACCGACCGACCGACCGACCGCGACCGAACGAACGAACGACCGACCGACGGAACGAACGAACGAACGAACGAACGAACGAACGAACGAACGAACGCGAAAAAAGCGACGTTCCCAAAACAGTTGAACACGAATCATCACTCCATTCTCTCTCATTTTAAATATCTGGGATTACCTCTGTGAAAAAAACTTATGAAGTTCTCCTTTGTCTTAGAGCTATTGTTGTCCTGCTCAGTATTGATTATTTTGCTTGGTCTTCTTTTAGTTTGCATTAGTATTGCCGATTTGAATTTTTTAACACCGAGGACGGGCCTAAGTTTTACTTACAAACTTCACACAAAATCCAAAAATAAGCTTTGGTTTCCTAGCTTTCATGTCTTTTGATCTTGCTTACAAGTAAAGATGAATGAATATTTCTGCCCGGTTTTAAAAAAATCGCTCGGTTTAGAAAACTTGTTTTGTTTTATCCGATGTTTTCTTTTCGGGTAACTCGAATACAAACAACTGGCTTTCTTCGCCAAAATGTTAATTTTGCTCTGGCAATTTCACAAGGAGAAACGTAATTTCAGCAAGATGACCATTCGGACTGTAAAACGGACTTCACAGACCAAAATGGTATGCGGAAGTGTTCCATCATCGCCGCTCTGCCGTCTATAGCAAAGCAAGAGAAGTACACTTTGTTCACTGGATTGGATTCACATGTTTGTTACTGTATATTGAGTACATTTACTATAAATCCTTTGTTTGGAACCATAAATTCATGTGAATTTGTTATAAACTATTTTTTTTTTCTGAGAAATGGCCAGGGTCGATCATGGCCGCTAAGTTTGTTCGAGTTATGAAGGATGTTAACGCAGTTGCATCTGGTTTTTCGTTATCCAGTTCGTTACACCAAAGTTATAATCTACGTTGAATGTAAATGTATTTGTTGAAGCTTTTGTCGAATGAAAAGTAATCCATTTTTCCACATTGTTAAATCTTGTACTGATTGTCCTCGGTCTCCTGGCAACTTGACCTTTTTTAAAAAAAAAAACTTTAAATATAAATATATCCGGCTGAAAGTTTAGACCTTGATTTTACCCTCCTCGTGTGAAAATGGCTTGAATATTTTAATAGTTAAAATTGTAAAGATGGCTCCATCGGTCTTTGCAAAATACTTTAAAAACATAGTTTTTAAATGAACCAAAATATTCAAAAAGCATTGGAAATCCAAAGAGAAATGTGACAATAACAAATCGTTCTTAATTGATTTTAATTTCCATGGCGACATATGTAAGGTAAAATGAAAACCACGACGACAGTGTGTTTACGGCGAAAATGCACCAATATTTGTTTGTTTTCCACGCTGGAAAATCTTTTGTTCTTTTCGGATTTATTTTTTTGCATAAATTTTTCATTTTGAGATGAAACTAAAGCGCGCGTTTTCAACAAAACGTTGTCTTTTATTTTGGACTTGCCTAGTTGGCCTTACAGTTTTATTTCAAAATGCTATTGTTATTTTAGTATCGATTTGTTCAAAGGGATCGTGCTGTTTGAAGTTTGGAGAAGTCGAAAGCTATCCTTCGATAAAATTTGGTAAGTGCTACGTTTATCATTGTTTTCATTTCGCTGTGTGATCGCAATTTTAAATCTCCTTAGAATATTAAAACATTGTGAGGCAGACAGGTGTTGAGATTTAAGAAACTTATCAGCAAGAAGTCTTGTAGATGCTTTCTTAATATACCACCAAAATTCTTAGCAAAAAAAGTATTGCAAACGAGTGGGAGAAAAAGTAATTTGTGCGCGGAATCAAATAAGGATCGCGATGGCTGTTTTATAACTAATCATCGTTTTTGAAGGCTTCAGTATATTTTCCATTTACGTTTAAGGTACGATTTGGATTTACTGCTACTACCAGTGTTTGCCAGAATCTAACTCCGTGAAAAAAAAAATTCCAAAAAAAAAAAAAAAATTCAGCATAATTCGTCCTGAAGCGCTAGGGTTTTACTCTAAGTCCAAATCTTTTTATGTGGTTCAAAAAGGTTAGTGTCTAGCAAATAGGACTTTGCCTTTAGAACTTCAATTTGCAATTTGTCTACACAAAAATAAACAACATTGAAGCAGTTTACGGACTGAAGTTTAATAAGACGTAGTCCGCATTCAGGCTCATTTACAAATTTGCACCTCTATGTCAGACATAATAAGCAGAAGCAAAGCAGACATATTATTTAGCTGATTTGTTTCTATTAATTTCAGATCATATTATTCAGGAAAATGAAAGCTCTCGCATTTTGCATCGTCGTTCACAAATTGAATCTACACCAGAAAAATTGGTTCTCATACGTGAAAAGCAACGTAAGTATAGATATTTTGATTGGGAAAAGCTGGAGGCTTTGTATTTAAACTTTTTTTTTTAAGCAGACTTATTTAGCCCAGTTTAAAGGCCGGGCGACAAGAAAGTTCTTCGTTTGTTAATTGACTTTGTTGCCGTAGCAAGCTATAATTTCGAGGTTTCCTTTGATTTATAAAAATGACATATGGGGCAGCGTTCAGCAATATAAGGAATTATGGCCATGGAAAAACCAGCCTTTTACTAAAGATATTCTTTACACGGTACAGAGGATATCTCGAATTCATGTGATATATTTTATGATCCTTATTTTTGCAGCTGGCGATCTCACAACTAAAGCATTATCATGTGAGATACCCGAGGATCCTCTATTCCCTCTTTGTTCAATGAAGGTCAAGGTAGAGTCAACAAAACTCTTTATATAAATAATAGTCTTTTAAAGGTGATAACAAAAACTACAAGACACTACTTTAAAAACTGTGCCAGGATAGTAAGCTGATTTAATTTGTGGCAAATTGAGTGACTAAAAATGTAAGAGCACGTTAATTACAAGTAGCAGATGTATGTACTGTTTTTTGTAAACAATTAACATGCCTTTTAAGAAATATTTATAGATTTTAAGCTTCATGCGTCGTGAAACTAACCTACTTCTTTTTGAAGTTGGACCTCCTAAATCCATCTCAATCCTTTCCCAGTCTTAATTATTATTATTCTTTTTTGGTTCATTATTGCCGCCTCTTTAATATTTTCTACCCATAATAAAATTATATGCTCTTGTTGGTAACTATATTATCTTAGTAAATCAAGATGCCCGTAGCTAATACTATTCGTGTTCGTATGACAGTCTTTCCCTGATACCTGGAATCCCAAATGTCATGGCGAGAAACATCACGTGACGCCGAACGATCTTTGCTCGGTGATTGAACATCTAAGCGAGGTGAGTTGAACGGAGTCACTTTACGTCGAAATCTAGAATTGATGCTTAACTAATATTTATAATTGATTTAAAAAAAAAACGTTTTCAGTTTCGTTTCTAAGATCTTCGTTCACCCCTACATAAAAAGACCTTTCAATTTTGCCAATCCAATGTGCGACATTTATCTCTTGATTTAATGAAACTCTTTAAATTCAAGTTGAATGCAGTTATGAGGTACAGAATGCCTAGCCTTTCAAAATGAATTGTTACCTTCACACATAAACATATTATAACAATTAAAGGTTTTTTGCCTTTTCCTTGCTTTGCTTACATAGGTCGAGGCTTGGTGCCCAGTGCTACCATGGCGACGTGATCATGATCCCTTCAATCCGTCAGTCAACTACACAGAGGTTTGTGGACTACATCCCAATACTGTAGTTAATCGACTCTGCAGTTAGCTAATTAAGTGCGTAACTTTTGATCGCAGGCGAAGATCCGCACGAATGTGTCTGGGTTACTAGAAGAACTAAAAGACGAACGTTATGCTTGGATGAGACTTCGAATTACTGAAACATGGCCACTGTGGGTGGAAGCCATTGAAGAGCTCGCTATAACACAGGATTTGTCACGGCGGAAAAGGAAAAAGGTATGACTTTACTGAGCTTAGCTACAAACATCATTAGTATATACACACTCAGTGATCTTGGTGTTTCAAGCAATCTGATTGGTTCGCTATCTCGGGCTAATGAGCATTATTCACTCCCTACGGAGTGAATAATGCTTGATCCAAACTGAAACAAAATGGCCGGCGTAAACTCGCGTTTCGCCGGCGTTTCTGAATCGCAAATACTAAGAATACAAGAAGATGCTGAACCAGAAAAGACAAAAAAAGGCTAAGAAATTTGGCCTGATGGTTTTCAAAGTAAGAGAAGACTACATATTTTGCAATTTGCAGCACAATGTCCACACAACTCGAGTACTAAAACGATAAACATTTGCTTACCGTCAAGTCGCTCTTCGCCCGGCATCGACAGAAATGAATACCGCAGATTTATCGGCAGTAACATCAAGTGTTATTCAACCAAGACCCTCCACAAATATTCAGGAAAACATCTTTGTGCAAGAAAACATCCAGTTTTCACCACAGTTCTGCACACATTCAGTATAATCCAAACTTTCAGGTGGATCCGTCGCCAACTGCTCTTTCAATTTTCAATTCAAGTGAACTTCAAAAGCTTTGATTCAACGGTCAAAATGTTTTGCAAGCAGGTTTTTGATTCAGATTGCAGGTTTGAATGGTATTAAAGGACCATTTTGCTAGATTGTGACGAGGATTTTATCGAAGATTAACTAGATTTGCCATGTTTGAAGATTCTGTAAACTGTTTCGCGCATGTCGGTTAGTGCCGCTTGTGTGTACGTTTTCCACGCATGAATTGAGAGGTCAATTTAATCGACTTTAAATGATTTCCTTCTGAAAACTTTGAGATCGCTTGTTGTTGAGATCACTTCGTGTGTATATACTAAAACAATTATTCTTTGAAATCTCGGTGAATAGCGGCAGAATATTCACCTCGCCGCTCCGCGGCTCGGTGAATATTCTACCACTATATGATTGAAAGGCAAATCCAAGGGAAATGGGGTTTTTCCGAAATAGCGGGGAATTCGAAATAACCGAGTTCGAATTTGCGGGGTTCAACTGTATTTGATTTCCGATTTCCTTTTTTGCTTGTGTGTAACAGTATACTAAGGTAGAATATCACCAAAGTCGACGTAACGCTTAACACCGAATACAAACTGATCGTAATTTAACTGATTTTCCTTTAAAATTTGCATTTGACAAGATCTAAACCCGTGATCTGGATGATCGAGTATGTGAGCCATTGAGTGACGTAACTAAGCTCTTACTCCTGTATACCGTTTTACTATGCTCCATAATATAAAAATTTACAATGATAATGACGATTAATATTGTAAAGGAAAATCAGTAAGCGTTAACGGACTACAAATTTATTCTTCACCCTTGACGTAGCTAATGTTTTAAAAGGACACTTGACTGGATGCATCAGAAATGCACTGCACTAGCACTACACCGAATACAATTTTTTTTCCTTCTCAGATTGTTCTTTATATGGGCAGTTTAGAATTTAACTTTAAATTCTTCACTGAAGCTTTTACTGGTGGCTGTCTTGGCGAACTCAGTCAGTGGAGTGACGTCATGAGCGCATTGTACATATTAGGGCATGACTTGACAGTAACTACCGATAAAAACGACCTACCTAAGTAAGTACATATGTGCTGATGCTTCTATTAATGACATAATGTTATCGAAAATTTTTAAGCGAGTCACGGTGTAAATGGGAAGGACAAGGGTAAATCTAGGGGGCGCGAGCGAAAGGAAGCTAAGAAATCTTAGTCGGCACATGGGTTGACAAAGTCAGTGAGCAGGCTCGTGGTTCAGGGAATAGGGTTTGAGGCTACAGAAAATATCACACGTGTGTGTGCAATCTTATCGCGTATAATCTTTCGAGCTGAAAGTCATTTCCTCTTTTTTTTCGTGGAGCTTCCGTTAAGAAGGAGTTTTTAATATTGTTCCAGCTCCCTAGATTTCCTTTACAGGTTATCCAAGAATGCTCTCCACGACTAAATAAGAACTGTATGTGGGGGACATGGCAAATCAATAGATAGAGAATTCAGTCTGTTGCAATATATGCGAGATGGTTGCGAAAACCTTGGAAGGCATCGTAGGTCAAATGAAAGTCGGCATTTAATTTATGGACTCTTTTTCTATTGTTATCTATTTCCGTACTAGCTTGTCATTTTTAACTGGAGTTCACCTTTTTTAATGGTCCCATTCATTTGTCGTGTACTGTGCAAGATATGAAACGAAACCGCCATTATCGGGTATTCTGCAATCAAGATATGTATATATTTTTTTCCTAATAAACTGGCTAAATCATGCTCAATAAAGATCACATGTACATGCAGGTCCCCATTAACTGACGTCGTGTGCCTTATTTGTTGGCAGCATTGTAACACCACCAGACTCGGACGGCTGTGCTTCCAGACAACTTGGCGATGGCTTAGATCTTATATTCACTGATATCATAGGTGTTCCGAGTTTGGCAAGCGCCAGTGGTCCGCACGAGTCTCGTTACAGGTACAACATTACAATTTTTACGTCAGCAACGCACGCTCTGATTGGTTGCGTACTCGTTGCCATTTGCATTTTGGTTGGCCTTATTTTCTAAAAGGAAAATTGAAGACAGCTCCATTCTGTTGACATACTTACTAACTTATCCTCATGGGGCCCATGAGGACTCTTGAGGCCGGTTTCTGTTAACATAGCCTGGTTAAAACACAAAGAAAGAGTATTCGAAAATTAATGTTTCTACATTTTTTTTGTCAGAACAATGCCTTCGCTCATATACGAATGCATCTAGAACACCTATATGAAGATTTTAATTTCTGAAGAGACAGAAAATTGTTATTAGTTTTATGCTTTTTTTTTACACAAGAGCAGATTTTGAAAACCTCTCTACCAATTTTTTTTTTTTTTAATTTGAGATCATAACTTCTTGCATGCGTAACTCATGATAACACTGCCCCCTCAATACTGAGCTTCAATACACCAGTACACTGTAGTTTTGAACAAACACTATTCGCTGTTTTCACCGTTCCCATAATACATCTTGTTTACCCCCCAAAATTTTTGCATAAGCATTGTTTTCAATTTCTCTTGGGATTTACAATGACGTGCAATCGTCCCAAGAGAAATTGAAAACAATGCTTATGCAAATATTTTGGGGGGGTAAACAAGATGTATTATGGGATCGTGAAAAAAGCGAATACCATTATTTTTAGGATTCAATCAATCTTAATACGTCTTTTGGGCTGTGACTTTTGCCTTTTTTATATGTACTTTCGAGTTTCCCAAACTTTCTTTTGTGTTTTGTATTTATTTCGCGCGTTGTTTTATATTTCTTGCAACCAATATTTTTTTTTTTTATTCCAATTAACATAATGACGCACAATTAAATTTGCACGTGCTAAGATAATTGTTTGGATTCATGTTGGCTCAGCGTTGGCTCATTTACATCTTTTCACTTGCTTTCGAACGGACAGTGGGACCCAATGAGAGAAAATAAGCCTTAAATGCCGAAAAGGTAGCCAAATATTTCGGCATGCGGTCTTTTTTCAGTAAACACCGCTTGGGATAACAGTGTATTTCGCTCTGGAAACAAGAATGACTGGAAATGAATGTTTTCCAGAAGAAAGAGTCAAGCGACGTTATGATTTCTGCAACGGCCGAATTTATCTTGTTATTCTATCTCAAATAAGTATATTCTGAAGAAACGAACTTGACTGAAAATATACTGTTAAAAGCTAGCTATTGTAGGAGCATTCATGATCTTTTTTAGTAGCTCATCAACACTGGCTTAACTCAAAGATTTCTTTACTGTTGACCTTTTATTTTTGTCTCCCTATAATTAGATGCAAAATGCGTGTTCTGGATTCATTTGGTACAGACGCCGAGTTTAACTACAAGTATTACAAAGAAGAAATTCCTGGTGGAAGATCTATTTGGGGCAATTTGAATCTGCTACTCCCACAGTTTATGACGATGTATCGTAAGTAGATCACAGTTGTGTGAAATGATTTTTATCGAGCTCAACACTAACTATTGTTATTAACTATTGTGGTGTAAAAAAAGAACAGGGAGAGGGGTGAGTGGCAAATTAAAATATAACAAAACAGTAATGTAAGCAGCTATCATCCATATAAAGTCTATATAACGCCCTGTTTTTATAGAGCAATGTCTTTTCCCTCCTACGGGCCATCTTTTACCGAGCGTTTACAGTGTTGACTGAGCTGACTGAGCAAAAAATTCAGTGGCCTCGCCAGTTTGCGTGTTCTCCAAATGTCCCGTCTTGTCCCTTGTAGGCGAGTGAGACATATGCCAGCTCCCCACGGGTCAAACTATCTCAAAGCGGGTGACCAATCCCGATGTGGTTAACATCACCTCTCCACTGGTCATATGTGTTCCCGCGCTTTTTAATACAATAACCATAACAACAACAACAACACCAACAACAACAACAACATAATTTATTTCCTATAAACAACCATTAAGATGAAGAAATGAAATCGTAATGTCATTTCTTTTGCGATGCATTCCCTGTTACTTGACAGTCCGCGGTTTGTGGTTCTCTGACCAATTAGGTGATCGTACGTGTCAACGGCCTGTATAAAAGATAAGCGATCTGTTACATGCGGCCCTCCTACTATCGCCATCATCCTGTGTATAACTATCTTGACGCTAGATCGTAAATCGTCCCACCGCCTCCCCAGTCACCGACCCGCGGACTGTCCTTGTGTCTTTCTTTTCGTCTTAAGTCTTTTCTAAACGTGGTGGAATTTTTGTCCCCCAAACTTTCCTAAAGATATGTTAATTCTTGCCTTTTATCATTTTTTACAACAAAAACGTCACTTTCGCGGCCATTTATCCAAAACAGTTGTTTTGTTTTTTTTTCAATCTGTGCTCTACCTTCCTCTTCAGCAAACAAGTGCGACCCATGTAGAGCTCTCTATTTTGTCACTTCAGAATAAATGCCTCGCAATAAAATTTATTTTACTTTCCTTAACTTTTGATACAAATTAAAATTACATAATGAAACATTTTTAAAATGGATTCCTTTCTCATAAAATCATTCTCAAACCTGAAAAAAGTTGTACATTTAGTATAGCTAAATTTTTTATCATTCCTTTTAGCCCGACTCCAGTTTTTTGATTTTTTTTTTCAGCTCACAGTCCCGATAACTCGTTCATGGGATTCGCTGTTCCACAGAAACAGCATTTGGTACAAACCAAGGAGCAAAGGAGTAGAAAAATGGCGCTTGTCTATGGAAAACTACCACATTTTTGGCAGGTATAATAATTTAAAAACAACTGAGTTTCTTTATTAGGCATTGAGTTTAGTCATCTGGCGCGGAAGCCTCTTGAAAGTTTTTAATAGGCCTTATCACGGTTTTCGACGCCATTTTGACGAGTAGGCAAAGCAGGTAGAAATTACAGTGTTTATTAGGGAATCCGACGGGAAATATCTTCTACAAAAATTGAATTCTGGACAACTTATGAAGTGTAAAGTTAAGATACTAGGCAAAAGTTTTTATTTGCCGAGTTTGAAGGATGTAGCTGGGCTAAAATGCTATCAGTTACGTTTTTAATTTCCCATACATTTGTCTATAATTTTTCCGGCCCGCGAACCGCGTCAATCATGGGAAATTAAAAATGGTAACTGAACGCTTTCCAGCCCAGCTACATCCTTCAAACTCGGCGAATAAAAACTTTTGCCTAGTATCTTAACTTTACAATTCATAAGTTGTCCAGAATTAATTTTTTGTGAAAGGTATTTGCCGTCAGATTCCCATACAAACACTGTAATTTCTACCCGCTTTGCCTACTCGTCAAGATGGCGTCGAAAACCGTGATAAGGCCCATTGTCATTTGTCTAGAACATTAATTGAAATCAGAATGGGTGGTTAAACGCCATAATTGCAATAGTGTCGCACCATGTTAAAGAACTAGGGCACGCTTATGGTTAAGGAGAAGATATTTTTTATGATTGCCGTTCATCTTCTCAACCGTTCAGCTACACACCTGAAAATGGCACCATCTTAGCTTAGCGGTTTTTTAAAAGCTTTGATTGAAGTTCAATTTTTTTATCTTTCTAGGATAAGACGCATTACATTGATACGATAAAGAAGTACTTCGGTGAAGTCCATGCCAACATTGGAACTAAAAATGTAAGATATTCGCGTTACTTTACATTTGTGCTAGAAGTGAAGTAGAGAGAAGTAGCTAGAAGTAATACATACATCGATAATGCAAAAATATAAACTGTACGCCACGCCTGAAACCTATCCAGAAGTTTGATCTCCTTTGTAGGCTTTTTAGGCTAGGGTAATTTATCCTCCTTCCCCTCCTTGAGTGCCCTTGCGACTCCCAGAGCTGTGCCGGCGGGAGCTTCACGCTCCTGGCAGGTTCAACCATGCCGGATTGGTCTGCGGGAGAGGGGTCAGACAAAACAAGCACCATGGCCCTCCAGGTTGGAGGTTGGGCGTGGGG
Organism: Oculina patagonica; assembly: GCF_052425735.1. NCBI lineage: Eukaryota > Metazoa > Cnidaria > Anthozoa > Scleractinia > Oculinidae > Oculina > Oculina patagonica. Next base: position 16,889,262 of record NC_135768.1, read on the forward strand.
CCAGCGTCCCCACCCTGTAATAACTCTGATTTGCTACCGAAACATAAACTAATCTCTTAAGGCAACCAGTTCTGGGAGGGGAAAGGCCCCTACGGGGAGGAATAGGACGCTATGTGGTGAAAGCCGCAAGGATACCGCAGGGCCGAGGCCCAGCTTTCTATCTTCTAGGACGATCTCTAAGATAGGAACTTGGAACGTAAGGACACTATATGCTGCAGGCAAAACGGCTCAGGTGGCTTCTGAGTTGAGGATTTTGCAGAGTTCTGTGCAAACTTCAGTGGAGGAAGCTATCCGGAGAAGGAAATGTAAATTGCTAGGTCACACCTTACGGAAGCCTTCCTGTAACATCACAAGGCAAGCTTTGACCTGGAATCCTTAAGGGAGTCGAAAGAAAGGTCGTCCACGGAACACCTGGAGACGATTGCTAGTAGCAGAGATCAAGTCCATGGGCAAGAGTTTGTACCAGCTAGAGAGGGATGCACAGGACAGGAGGCTTTGGCGAGAGACTGTTGATGGCCTATGCTCCTGAGAAGGAATGAAGGGCTACTACTGCGTACCACTATTTACCTTTGCTTATCAACTCGAGTGACTCTTGCGTTTCTATAGAACTTAGCAACCTCCTTAAGTTAGCATTTTAAACTAAATTTTTTCCCTTTTATTTCCAGATAACTGAGCTTCGCAAGTATGACGTGCCTGATTACATCATCAATCACGGCATAGTCAACATTTCAACACTCATGAATCTGTTTCAAAGCAGTAAGGTAAATGATGGATAATCGATGGGCAAATGATTGATGATGCTTTAATTTCCCAGGATAATCAATGGGTAACTTCTCTTAACAGTATCAATACATTTTCAAGAATACAAGTGATGAGAATACAGTAAAAACTCCCGAGAAAGAACCTAACATTTAAGAACCTGTTAGGCTAAAATTTTCAAATTAGATACCAATTTTTATAAGAACCTATTTGGCCCAAAATTTGGAAACAGGTTCTTAATTTCTAAAATTGATAAAAAATGCTTACTTTTGGGAAAATATGATATGGTTAGTGCTTCATTTTGACATAGGCACATTAATTAAATACCACTAAACATTGAATTTTTTTCTTCAGAAATTAAGAACCTATTAAGAACCTAATTAGCCTAAATTTGTGTTAATAACCCTTTATGTAAGAACCCGTTTAGGCTAACCTGAAAAACAATAGGTTCTTACTCGCGGGTTTTTACTGTATTACAAATCGTCAATTGGGGGATATTGCTTTTTTTATAATTAATGGATGTACCATGTAGTTCTTATAACATTCCTTAACGTATTGCAATATGTAGAGAACTGCTTGGGGTTAAGAACTAAAGGGATAACACGTAGCACCAATCAAAACGTTTAAGAAAAAGTAAAAGAAGCACAAACGACCAAACATAATTAGCCCATACCCTATCTGTCCGTTTGACGCAAATATACTTAGAGAATCGAAGGAAGAAACATTTTTGTCGAATCAAGTTTTCACTCATTAGTAGTCAAGTAAATGGACTAATAAATATATCGTGGATGGAAGAGTGAAAAGACGATACGATTCCCTTAAGGGTGCGACAAACTCCCTTGTCCCTTCTCTATCTCTTTTTCAATTTAAAAAAAATATTTTCACCTTTTGATTGTAGAAATAAAACCACATCCTTACCTTTATTCCCAAACCACTTTTTGATCCTAATAGTTTTTTCCTTCTTCCTTCATTTGTATCAGGTGTTTGTTGGCCTCGGCGATCCATTTGAAGGACCAGCAGCCCTTGAGGCCTTAGCCAATGGTTGTTATTTCATAAATCCTAAGGTACGTCAAGAGTTCATTACCTGGAGTGTGCATCTGTCTTAACTTAGTATGTGACGCTCTCCAGCTATATTTAGCAACAGGGCTACATATTTAAACTCCCCCTTTGGTGTTTGCATTTTTTTAACCTGCTTTCAATTAATTTTCGCCCTCAAGCCTAAATCGATGTTTTCTTATCTTTGTTTAGTTCAATATAGCTTTTGATCGTCTCAATCATGGATTCTTTGCTGGAAAACCCATGGATAGGAAGGTAAAGGAAAACGATTGGTAATAAACTTCACGACTCGAAACATAATTTGTTGCACGGAAAATTAAACTTTGATTTATTATCAAGTTACAGTTCGTGAAGTATGCTCGCTGCTATGTTTGATTTACACAACTGATATGATTGGTAAATTTGGAAGAGACCTATTGTCTGATCGTGAGAGAGGGTCACATGAATGGCTCGCTACTCTTCAAACGAACAATTATGGAACAAACAACAGGAACAATGCCCCTAGCCCCCAATAAAAAACAATTCATAGCAACTTCTACACTAGAAGACCAGTAGAATAACAGGCTTACGAGAGCTGCTACACTACTGGAGTATAAGGTGTTTATTTAATTTTTTTGTTTTGTTTTTGTGCCTGCACTTCGACATTGTTAAATAAATATGTTTTTTGTGTGTTTTGCAATGAACAGGTCACTTCTCAAAACCCTTATGCTGAGGTATTCGTTGGAGAGCCATTTGTTCAAACTGTTAACATAGAAAACATTGACGAAGTTGAAGAGGCTTTACAGAAAATCCTTAATTCGTCGGTAAGTTGCTATCTGCACAGCAGCAAGGGAAAATCAATACCTTTTCATTGGGAATTTTTCTCCGATATGCTTTGTTTCAATGAGATAAATTCAAACGCGTGTTAATTGTTGAAAATGTAAACTTTAATAGTCAGCTCCCCACAGGGCTTTTCAGTAACTATTTACAATTTACAGAGTTAAGGGATGAGATCGGACATCAGCATATAAGGCGCCTATGGCAGCCGCTATCCGTCCATGTGTATGATCTCACCCCACCACCAACCCATGGAATAGAACAGACCACAACACCGGGAACTTCATGCCCTACTCTTTGCGATGAGTGTGTGGGTTCTTTAACGTCCCCTGCTGATTATAACACTGAAGATGCAGGAGACGGGGCCTACAGTTTATCGTCCTTATCCGAGAAGACTAGAATGTCTAACCATTTGCAGATGTAATTACAAAGGCAGCACATTCTCCTCAGTTATTTTAAGACCCTGAGTGTTGGTCCGGTCTGGGAGTCGAACCCGAGACCTCCCGCACAACAGTCCGGCGCTCTACCACTGAGCTAACCGGTCGGCGGTTAGCTCAGTGCTGAAATATCATGCATGATTTTATTTGAACGATTGCAAGCCGTTTGCCGCAATAAGCAGCAATATATCCAGCTAGATAGGATGTCAGCTTATTCCTAAACGAAAGAGCGGTACTTTCAAGAGAGGATGAGGGTACTTTATATTATCACGTCATGCTAAATAATATGTTCATCGGACAACATTATTTTATTGCAGTGAAAGAATTATTCATCTTTACTTTTTACTTATAGGCAAGTCCTCATCTACCCTATGAATTCACGGTTACAGGAATGTTAGAAAGACTCAACGCTTACGTAGAATATCAGGTACGTTTTGTAGTGAATCAAGTAATATAAAGGTATGTAAGTGCCCAGAAACGCCTTTTTAATGATGGTACCAAACCTCCCTCCTCAATTTTTGTGGAGTTTTGACTGTCTGAAAAATTTCTTCGAGAAAAGTTACTAAGAGAAAAAAATTCTGCACTTAGTATTATTTTTTAAAAAAAAAAAACGAAAACGTAGGTCACGTGGTTCCAAGCTGAAAAGATCTTAATATAACCTAAAACCCCTGTAAAGCCCCCTCCGTTTTAAGCCGCCCTTCTAATAAACCTCCACCTGCATGGAAGTTATTTTTTTTAATAAGCCTCCCTTCTCTTCTCCCTTAGGGCTTACCACCTTCCCTTTAAATTTCCTTAAATGATAGATCATAACCTTTTATGAACAAGAAAGCAAGGTTACTTTTTACTTTCAAAGTTTTAATTCATCCAAAACATTTACTTGGTTTTGTTATTGTTTTTGAAATATGCTTCGAAACAGCTTAAAACCATTTTTTTAATCGCTCGTTACAATGCTTCCTTTTGTAGATTCCACATGCTTAGTATACTTCTATACAAAGGAAAAGTAGTGTTAAACGAATAGCTCGTGTTCTCTTTCTTACACACAGGACTTCTGTATGCCCAGTAACTGGCCGCCAATTAAGGAACTGAAAATCACCTTAAGTAAAGATGGTCAGTCCTGTGTATTCACTTGTCTGGACCAAGGACTTGTCTGTGAGCCAACATTTTTCACTGCGATAAACACACAAGACACTCTAAAAAGGTGCGATCAAAATTGATAAATTAAATTAAATTTTTGAGATTAGGTTGCAATACAAGGGCAAAAATTAGGGCTCCGGAGCTAGTTCAAAGAAACGTGTGCAATGGCTTATCACCCAAGGACCTCCAAATCTCAAACGCCAAAGCTTCTTTTTGTGTGAACAAGCATATCAGTGGCGTATTTATTTATACTGAAGTTAAATCTTTTATTTGTTTTTTTTTTCTGTAGATCCGGGCTGCCCTGCAATGAATCTGCGACAGTATCACGTGACAGTATTTTGGCGCCATCATTGGATACTTTAAGTAACACGTGTCAGCTGCAGAGTCAGTCGCTGCTGTTCAGCTGCCGAGCAGCCAAGCCTGATGTAGTCCGGCTTTGTCCTTGTCGCTCGTACCGTAAAGAACAAGTAGCGCTGTGTGAGTCATGCTTACAAAACAACAATCAGTAAACATTTGTGTGACGATTGGGTAAGAAAAACGTCGAAAATAGCAGCAAAAAGATGGAAACTACACTTTCTCGTGGCAACGTGCACAAAGGATTTTTTCTTTTCAAGATCTGTACAGTGGGCACAAGTTTCTATGAACACGTTTTTCAAACGTCAAAGTTAATAACCGATTCTTGCAATTGGTTTGCAACCACGTGACAAGGCGGCCATGTTGGTTGAAAAAAATAATGAAAACATGTTTTTGCGGAATTTGCATGATGAAAGGGTTAAGTTCCTAACAGAGGAAAACGTTTTGTTCTTGTAATCTAACGTGGCTACCGTAACGTCAGCTGCAAACCAGCAATTTTACTATAGTTAGCTAGTTTTAAGTGCAATATTCCCACGAATAGCACTACCAACGTTAAAGCCGGACGCATATTTATAAATCCAGAGATTTGCTGGATAGTTCTCGTACCAGAGAACAAACGACTTTATTGTTAAGAAATGATTATTGATTTTATTGAAGTGCCGTTCCAACACAAAAGCACCGTCTGTGACGTCTTCGTGGTAGGTCGTATCTACAAGACTACTAAAGGAACGACATATGTAGTTTGACGTCTAAAAAAGGCAACACTAACCGTTTATTGTATGCAGGTATCCGATTTGTCGGACGATAATAAAATTGGAAGAAGTGAATATTAAAACAATAAAGAATAATCAAACCTTTCAATGCTTAGTTTGACCACTGCGATAAAGATAATAAAATTAGGTTTGTTTGCTTTATTTAAACGCTAATATATTTCCGAAAAGGGGACTAACCCAAGGCAACCCCCCCCCCCCGCACCCCACCCCGGGAGGGCGGAGGAAAGGTGCGTTAAGGAATTCACCGGAAACAAACGGCGAAAAACTAAATTCAAATGTTAAATGAAGGGGAAAGTAAATAACCGGGGTGCTCCCCTGCCTTGGCTTAATCTGGAAAACAAAATGATATGGGCAATATATAGATTTAGACTTTATGGATTTTTATATCAAGCCATCAATATTAACTCACTAGGCAGTCCAAGATTTCGCCTTCATTTTCTTATGTTTACGCTTTTACCATTTTCTGCATGAAAGAAATGTTTTCTACTCATTCCATGCAACGCGGGAATACACCCCCCCCTCCACCTCTCCCCCACCTACTTTGCGTGGACCCTAACCCTTTGTATGGAATTGCAAGTCAGATCAGTTATTCCTAACATCATCACTCTATTGTATACTCTTAGGGCTGCCGACCTTCTTTTAGGTACCTTATTGGTACTAATTTTGGCGTCACTTTTGTTTCGCGATTTTCGCGATTTAAAAAAAAAAAATAGCAAACTCGAACTTTACGATAAGAGAATAAACGGTCACGCCACAAGCGCGGTCAAATTATCACCAACTACGGTGTCACTTATTTTCGCTGTTAACAGCAAAACGATCTTCACCAATACTGCGCACTACCGCTGAAAATATCTAGCTTATAGAATCAAAGAGTATAAATATGTATTATACAATTGAAAAGAACGTTAAGCATATAAAGATAATGTCTTTGACTATGCCTATGGTACACGATGCGGATTCTATAGTTTGGTTTTGTTATGAGTTGATGATTTTTATTAATAAGAAGTGTAAAATAAAAATAAAATTCTCGAAATAAAATGTTTTTTTTTTTTCATTTTCGCGAAATAAATACCGGAAAAATATGCCGACCTTTTATTCGCGAAATTAAGTGCCAGCGAAAATAGGACCCAAAAAGGTAATTTTGAAGTCTGTGGAGTAAAGGAGTAATATGACTTGAAAATGGCGCGAAATTGGTCTCGGCTACAAATTTACATTGCAAATTATATTATACCAACAGCGCCTGCTGACGATGATAATTATTCATCACGAGTTCAGTTTGTCATCACTTTCGCTGGTTCTTGCATGGCACGTTGATGTATCTGCGGAAAAACAGGGAAGTTTGCTGGACTAAGCTGATAAGCAAAAGTACAAGTAAGGAACAGTATGTTATGTGGCTAGCGTTCGATGTATGGGTCCAAACCATGATACATTTGACCTAAACTGGGGTCCACTTTGGCTCAAGTTTACGTGATATTGACACGTGCTAAATACTGAAGGCTTAATTTGAGCTCGTTTGATTATGGTTGTTTCAACTTCGCAGGATTTTTCTTTACATAAACCATAGCTGAATTGGTACTTTAAATATTTGTACTTGAGTCCTTTGCTTATATCATATATATCCAGCGCAAATTTCGCGAAAGAAGTATTTATGGCTTTGTGATGCAAAGCTGTTTCTTCGCGGCTGCAAGAGTACTGTGTATTAATCCTGGCACTTAAATTCATAAGTATTTGCAAAAAAGTTGTTTATATCTTGAAGTATTAGAATAACTGTTCATAGAATATGAGGGATTGTACGAAATTACTTTACGTCCATATAGTGAACATTTCCAATATCTATACGCACCGCCCGGTTCAATGTAGCCATAAAATTTCGAGAAGGTGCAATAATTATAACTCTTCATTGTGTACATGCTTTTAAATAATAATGAACTAGATATCGCAAACTTCTCGGGAGGTGCTCTCACCCTATTCATAAGCACTGGTACCTTGATCTCAAATTCCGCGACCCTGCTTTGAAATTTTATTGCACTTTATGATTAAAAATATTGTGAGAATTTATTCAGAAATATTTCTGTTTCCTTTTAGGCTTGTTAACAATGTAAAGGATAATGAAGATGTGACGGTTTTATGATGCCATCATTCATTTCTGAGACGTCTGGCAATCAAAGGTAAAGAACACTTAGTATTCGTTTTATTTAGATTTATTTTGAATGGTGCAAATGCAATATTTGTATTTTTAAATGCTCTCCTTTTCGGGATTTACATTTTAAAATAAGATCAGACATCAACACTTTAAAGCCTGGTTCTCATATAACGCCCCAATCGTTTCTGTCCCTTTATTTCAAAACGCTTTCTTGCGATCAGAGCTAGAACATTACACAGACGATCGCTGACGTCTGCGGCGATTGGGGCGATCACGATTACTTGAATCGCCCGTGTTCTATACTTCTAGCTTTTCTTTCCCTTATAAGAGGCCACAAGTTTTGCTCTTTTATTGAAGGCTGCCACTGTGTTTGATCTAGGGCTTAAATGATTGTTTTTCGTAGGTCTTTGCTCATACCAGGCGATCGGTATGAGGAGCAGGGATGGCGCAGTGGTGAAAGCGCTCGCCTCCCACCAATGTGGCCCGGGTTCGATTCCTGCCCGGTACCATATGTGGGTTGAGTTTTTGTTGGTTCTCGTCCTTGCTCCGAGGGTTTTCCTCCGGGTTCTCCGGTTTTCCTCCCTCCACAAAAACCAACACTTCCAAATTCCAATTCGATCTGGAATCAGTGAGATCAAGAAGAGCCACCTAGTGGAAGATCCCACTGTAAATTCCCATTTATTTTATTTTATTTATTCGGGACGCTTCCACTTGCGTCGACCGCTTAGGATTGCGCAGTATTTGCCCACCCGACCCTATGTAAAATGTCAATAAGAACATTCGGACCACTTCTGCCAAATGGAAATCCACTGTTCCCAATCATTGAACTAATTCTCTACAATGTTTTTGTATTATCAGGATGACCAGAGCAAACAAGTTGCACAAACAACGAAAAGACGCGAAGCTCCCGTTGTGCGAGGTGTTGATGTATTTTAATTAATGGTAAGTGTTGAACGCTCTTTTTTATGTTTGTAGCTGTTCAGTGTATGCATGATGTCAACTAGAAGAAGGTTAGACTCGATTTTGGTCACTTCACGACAACAACAATATATTGCCCTGCTGTGGTGTGGATGGGGTTGGGGAGGGGATGGGTGCGAGGCGAGGAGGGATCGATGGAGCGGGGGGGGGGGGGGCTATAACTGCTATTCTTCAACTTTCTCTCTTTTTGAAACAGTGGATCCTTTCTACGTACACGTTATGACTACTACTTCAAGTATAGATCGGTTCTTAATGGAATTGCAAAGTTTTTATCCCGCAGTTTATACTCCAAAAATTTGCGGATCCACCAAACACAATTACCTCCAAAAATTTCGTGTTCTTCTACAATCTTATTGATAACAAAGAACTGTTCACGAGTTAATTTTCTTAATTGTTTCACTTTTTCTTTCCGCAGTTACATTAATTGTGCAAGTGCTGACTGATCCACTACCATGGCAACAAGGACATCTGTCATGTTATGGGTAAGTTTCCAAATGTCTTTGTGTATTGATTTGTGGCCGGGCTTTTATAATGTTTGAAACTTTTTTCAGGCAAATTAATAATAACAACGTTTAAGCTTTTCTGAGACAAAGGAAACACGATGAAATTTAGGAATTTGTGCAAAATTTTTGAAATCGTATAGGGGAATCTTTGTTTACAATGTTCGTCATTAGCAATAAGCACTTTACTTTCTGATCGAGCTACAAAAATATCAATTCTGAATATTGAAAGCACATGGTGCGATTAACTTTCGCTATAATTTGAGCCCGATGCATTAAACAATTTTTTTCTGTGACGCAGGTTTCAAAACTTGATATTTTACAAAGAATGTACACTGTATGGGCTCATCAGCGCTTTTGCCACCCAGAAATTTTGCAGTTTTTGGATGAACACATATTCTTTTTGTTTTTTACACAAAAAGTTATATATCTCGTATTTTTTTTTTTTCTCTTTTTTTTAGATGCCTTCTCTACGCAAAGTTGTATGCTAATGAGACAAATTATAAACAATGACAGAAGCTAAGAACGCCATATAAATCGAAAAAAGGGAATAATAAACAAAAAGGGATCGTGTAAAATTGAAAAATACTAAAACATTGCGAAAGAAAGGCATACACAAAATCAGTGAATAGCCAATTATGAACCTTTGGTCGACAAACTAAAATAAAAATCGCCACCGTAGCGAATTAAGAAAAATTCAAGCATTTGCCCGAATAGTTAACGCTCGATTGGTTAATTTACATTTATCAACTTGATAACTGGTTGAAAATTTGTTCAAAAACTTATCACTTTGAGACTTAGGTCCTTTGATTTGGAATGCTCCTTTATGGACATACCGTTATTGCTAGCGATCTGATCTACCTAAAACCTTGCCGTGCATTTTTTTGTACCACTTCAGTGTTTTCAACAGCTCCTTCCAGTTTGAGTGACCTTGAACGACCTTCAATGGGCTTTTTTCACAAAAGCCGCCATGTTGGTTTTCATATTGTGATGCAAATTACTCGCATAATTTTTTATAGAAACAAAAGAAAATAACACGAAGTCGTGCTATAAAGTGGTCTAGCCAGGAAATACTAAACAGGGTTCATTTGCCAAATAGCTGAAAATTTAGTCGTAAACGAATAGAAATGAAAACTTCTCAAGTTTCCTTTACTAAATAGTTTGGACCCAACGTTTCCTTGCACTGAATTTTCGGTGTGTAAAATTAATGATGAATGAGTTTTCACACAATATTCTCGTAACTGGCTTGCTCGTTATTTTCACTCTAAGTAGCTACTCGTCAAAAAAATTAAAAGAACACAAATCGTTTTAATATTCTCACATCCAATTGCTGGCTTGCAACCACGTGACAAAGCGGCCATGTTGGGGGTCAAAACAATAAAATAAATTTTCGCAAAATTTACATGATAAAAAAGTTAAATTCCCAGCGGAGGGAAACGCTTTGTTCCTGTCCCCCAGCATGGCCGCCGTGACGTCAGTTGCAAACCAGCAATGGAGGAGAAAGGGGAGATTTGCATTTTTTTCAAGGTTTTATGCGGTTTACAGTGTATTTGAAATTTGTAAAAGGATACAAGAATTCACAAAGTTCTTGCATTTATATAATTACGTGCAAAACGAAAATGAAAAACTATTTGACAAGTGGGAGAAGCCAGGTGTTTTATTGTGGCGCGCCTTCGTGTTACACAATGAACGAGATTTCGACTCGATTTTGGGCATTCTGAATTGTTATTAACAAATATTTTAAAATTCTTAAATTTGAATGCGTTTATATTTAAGCCGGGTTTACAAGGGCAATTTTTATGTGACAAATATATTTGATCGTGCAATTATTTGTCAGCATTCCAAAGTTTTGTGCGCCGGTAATGACCTTGAACAGCAAAAAGATACGCACAGAGATACGCGCGCACAGTGTGCAGTAGGAGATTGGGAGATTAGGGACCACATATGCTGACGCAATATTTGCAACATTTTATGTGACGAGTCTTCTACACAAGCATTTTTTCGTACATGTATATGGCAAATTTTAATTGTCACATAAAAGCTTACACGTCAGCTTGCCAGAAAATATATTTGTCACATGAAAATTGGACCATTTTTCTCATCTACACGAGCAAATAAAAATCGTCACAAAAATTGTCACATAGAAGTTGCTCGTGTAAACTAGGATATAGTCGGGAGAAGAAAACAATAAATTATTTTAGTCGGGAATTTGTTTTTACTGAAGTGCACTTCCGTCTAGCTATTTTTTAAGTCAAGGAATTTTGTCAGTATGTTGAAAGACAAATCAAAAGATAATCATTGCTCATGGATGGATTTTCTTTATTTTTCTTTGGCAGTTTGTCTTGAATTCTCGTGGATTACTCATGGATTCTTGTGGACGACAGATACTTGTTAGCTGGCTGTGTTGAGATGAAATAGATTCTGGATCATGCTTGTATGGTTCTCCGTTAGGTAAAGAGCAGTAGTTTATATCGAGACAAATATTTAGGTACAATGTCCACACGCAAGCTTAATTTATTTTGGAGATTGATCAAAATCCATTTTCTCCTAATTAATCAGACAAGTGACAAAGCAATGTTGTCTTGATACAACATCAAGTTCTCATTAACTATTGTTAAAGCATTATACGGTAATCAGAAAGGAGAATTGATTTTTTGATCTCAGGAGAAGAATCCTTAAATTAACGCGTACCCATGTTGTTGAAGGAAAAATGAAGTCCACATTTCGTCAGTTATTTTTTTTTTTGAAAGGGATTTATTTGATCATTTTACGACAGTATTTATTTGGATTACCTTGAATTGTCTAAATCCATCATTTTTTTTTACAAATTTGGTCCTTGTTTACAATGTTATTCGAGTGACACGAAAGTATATCTTGCAAGAAATAATTTTTCACGAAATATTACCATACAAATTTTAAGATATTACCATGACGGATTTTACATTTCTTCAGTTATTTTTTTTTTTTTGTAAGAGGTATTTTGTATTTCATGACACCATTTATTGGTATTATTTAAATTTATCAATCATCGATTTACATTTTGCTTCAATCTTGTTTACAATCTTATTTGAGTGCACCAAATTACGTATTGCAGAGAATTCACGAAATATTCTCAAACAATATTGCTGTTGCTGAAACTTCAGTAATGAACGGCAAATCTTTTTTTTCTGTTTGGTTTCCTTCGATAACGTGGGTACGCATTTTATATGTATTTGACAACTCAATAGTATAATATGTTACGTTTTTGCAAAGAAACTTAGGAAGATTTATTTACAAAAATCAGACACTTATTTTCTTCTGATACTGCAATTCACTAAAATTTTCACCATTTCGCTTTCTTGCTGGTTTTGATGTGTAATCCTAGACATAAGAATTTTTCTCAAAGGTTATGCTCAATATTTTACCATTTTGTTTTTATTTTTTTCTTTATACTTATAAGTTGTTTGTAAATACGGATTGTAGAACACGGCAAATTCTCTTAAGCAATTTGTCTTATCGACACTTAACATGTAATTTCGTACAACATTTCTTGAAGAATTGTTTCTAATTTCATATTTAGTTTAGCAAAATCATTTCGTTCTATCGCTGTTAATCTTTGTAGTCTTAAAAACATGTTTGTACTTAGAAATATAGACTTAGTTAATTAATATAACAACTTGTACATCAGTTTAATTATACTTTTAATAAAGTTGAAATAAACAAACACTTGTAATCAACAAATGACTCTTGCTTTATTTTACATAAGAAAGACAAAAAAGTCTTGCGCTTTTAAAAGGGGCCTGGAAACTAGTCAGAATATAGGCTATCTCTTTTACTACATTTTGACTATGTAGGCTTGCCAAACGCGGGAAAATTTTCTGCACTTTTAAACAGGGTCTAGACATAAATCAAACTATTAAAACGCCGTTTTTTGATGGGCAAAATCTGTTTGCAAACTAAAAAGATTTTTCCCGCCAAAAGACAGTTTATTTTTGACTTATTAAAAGACGCCATTTAAAAGCGCAGACTTTTTTTCCCGCCAAAAGACTTAGTTTTGTTTTCGACCTTTTTTTCCAGGCTCCTTTGTAAAGCGTTAAACATTTCCCGCTAAAATGACTTCAAAATCTTCCTAGGTGCGTGTCATCTTTTAGCCAAAATCTTGGTAGCTTTCTTATCTGCAATATTTTTCCTTTAATTCAATAAATGTCCAACAAGCTTGCTAGATCTTCATTACTACGGTTTTAGCTTGGAATTCGACGAAGTGGGCTTATGACTTCTTCAGGACGATTAGACAGCGCCATAACCTCTTTTCACTCCTGCAAGAAATGAAACCAACATTAGAAATATCGCACTAACTAGCTTCTTGAATACAAACAGAGATTCATGATAAACTTTATAATAAAACTTGACAGTTTAAAGTGTAAGACAGCAAAAATGATTCAAAAATAAGATTTTCAGGTAAGGAGATGGTTGTAGGATCGATCATTCATCAAAAACATTGTTTACTACTAACAGGGAAAACTAGCCCGTAACAATGCACGAATTTTACACGCAATTCAAATTTCTTTTAAGTGCCCTCTATTTACCCAATATTAAACAATAATTGGATGAGGTTTTTGTGATATCCGGAATAATCAAGGTCGAGGTAAGTGTTATCAGCCGAGCCTACAGAGACCTTGATTATTCCGAATATCACAAAAACCGAATCTAATAATTGTTTTATTATACATTGTTTTTCTGTAAAGGGAAGTAATGACAAACGATTTCAACCTGTTTCAAAACTTGTGCTAATTCCGGCTGGTCGTCCTACTAAATCGTGGAATACTTCCTTCCCAATTTTTGTTAGTCATTTTGTGTTTTCCGAGACTTTATTGTCCAGCAATTTTTGAACTTTGGTCAAATTATTTCTCGGTTGAAGAAGTCAATCGACGAACTATGAATTTCCTTCGCCGCCAGATGCCTGACACATTGCTCTTGGAAATCATGCATTGCGCGCGCAACCTACAGATTAGTGAATAATCTGCTAGCAGATTTTCACTAATCTGTAGGTTGCACGGGGTTGCGCGGATTCCTAGAATTAGCTGTAGGTTCTTAGCCAATGAGAAGACAGCTAGTGACTACAATGTATAATAAAAAAAACAATTCTGACCCTTCCCCTCCATTTCTTGCTTTCAGAATGTGTGGCAATCGATAAAATTGATGAAAACTTTCATTAATAACTCAAAAGTAAAGTTAAATATATTGAAACATCAGTCTCAAAAAGCTAAGAACAAAATGAAATTAAAACTACATTAAAAGCCAGTGTTACCAACTAGAGACGAAAAATTGATTACGCTCATATTTTTACAAAAGGTAGGCCTTAGGCATGAAACAAGTCACTGCGGTTTTCATAATGAAGATTCGCCGGCCGAATTAATTAATTTGCCACTACTAGAAAGTTCGAAGTTGATTTAAAGCAAAATACTACGCACGCCTGTTTACAGCGGTGAGCATCATTTCGCGTTCGAACACCCCTTCTCCTTCCCCTTTGAACGCCGGCCACGCAGGCTACTGTTTACGTTGAACAGTCGAGACTGGACTTTTTTCAAGAATGCATTGAAAAGAATTGTCACTTCAAAACGAGGAAATCAGTTAAAAATGGCGTGTCGAGAAAATTGGATAACCAACTTCGCCGCGGGCTTAAGTTTTGACGTAAATAAAGAATACATCGTTTACAATGTATCAGCAAAACCAAGGTTAGCAAGTCTATGCTTGTATTGGACACAGTTGAAGTTCACATGGGGAAAATTTAACCTTTGCGTAAAATGTTTTCACTTAGTTGATAAGATCGAAATTTGTCACGGTCACTTAAATTGACTGATCTTAAGCAGTTTCGAGACTTTTAGAGCATCGCACTGAAACATTTCCCCAGGAAATCCTTCTGGTATCGTAGAGAACAACAATTTATCTTTCAAATACCAAATTTTCGACCAATTATTTCACTTCGCACATACTTCAATAAGGCGATAGGTTTGATCTTTTTTTATATTATAACTGAGCCTATTAATAACATCGTACTATCAACTTAAACAGAATGTACTATCGAAAACAGTTATTAAAGCAAAGAAGACTATCTCCCCACTCCCCATTCATTGACTCCCAGATATTCCTTTTGTCTGCGTCATACATGTGTTCTTCTAATACAGTAAACGACTTATCTAAACGACTACAAAGACAAAAACTGCTTAAAACACTCACCATCACAGTCCATCAAAAGCTCGATGTGCAAATGCTGTCATGTCGTGTTGTTTGCCAGACTTGGATAATGTTCCGTTCGTAACAATTGAAGATTTCTTTTAAGGGTTTGCCTTGGTCATTAAAAATATAAAACAAAATCAGAAAATTAATCATTTCAACAGCAAATAAACAACATACACAATGTATAATACAGTAGTAGATAAATACGAAATAATAGCTAATGATGCTCACCGCTATAAGGTGCTGTCACATCTTTTCACTCCTTTAGCAGGCCTGAAATGAAGAAAAAAAGGAAATGTGAACCTTTGAAATTTCAACAAGAAAATCCTGAAGTCTAAAAGCTGTGATATTTAAGAATTTGGACCGAATCAAAAGAGGACCGTAGAGTGCTTCCAACTCATGATCAGTACCCATTAGAGCGTTTAGGCTTTAGTTTATCAAGGTATTAAAACTTGAAATATCCATTAAACGCGTGGTTGTTATCCACTGAACAATCTAAAGACTGATTGATAGCTGAGAGAAACATATTTTCACCAATTATAGGAAATGCCTATTGTAAAATGGAAATGTCAAACACCAGAGCCTTCAAAAACCCAAATCGAGCCGTCATCTATTAAGAAATTCATTCATCACTCAACTGAAGAACGAACAACAAACTGGTTTTCCTGCACCGGTCATTATGCAACTGAAATTACTTGTTCTTTGGCCTGGGCCTGAATTTTACCGCAAAGATTTGTTCACAAGTTTTTTTCTCGTGAATGCAGCGCTATTTCAATATAAAAGTTCTCTTCCAGTCTACGACTATTAATTTTTGCATCAGTCGATTAAAATGTTCCTCAGAAATTAAATCATTCCCTTGAGAGTTTGCAACAAAATTTTGGTTTCGGGGGTGAATTTTAGCCCCTCACTATTCTTACTATTTTACTTTAACAAGCAAAATAGTCGAGAAAAGAGAGAGCAAGTACAAACCGAATAATAGCCGATTCAACAGTGGTTTCTAAAAATCTACCAACCTGAAAACCTCCCACGAAGTCGCAAAGGCCATATTCACAAACAGCGAGCTCGAATATGCCACCAGGATTTAGCACGTGTAGCTTGCGTTTGCGTCAAAATCATCGCTTTAGGTCGAACTTCTGCCCAATCGTCCATATCTAGCCATGGAGAATATTTACCTGCTTGTATACTAACGTAACAATCCTGTTTTACCAGATTATAAGTGTAGCAAACTTTGCCTTTTCTTTAGAGACATAAAAAAAGGAGCAAGAACCAGCGAAGGTGATGACAAACTGAACTTGTGATGAATAATTATTAGCGTAAGCACGTGTTCATGGAATAATTTGCAATGTAGATTTGTAAACGAGACCAGTTTCGCGCGAAAAACAACCGCATTTAAAGGAGCTATGTCATGGACAACACATCTTGAAAAAATTGGAAAAGTTTTTCAAGATTGTCATTCGTAATTCGTTTTAATCTTCGTTTGTCGAAACCTTGTTTATTTTGTTGGCGTTTTAATTACTCCTTTGTTGTTTTTCTTTGGTAGAAAACTACTATTTTTAGGTTTCCTTCAATTTGAAAGAAATCAGAAAAATGTCATTGCTTCTTTAAAAGTTCATGTTACAAAGAAGTTAATCGGAGTGACGCGAAAAAAGGAATAAATCACAGTACAAACATGAATTGTATAGCGCTACCTTTATTAATCTTCCCCTAAAAAGGGATACTAATAAAAAGAAATAAATATTATGTTTCTAAAATAAAAAGTAGCAATAAAAATCCCTAATTAAATACTAAGTCTATAATAAATATAAACTAATTTGGTTTTTAGATAAGAACTGTAGGGGTACCGCAACGATTCTTTTAATCTTCTTAAGGCTGGTTCTCATATGATCGCCCCGATCGTTTCTATCGCATCGATCGTTTGCAAATACTGAGACGACCGAAGCGATTGGAAGCGATCGGGGGTTCTCATATGATCGTCCCGATCGCCTGGTATGAGCGAAGACCTACATGTACGAAATACAATCATTTTGAGCCCCACTATATCCAGCACAATGGCAACCTTCAATGATAGGGCAAAACTTGTCATAACACCATTTTCTTTTTCAGTAAGTTTGATATTACATTCAGACGAGAAATCACAACGGTTAAAATTGAACTTTCCCAGATCCTTCAAGCTAAAGTTTTTTTTTTAAGTTAATGGACAGCCGTGTAAAAATCGCAATAAATTTAAATTCTTTGATTTAAGGGATATCTAATTTGCAATGCGGCCAAAATCAAAGTTCTTAAAGATATAATTAATATAACCACAAAACATTACATATAATGTACATATGATATAATATAATGATATAACATAACGATATAATTAATAATATATCATCTCATATATAGAATTTATAATCTCTTCATTATTATAAAACCTATAGCAATTAAAAAAACACGGGACAGAGTGTATCAGAATAAATTATCAATATAATAAATTTTGATATATGGAATGGCTGCACGTGGTCAGATTTGTTATTTACCATAGCATAATTTTTAAAAAGTTGGCAGGACTACTGAATTACATATTTCAAGAGTTTTTATTGGCTTAGCGCAGCGCGTTCATTTCATATCCAACGCAAGCGCGTGCAATAATTATTTCTTTGCAGAGTAAAAAATTCTAAGTCTTTTTCTTAATATATCTGAAAATATCCTTTCGGGACAAGGTTGCCACAGTAATCAATTTTCAACTTTTTCTGACTTTTCCCGGACAAAAATAAAATTTCTCAGACCAATTAAATACAAAACGGCAGATAAAATTAGCGGCCTCCAGCCACCACTTCAAACCCCCTTCACATTAACCTGAAGTTTTCTTTCCAGCCAATGATGGTATTCAATGAGAGGTGTTATATAATTTCAATTGTTCTTTACTTTTCTTAAAATTTTCAATTTTTTTCCTGAATCAAGAAAAAAAAATTCCCTGCTTTCCTCTGACCTTCAAGAATTTTATTTTTCCCTGATTATTTCCTGACCTGTAGCAACCCTGCTGGAGAACTCAAAAGTCATTTCGTAAAGTGTCATGAGTTGAACCTAATTTCATACCCGGCTTTCAGTGCTAGGACCAGCAAATTCAATTAGATCGTGATATATAGTTTACAAAGTTAAAGGGACTGTGTCACGGCTGCCAAATAATCGCTACGAAACTAATGTTTGTAAAGACATTACTTCTATGGATCAAAATGACAAATCTAAAGGTTCATTACAACCACATGTGTATCCCGGGCGTTATAATTTAGAGTTATAAGCAAACGAGATCAACTTTAAAAAGTGTTCAGCCCAACTGTACTTCAAAAAACCCATATCGCAATTCGTTTCAATCTACTTCACTTTTGACCATCAATACCTTCATTCGTATTTGCTGTGTTATTGAAATGTTCCTTTACTGTTTCAAGCGATTATTTTATACTCACCGAATTTAATGGCCATTTTCCATGGCTACATTTGGCTAAAATCCATGACACATTCCTTTTAAGTTCCATACAAATTGATCCTATAATTACTTGTCCTTTTAAAGTGTCAAGTGGTACAAAACTAGGATTTAAAAATAATCAAAATACCTACACGAAAAATACCAACTTTATTTCTTGATTACTGTACTTAGATGACCCACCAATTTATAGGGGATGGGGATTGAAATTAAAGCCGCAACAACTCCATAAGAAAATATGTTTGTACAAATACCCTTTACCCCCGAGTAAACAAATATCTGTAAATACGACCAAAATTCCCAAAACTATAAAGCATTTCTAAAGAGATTCGTGGCGTGCTTAAAGGGTTGTAACTCGTAGAATTAAGAGCGTGGGGATGGATATCCTTTTATTCAGGCTAATCTTTCTTTACTAACGTAGACTTAAGATTACTGTTGCGTCCTAATTTAGCGAGTTCCCACGCGAATACCACTTGCTAAAATTGTCAAACAGCCCTTTTTCGAGGAACCGGGGAGAACTACTAGAACATCTGTGATACGAGGTCTTAATGCCTGGGACAAAAACTACTGGTATTCCATATCCAAACCTCCAGTGAAATCCGGGATGAGATGGTGCCAACCATTGCAACAAGCCCAGTGCATGTTCCACGCGTGTGTCACGCGTGTTTCACGCGTGTGCCGCGTGTCTGGTCTCTGTCCTTTTTCCTTTCTAATGACACTTTTTGCAAAACGCGACTTGCTGAGCTTGAAAATCCCTGCAAGGACACAAACGCCTTAGCTGTGGTCCCTTGGCGACGCAGCTGAAGACAAGAGGCTGTCTCTGTAACGTGCACACGTGGGTGGACGTATTGTAGCCAGGAGCCAAGAGGGATTCCTCCGTGTGCACAGACCCGCACTTCACTCCCCACCTGGAAAAGTGAACATAAATAGATAAGGTTGGTAAAGTCGCAAACAAGCAATGGCCTACACTTAAGAAGCTTATCCCGGCTTCTGTAGCACGGGGAAGCTAGAAATACGATGGATCCCCCATATAAACTAACCTCTTAAAAACAAAGACCCTGCACTCAACAACGAGTGATATTCTTCAGCCTACCAAAGTGATTAACAGTAAAATGAACTTTAAACAGACCCCAGTATAACGAGATGATTCTCAAGGCATTAGAATTGATCGTAAACACAGTGGTTTTGGAGATCGCACGCGGCCATCAGAAACTCAGTCGGATCGATTGAGCAAAAATTAATAAGTTCTCTTCTGACCGGAGCTTCTCAATTAGATTCGCACATTTGCTTAGAAGTCACCAACAATATACTACATGTACCGGACATCTACCTTTCTCGTAGCGTTTGTTTACACCGTATGCAAGCGAGCAGTTGTGTTTGTTGTTTTCTTGTTTTCTAAGTTCTTGATAATCACCTCTGAAAATTACACTAAAACAATTCTTCACCTCAGGCTCCGTGATTATTGTTGAATTATCACCTTTGCCTTCGGCGAAAAATTGTTTATATGTGGAATGGCCAAAACAAAAACTTATCTATCCAAAAGCACACCAAGTTGGTAGTTAGAGCAAGGGAATATACTGACGAAATGTATGGGTACGGTAGGTTAGGAGAATGTGTATGTTGACATTTAAGTATCAAGATGTTCCCCGAAGACGTGATGTTGTAAATTTGAAAATGAACATCGCGGTGTTCTGCCATGTTATAATACCACAGGAGCTTGTTAAAATATAAAACGCCCTAATTGGCACATAATTGGGGTCGGCTGGCTGGCTGGTTGGAAAAAAGTGCGCCAATGCATATGAGAGCCACTGATATAATAAATTCCTTAATAACTCTCACTTACTCAGGACTTTGATTTGCCCTACCAGTACGCCAATCGCGCTCGGTAGACGAGAAGTAAAAAGTACTTCGCTAGCTATCAAATTTGGCAAGTTGCGATACCCAGTGGTGTGTATGACTTGAGGAGGAAAGCCTGTCAACATTGCTGGGCATAACAATTTCAGATTTGCGCAAAATTTTCACCGCGTCCAGACCTTTGCTCTCACGTGACGCGAAAAAGACCATCGAATTTCGGACCGAATACTCTTCGAAATTGTTCTAAGAAAGCAATTCACCACTTGAAGGGATTAAGAAAACCAAAGAAACATTAAAACTTCATCAAGATGAATTTTATTTCTTTAAACAACTTTACGAATTTTGATCAATGTTCCAAGCGGACAATTTGAAAAGGGTGTTTTGAAAAAGGGTTTTTAAATCGGGATTTAAAAAAGGGGATTTGTAAAAGGTGTTTTGAAAATGGGGATTTGTAATGGGGTTATTAAAACGGGGTTTTGAAAAAGAGTTTGAAAAGGGGGGATTCTGAAAAGGGAAATTTACAAGTGGGTTTTTGAAAAGGGGATTTTGAAATAAAGGGGGGGGGGGGGGGGTGAAAATGGGATTTAAAAAGGAGGGTTTATTAAGCCCGGAATTTGCGGACCTTAGTGGTTTTTGGTCCACTCCGCTTGAAAATTGACAGAAAGTTCGACAATTTTGATTTCTTTTTGTCGTGTTTTCCAGTGTCTTCCCACGCTTGGCCGTCCGTCAAATCCAAGACAATTTCATTCATCACAGAGACACCACACGGGCCTGGAACAACCTCATCTTCATGAAGAGACAAGTCGAATGGTGATCCGTGAGAATTGCACAAGTTGAAATTGTCTGTTGTGGATGGTGTCAGAACGTTTAGGAACGATGACGGATCAGTACTGACTGAAGACGAAGACTCATCAGTGGCATTCTTATCAAGTTTGATTTCTTTTCCAGTTTTGGTGTCCCATTTTTGCATTGACCTTTTCAATGTCATTTTCCCATCTTCTTCTACAAGGACCGTCTTTGAAGTATAACAAGTCTCTTGGCAGATGTACTTGTTTGCAGCACGCGGCGTCTTTTCGCTAGTCTTCCAAGCCTCTACTTCTGGTGCTGCTCCGACTTTGTTTCTTCTAAACATCTTCTTTCCGCGCTTTTTCCCATCACCATTCGCTCCACGTTTGCCAAATTTTCCTCCGTAATCTACTTTGTCGCTCACTCCATCATGCGCGTTCATGACATCGTAAAAATCATTTTCATTCACCGCTTTAAGTTTCTTCACTTTTGTTTTACGAACAATTCGCACCCTATGTCGACCGTCATTTGTTCTTTCGACGCCAAAGTTTATGAAGTACAAGGGAAGGAACACAATAAAAGATATCCCGCCATATTCTCGTGCCATCTTTGCGATCAATTATCTCTCTTTTTCACAGCACGCTCTGATCATGAGGTAATTAAATGCGCGTAATAATCACTTCCCGAAAACGCGCGCGCGCAATTGCCGTTCTATAATATATAGCGCTGCCATACAAATTCTCCTTACTGGTCACCTAAAATTTCTTTATTACTGCTTGGGAGATTGTCATTAATAAATCAGACTATTTGTTGTTTTTAGTGAAGCTGAAGACGTAAATTTACCTGACGTTTATACCTTTAGCGCTTTGACGGAGCAAATGTTAGGGCCGATTTTTTAACAGTACAACGTTTGTTTGTTTGTTTTTTTTTTTTGCACGCGACTTTTGAAGCGCGCGCTGCTAACATCATCCAAACAGTTGTTTATAATTTTCATATTATAATATCGTCTGACGCTACGAATGTCGTAGAGTTTTAAAGAATAATTCCAATGCCTAAAATTTCGCACACTAATTTAAGTTGAAGGTTTGATTTACACGAAACAATTTGTGTCGTAGACTTGTGGTAAGCATGGCGCATGCAACAAAATTTGACCATGTAAATTCATCCCAACATTTCCAGTACGAATTTGTACAATTTACTTACTTTTCCAATTCCTCTGCACTGTTGATGTCAACAAAGTAGGAGGGCTCGCATAGGAAACCTTAAAGACAATAAAAAAGAAAAATAAATCACTTACGGAAGCTGCGCATAACTTGCACAAAAATCGGGTCGGTTTTAATTTGTGTCCGAAATAAAACGTCCGAAATTGTTTGCAAGTAATGTGTAGGTACAACTTTTCAAAACATGGCGTATGACTCCTCAAGCTCTAAAAAAGTCTAAAAAAACTTTCCAAGACCTTTCAAACGACATTTAAAAGTTTCCCATGACTTAAGCTTGACCATTTTTTCTTGGAAATTGTCACAATTAACCTTAATTTCGGGTACGTTTTTAACATTTTCCACACAAAAAATAACCTGCCCAATTTATAACATTTTCCATGACTTTACATATCCCACACTTACATGCCATGACTTTGCAAGCCTGGAAAATGAAATTCTAAAATTGCATGACTTTTCATAACCCGCACGAACCCTGTTCTACGACACCACCCCCGAAATTCTAAGGAGCCGAGAAACATACCGTAAAATTCCGGTTATAAGCTCCCCCGGTTATAGGCCCATCTACTTGGATACAAAAAAAGAACATCCGACTATATGCCCCCCCCCCCCCCCTCCCCGGTAAGCACCCCTCTGCCGGCCAACAGTACTGAACAGGG
The DNA here is from genome assembly GCF_052425735.1 of Oculina patagonica. Taxonomy (NCBI): domain Eukaryota; kingdom Metazoa; phylum Cnidaria; class Anthozoa; order Scleractinia; family Oculinidae; genus Oculina; species Oculina patagonica. The sequence continues at coordinate 16,912,410 of NC_135768.1, forward strand.
CCAAATGTTGCTTTATTATGGGTTTTTAACTTAAAAACGTATTTCGATCAACACTCCCGTGGCTCGTTTCGAAACATTGTTTCTTCTTATTATTATTCCGCTTATAAGCCCTCCAGGATGTAAGCCCCTCCGCTTATAAGCCCACCCAAAAACTCCTTACGAAGTTGTATGAGCGCACAGGGCTTATAACCGGAATTTTACGGTATGTTTAAAATCTTCCTTAAATCTAAAAGGAAGAGAACGATGCATATAAAAAGGTATTTACGATTTTCCCTTAATCTGGCGGCTTGTTGTAATTTGTCGCTTTCATTTATCTTGTCTTAATTAATGCTCAAAAGACATCGCCCAACTCGTAAAATAAACCGACCTATTATTTTTAACAGAAAATCGATTAATTTCAATAACGTATAAAGAAAATAACTTACCAGATACTTTACAAACTTCTACACAGGATTTGCCAGCTTCGCCCATAAACAGCTTCATTTCTGACAATGGCGGCCACCGCTCGATGTGTTCGCAAAAGTTCTGTAAACAAAACAATTTTTTTATTAGTATAAATGCACTTGATGATAGAGCCATTGTTCCAACCTCCGAAAATATGACACGGACCTATGGAAGTCAGACAACTACTTTAACTTACATGTACAAGTATTCCATATTAGACAATTTTTATTTTAACTAATTTTTTTAATTTTATTTTTATCTTTTTATTTATTTTTTTTTTTAATTTTACTTATAAGAATTTCTAAATAACATTAAATAAAAATAAAACAATATTTTTTATAAATCGATTAAAAAATTTTATTTAAAAAAAAACTCACAATTTATTCACAAAATATAACTTTTTAACCTTTCTTTTTTAAAAAACGAAGAAGGGCGAAAATTCCCCGCCAAAAAAATTTTATAAATAAAAAAAAAAAATTTAAAAATTTTAAAAAAAAAAAAAAAAAAAAAAATTATTAAAATGTCTAGAGGGTGTTTAATACATAATGACAAAGAATAATCATGGATTGCACCAAAAGACGGCAATGGTCAGGTCCCAATTTTTGTTTCCAATAAAGGGCAAAATAATACTTAGAATGGGAGGCGCGGTGACCTAATGGTTAGCTCGACGGACGCCACATCAAGCGGTCCGGGTTCGAGCCCTGGCCAAGGTCGCTGCCTGTTGTGTTCTTGGGCAAGACACTTTACTCCCATAGTGTCTCTTTTCACCCAGGTGTATAAATGGGCACGAGCGAAAAAATGAACAAGCATCCCATCCAGGGGGGAATATAAATATTCCTATCCGCTTAATGCTAAAAAACCGGGAAAAGATTTGGCAGTATGGGCCACTTGACTCGAGGCTTCTTTTTTATATACTTAGAATAATATTATGCCACTCACAATACTTACATAGTACTCGGTAAACGCATTCACACGTTCCAGCATTCCTTTAGGTGTCCATTCAAGGGGAAGGTAAGGCTTCACCTATAACACACAAACAATAAGTAAATACTTTAATTTTAAGATGGTGAGTCGCGGTGGCCTAATGGTGTTGGGAGGCGCGGTGTCCTAATGGTTAGCGCGCTCGACTCCGGGGCGAACGGCCCGGGTTGGGGGCCCCCCGGGGGGGCTCGTTTTTTTTTTTGTTTAAATTATTTTTTTTTTCCCTTCCCCTCCCCCCCCCCGGTTTTAAATTGGTCGGGGTTTTTTTTGGGGGTTTACCCCGGGGTTCCCCCCCGGGGGGGGTAAAAATTTTTAAAAAAACGGGAATACCGGATTTCTTGGAGCCCCCTATGGCTATTGGCCATGCCCTTACAATGGACCACCACTCTCGTCCACGCACAGCTTTCACAAGTGTAGCAGAAGGCAAGAGGAAATGGGTAGACTGCGGGAAACTTAAAGGGGGACTATGTCAAAAGGAGCCTCAGGGCGAGAGGTCTAAATATCATGGCCAGAGGCTGTCAACTCTGATTTCTGTAGCAACTTACAGAGCATTTCTTCTAACCTTCGCAACACTTTTTAAGTTGGAGGTGTCATTTCTAGATCTAATAGTTTTACCTGTAATTAGGTTGCTTCAAATGTAAAACAAGCTGCAGAAACCCTCGTTGCTATTTCTTAATTTGACTACGTTACCATTACAATCCACCATAAAAAGAACGAGTTCCAACTCGCTGTTTCTGTGGGAATTGCCCTAATTTTGACATTCAAAGCAACCGAAATGTTAAGTGCACATCAGGCCTTACACTCAAATAGGCTCACTCACCTCAGTGTTTAGAATCTCTTTAACGGTCTCCTCCACAAGAGTAAGGTTATTAATGTCAACAGTGAACACGTGTGGCTTTCCTATGAACACCTCTGCATAAGGATGCTGTGATGTTAACTGTGAAAAACAACAACACAAATACAGTCAAGGAATTTAAGACGATTGTAGGCTAAACACCTGCATTTATGTACGCTCCAGGACGGACCATTCGCTCTTACACTGTAGGTAAGGGTGAATTATTGAACTCTTGTCACTAATGTGACTACTAAGAAAATTTCTGAACACCATAGCAAAATTATAGCTTACATCTCTCAGTGTTGGTTTTATCTTGAAGAATTCCGTGTTGAGGCGATTATGAGGAGGGTCAAACTGCAAGGAAAAAATGCATTTTCTATATAAGTTATCAGAGGCAGAAACGATGCTAAGAAAGTAAGGGGAATATTATGTCACTGGAGAAAAAGTCACCAAACAAAAAGTGGTCGAGCTATTCAGTCACAAAATTTCTTGCCATTCCAATGTGCCGTTTCACAATCTATCAGGGCATTAAAGTCTGTTAAAAGAAAATCATTTGCCAAGAAAACAGGAACACTGATATTATATCTGCCTTGGCCCGTGTTGTCTTTCACGTATATAAATCTCACAGCAATTTTCCCTTCACGACTATAGCTATCACAATACCTTAGCATTTAGAAAAATACATCCTTGTGCTATGGCCTCAAGGGGTGCTGGTCCTTCATACGGGAACCCAAGACCTATGAAAACCTGAATTGAACAATGACATATTAGAAACATGACTTCTAAAGGCCTGGCAAACGAGGAAACATGTTTCCATAATTATTGTTTCCTAATTTTGCCATGGTTTCATTACGATAAACACGAATGTTTCTGCAGTGTAGCAGAAGCAAATTTTGCTTCTTGGAAACAAAAATTGACGCTGGAAGCAATGCTCTCCGTATGTCAAAACTGGGAAACATTGGGGAAACATGCGTGCTACCAATGTTTCTGGAATCATGTTTCCTCATTTTGCCAAGCCTTAATAGTATTCTGACTAAAATGAATGATGATGATAATCAATTTATATAGTGCATTTTTTATATGAAATTTTTAAATGCGCTGTACACATACTTTATTTTACTACACAAAGGCCAGACCACAACACCGGGAACTTTGTCCCTCTCTTTACGAATAGTTGTGGGTTTTTTAACCCCCCCTGTTATAAGAATGAAAATAAAGGAGGGGGGGCCCGTTTATCAATTTTTTCAAAAAAAATAGTGTGTCTAAATATATATATATATAATAAAAAGGGGGCACCTCTTCTCTTTTTTTTACACCCCAGTGAAAACAAGGGATGAACACAGTTGTTTAAAATGTGTGGGATTTCGCCGAATATGCACTGCCTTTTTAGGGTTTCAATTGGATGTAATGTACTGTATCCTTCACGACAAGAGCTACACGTTCATTAGAATAATAACAAACAATACACTGTACCTAATCTTGTAACCAACATTTTTTTTTTCAGAGAGTGGAAAGAAGATTTCAGGGGAACTAGATTTTATATGATCAATCGTCAGTACATCATCATCGCACCTTGGTTTCTTGCAAGAGTTTTTCCAAGTCAGGTTTACTGAGTATGCCATGTGCTACCACATACTTAGGAACATTATTCCTGATGTCTTCATCCTGGGAAAGGAAAGAACAATATTTTTATTTGCAACGTCTGCCAGTGCTCCTACATAGAAGAGAACACTATGGAAAAGTGAGTTAGCTATGATTTTTATGTGCAGCCACATAAAATGTACATTTTTTTTCTTTGCAAATTTAATCAATTTGAAGTTTATATGCACTATCTGTTTAAAATAACACTGTTTTTACTTGACAGTAGCAGTTTTTCTATCTAGTTACAGAACGACAAACTGCAATGTCAGATATTCAGAAAGTGGTTAATAACAATAATATTAACTACTTCCATTTTAACCAAATTTCATATACATACTGTCAATCCAAAAAATGTTCCATGTATCTCCAAGTATTTATGTAATGTGTCAAGATATTCCCTTTTCCCCTATAACAAAAAGCAGTCAATAAACATAAGTCTGTACCATTACCCTGCAATGCTGAAAAACATTATATCACAGTCCCAATGACAAACTCTAAAGAGAGCATCTGGAACAATCTTCCACAAGTGCAAATTCGAATTCCAAATGCTTTTCTCTTGATGCCAAAATCTGATAGAACATTTTATGGACAGTGAACCCGACTGACTGACTGACTTACTGACTGACTGACTGACTGACTGACTGACTGATACAGACAGACAGACTGTTGAACAGACAGGGAATGGATGGATGGACAGGCAGACAGATGGACAGAAGGATGGGCAGACAGACAGACTGACTGGCAGACAAACAGACTGACTGGGAGACTGCCTGAGGAATGTACTGACTGACTTCAGGACTAACAGCTGACCACTTGATTGATTGATTATGAATTAGTTATTTTATAGACAAGATTCAATTTCCCTGTACAGTCAACTCAGTTGCTTTAAGACCATACAATACTACGAGAAGTCCTTACCTTCCAAAATTCAACATCTTTTCCATAAACTAACCCAATAGGTTTCTTCTTCAGAGGTTTAGCATTTGCTGGAACAGGACCACTGACGACAAACCCCAGGAATGAGTTATCTGGACTGTGAGCTATGTGATGAGAACAAAAGAAAAGGCAGAGTGTTGCACATTAGTGCCTTGGAACTTTTTTCTGACTTTTTTTTTTTTTTTTTTTTTTTTATTTGGCTAGAACAACTAAGGTATTTGGACCTGTACATGTACGTCTGTAAATTGTATTGCACTACAAAACCCATAATTGAAAAAAAATATGTGGAAAGAACAAACGAACAAACAAATGAATGAACCACCAACCAAACGACCAACATACTGACTGACCAACCAACAACCAATCAACGAACAGACTGTCTGACAGAACCCCCAACCAACCGATCAACCCACTGTCTGCAGGCTGAACGACCCATCCACCTACTAAAATCTAAAATAATTTGGCCACTGAACACATGGAGGTTAATATGTCAAATATTAAATGATGTAAACGTATATAAATAATTTTATTGTCTATTATTAAAGAAACAAAACTGCTGGAGCGATCTGTGGTCATAGCTTAAAGAATAAAAATGGTTTAAAAAATGGCAATGACGTCAATGCAACTTATTTGAATTCTGCGAACCTTGCAAAAACCATCATTCTCTGAAAAGGACAAAAAAAGGAAAAAAAAAATTTAAAGAACTAAAAAAAAATACAGTGTATAAAAGCATCCAAAGGGAGAACTTACGAAACATTGTGAAAATTTGCCTTAATTGTAAGTCAGCTTTTGCCCAAACTGACTTGCCGCCAGGTACAACACCTGGATATGCACCGTAGTTAAACTCTGCTTCAGTTCCAAAGGAATCCAGAATTCTCAAATGGCATCTAAAGACAAGTTGTAAGACAATAATCATAGCCTGCAGTCAGCAGAACAGGAAATGCCGATTTCCTTTATGGAATGGCATGCCTGCAGGAAATCATGGGAGTTGTAATTCATTGTTGCTAAGTCTCATTCATTGTTTGATGAATAAAACTACCCTGATTTTGGCTATCGATGTGCCATAGAGGTATTACAACATAGTGTAGAATGGAAGAAAAGTATTTTTGCATGATATATTGCACTGCTTGCAATGCCGTTTAATTAAAAAGCTGCTGATGTTTATTATGCTTTCAAAGGCAATTTTTTTTTGTTTTTTCGAGTAGGTTCATTAACTCAAATTCTACTTTCTGGAGTAATAGATAAGCCTATCCAGAGGTGTACTAGTACAATGCAAAATTTTTTCAGGGATACATTGTAAAGAAAATGACTAAAAGGATAGCAAAAAAAGTCTGCAGTCAAATTAAAAGACGATAATCGACTTCAAATTATCAGAGAAATAAGCCTAATACAATTTTGTTCTTACTATGCAAATACCTGTAAGGGGGGGGGTCCTAAGGGGGGAAAAAATTTAAAAACACATCAATAAACCTATTACCCCAGTCCTCCAAGTTAAGACCATTTTAGTCGCCATGGCAACTAAAATTTAGGAAATAGCGACTAAATTGGAACCGACATCGCCAGCCTGGTGACTAAAGATTAAGAAGAAGGACTGAAAGCAAGAGCTTAATTTTTTATCGTTAAAGCGGCTAAAATTTTTCACTTGGGTTGTATCCATACTTATATGGGAGTACCCCCCCCCCATAATTTAATACAGTTTTACAAGTACCTGTATGGGGACATATTTGTTGAAATGTCAAACTGCAGATACATCAATCCGTTGTAGTCTGTGTAGATAATGTCAAACTCTGGTGTGAACACATCAGCACAAGATGGGACCTTAGGAACTGTCAGTAGCCTGAACGAAAAAAAAAAAAAAATAACATAACATAACATAACCAACAACAATCCACATCATTGGCTGTACATGTTATTTTCAACAGGAACATTTAGGACAAAACGTTGAGCATGAGAGAAAGAAGTAGAAGGAGAAGGAAGAAGAGAAAGAGGAGGGTGGAGAAAGAGGAGGAGGAAAAAGGATGAGAAGGAGGACAAGCTGGGCAAGGAGAAGTGGCAGCAGAGGGGAAATGGAGGAGGAGGATGAAGTGGAGGAGGAGGAGGATGAGGAAGAGGAGGAGGATGAGGAAGAGGAGGAGGGGGAAGAGGAAGAGGAGGAGGAGGAGGAGGAGGAGAAGGGGGAGGAAGTGGAAGAGAGTAGGAGGAAAACAAGAAGAAGGAGGAAAAAGAAAAGGAGGGGGAGAAGGAGGAATAGAAGGATGAAGGGGAGGAGTAGGAGGAGGAGGAGGAGGGCAGAAGGAAAAAGGGTAGTAGGAGGAGAAGAGCAACAAGAGTAGGAGAAAGAGGAGGAGGGAGGGGGAAGGAGGAGGAGAGGGGAGAGAAGTAGGAGGATGGAGAGCAGAAGGAGGAAATAATAATGGAAATGGAAATGGGATAGAAGGAAGAGTAAGAGGTAGGAAAAGAAGGAGGAGGAAAAATAAGAAGAAGGGAGGAGGATGAGAGGGGGAAGGAGGAGGAGGGGACGGAAGGGAAGGAGGAGAAGTAGTAGTAGTACTGAGAAGTAGCAGGAGGAGAAGGAAAAGAAGTAGGAGGGAAGTGAAGGAAAGGAAGTTAAAAAGGAGGAGGAGGAGGAACAGGAGGAGAAAGGTGGAGGGAATTAGGTGAAGTAGGAGCAGGACAAGATGTAGAAGGAGAAGGAGGAAGGAGGAGAAGTAGGAAAAGGAGAAGAAGCAGGAAGAGAAGTATGATGAGGAGGAAGGCTGAGGAACAGGAGGAGGAAGGGAAGGGGAGAGAAAGAAGGCTGGAGCAAGAAGACGAGGACAAGGGAGAGCAGCAGCCAAAGAAGGAATAGGAGCTCACAGGAGGAGCAATAGGAGCAAGAAAGATAGACTGTAATCGTTCAATTTTAAGTTATACTGTCTAGCAAATCTCCCCCTTGAAATTTTTATGGAAGGCATTTCAATCCTTGACTCTTATGATGAGTGAAGAGCGAAAACAAAAACAGCTCTTACTGTTTATATGTGGTATGATTGGCGGAGATTGTCAAATCATGCCCCAAGATGTATAAAGAAGCTAACAGATCACTCCACTGTACCATCTCACCCAGGGGTGCACCTTTATAGGCCAGGTCAAGCCATATGGGTCGATAAGCATAAGTGCCAAAGAAAATAAAAATCTGAGGAAAGAAATTGAAAGCAATAAAATAAATTACCATGAGTTGACTGTCTTCTTGTACAAATGTAAACTTAAAAATGTACAATTACTAGATGTACAGAACTTTTGCAAATACAAAAAAAATGGCCTGAGAGGTGACCCCTCAGACCATTTCTTTGGCACAGCCCATCCCCTTTTGCTGTAAGGGAAGGTTCCAGTGGCAAGTGTATAGCGGTTGATCTAAGGGAATGTCCTGGGAAAGGCCCTTTTTTCTATAGGCCTTTGGAACAAGCTAAGAAAAATTCATCCTCCCTCCAGCTTTAAAACAAAGGAAGAAAGAAACTGCCCAAGTTATTTTGACGAAGAAACATCACCTACTGGTACCTTCACTTTGCCTAAGAACCCCGGCGTCAGGTTGACCATGGTACCATGGTTTTTCATTGTCAACCATGGTTGACCATGGTTGACAATGCTATGACCGTGGTGTCTGACCATGGTCCACTTTGGCCACTGACCATGGTTCACGGTCAACCATGGTCGGGTAATATAATTGTAAATATTAAAAATCCTTGTTTTGATAAGGGTGCCTAAGGTGTTTTATAAATGATTAAAACTCATATTCATAACTTTTAGCTTGTAACTGTTAACTTTTGTAAAGCACTGGACGAAGAATGCCTACACACCATGGACTACCATGGAAAACCATGTCCTAGAAAGTCCACAAGACAAATCATTTTACCTAACAAAATAAATGTACGATTTCATCAGATACAGGTCCAAGAATTCTCTAATTGGTGGCTTCGACTTGCTAAAAGAATTATTACATTACTTATAGGAGCGACTTCTTAATTTCTTTTTAAAGACCATGGAATACCATGTTTGTCCATGGCCAAGGTAATTAAAAATAATAATTACAATGCATTTCAATGTCTTACATTTGGCTGACTGTGAACTATTTTTCTACCAATTCCCTTAAATGCAAAATAAATTTTTAGCTTTCTGGAAATTCTAAGGAATTAATGGGTTTTCTTGGATTTTAATAAGCTTATGTGTCAATTATAAACTTGACGTATTTTCATATGAATACTGGAGTTCAATTATAGGCCTCGAATTTCTGTCAATTTTTGTTAAATCCAACCTCAAATACTAAAAATTAAAAAAAATGAGCATTACTTAACAACAAAAGCATTGCATACCTAGCTTAGATAAAGAATTTTAAGCCGCCAGAGTCCACTTTCCGTTCACATCAATGTCTCCTGCATCGTGGATGAAGAAAGATTTCCCACCCTTAAAATTGTCGAAAACCTTGGCAAATAAACTGACGACCTGATATGTGTTTCATTCTCACCCTTTATTCCTTTATAAACCTTGACAATTTCACCACAATGAGATCGCAAAGAGCAAGATTCTTCGAACAGCTTTCAGCCGTGCCGCCATAATTGTTGAGACCGCAGTTCAACTTTCCAGCGGAATGCTGTTGAGAAACCAATCACGTTACGCAAACCATCCCACGTGATGTCATGTTCATCGTTATTTCATTCTCCTTTTGGCGCCGTGGTTTTGAATAGTCTTGTGATCGTTCGTCGCATGTGAGAACGTTTTTTATTCTAAACTGTACAGTCAGTATGTGTTTCGCTTTGTACAGATATTATAAAGAACAGATTGTGCTTTGTTAAACGAAAGGCGAATAGTGTACTTAGCTGGTGATTCTTAGAGCTGATCAAAGGCCTTGTTTCTGTGGTGTCATAACACTATGGCAGTTGGGCAGTCGTTTACAACTTGAGCGGTTCGGTGAGTACAAATAACCTTGTATTTCCCTGATAAAACCAGCTGGGCTTTCACAGAACTAGAGGTTTTTCATTTAAAGAATCATAACACTTTATTTGCACGAACTGCATTGTAGCCGTTGGATGTGCTTGGTGAAATTATTTCGGCTGTGCGTGTGACGTTGGTTACAAAAATTCCCGCTTATAATTTCATTAAGGAGTAATTTGAATACCGAATTAAAATTTTCCAACTAGCTTATAGCTGCTTACAGGCTTCATCAGGATGTAAATTTTTACACTGTTGTGGATTGTGGATTTTACACTGTAAATTTCCCAAGGCATTAGTGCTATCTGATCTTAAAGGTTTGCAAGCTCTAACAAAGTTCGTGTGCTCTAGTAATGAGAATACCAAATCATTATAGCTACTTAAATACAAATTAAGAGTTAATTGGGGCATGCATTTGATTTATTTTTACAGGCTAAAGTAGAGCAAGGACAACTTCCAAACTGGACAAACTAGAAAGAACTGAACTTAATCATGCATCTTATCAGAAGACAGCCACCAGCTAAGTCTGTCTTTTTTTTTCTTGTCTGAGTCAGAAACCATACGCCTCAAGTTTTGAAGTGAAAGAAAGGCATCTGAGTTAAGACATTGTTTCTGAATGCACATAGGTATTTAATAAAAGTGTATACAAGAAAGTAGTGTTAGCCCAATAAAACTTTGTTTCATGCTGTTGTTAATGGCTGTTATGTTTTTATGTCTACAAACGTAAACTAATTGGGCTCCTTATATGCATTATATATATATTCATCTGTTATAATTAAGCAACAGAACGTTTGTAAAATGATGCAAGGGATAAACAGAGAACACGGCTGACCATGTTTTTGCATGGTCTGCATGAAAGAATGGACATGGTTGACCATGTTTTTTCATGGTGTACCATGTTATTTCATGTTATGGTGTGTCATTTTGCTACCATGGTTGGCCATGGTCAAACATGGTTTTAGACCATGGTCAAACATGTTTGACCTTGTTCTTTTCACAGTCAATTTGACCATGGTTGACCATGGTCAGCCTTGTGCAATTTAACGTTCATGGTCGACCATGGTCAAACCATGGTCAGACCATTGACAGACCATGGTTTACCATGGTCACCAACCATGAATAACCATGTTCAAAACATGGTTGACCATGGTCTATCCATGGTCCTGATACCGGGGAAAGACCCAAGGTCTCCAGTAGCCCAGAGACCTACATGTACATGCCTTCATGAACATGAATTGTATGTATAATTAATTTTTCTTTGGTCTCTGGTTCTTTTTATTGCGAAAAAAAATTGTAACAAAACTGCAATAAAGTTTTGTAATAATACTGCATTCCAGTAATGATGATGATGATGATGATGATAATGATGATGATAATAGGACGATAAATGTTGTCAGAACAGTTTTCTTAAAACAAAGGAAACTGCATATATTTTTAGGAAAAAATGACAGAATTGACAAGTACAGTGTACATGTACATGTTTGTACCTTTTTGACATGATGCGGCCTACGAACAGATCCTTCCGCTGCAAACTGTTTAGCTGCCGCTGCCCACTGTGGCCACATCCTGGTGATACGATCACGCATCCAACGCAGATTCAGCTTGGTTAATGTGTTGATGAATGTGCTATCTAATTCAAATCTCATTGTCGCTAGCTAAGAAGAAGTACACAAACAAACAAAAAATGTTACTTTAGGTGAAAAAAAATATTCGCAATGATTTTGAAATACATAAACAAGTAAAAACAAACAATATAACGTCCCGGCATTTTAGCAACCTCATCACATCGAACAATTAGATTATAATCAATTCTCCCCAATTGAACATAAAGATAGTTGAATATGATGTATGTAACCCTCTGGAACCTTCATGTTATTTTCATGTAAAGTCTGTGTTCAGGTCTAGAGGCTCGTGAGGCTGGAGTTTTCGCCACGGATAGGATGCCTGTCCAGGGTTACCAGGGTTACCAGGAGTACCCCGGTACTCATTTATATATCTGGCTTGAGAAAGGCACTATGAGAGTAAAGTGCCTTTAGTTACCCAAGAACACAGAGCAGTAACCCTGGACACTGGGCTTGAACCTGGAATGCTCAATCCAGAGTCCAGTGCACTAACCATTGGGCCATGACACCCCCTTAACATTCCAGACATATTTCAGATTTCATTCTGATAAAATTGGTTTGAACATTATCAGTTAGCCAGGCCTCTGGATTAAATCAACTAGTCTGACTTAAACTTGATTAGAATATTTGGCAAACTTCAATAACTTAATAGTCCACGGCATACATGTAATGTGCAATCTGTAATGTACAACGTGTCACTGTGAGTTCAAACCTTATTTTCTCTTGCATTTTTTTGTCTCCATGGTAACAATGGACAAAAGCGTTCCACCTATGGAGAAATATGAAATCAACTGTAAATGAATTAAAATTATAAAACAACCACTACCTGAACAATACAACTGTACTACACTGTTCTATGAGCTGGAGAGTCTACTGATTTGCATGCAAGGCCTACTAACATAGCAATCCCGCTTCTTTTGGTTGTTAGGTAATTTTACACACTACAATTTAGGGGGCCCAATCTGGGCAAGGCCAATTATTATCACCACAATTCTGTTTCAGATTGGTTGAAATTCAGTATACATGCAGTTTATTAGCCAAGGCCAAGGGGAGTCAATGAAAAGAAGCTTTGGTCAGATTGCATTGGAACTTCTAGATACTATACTTTTTCAGTCCTGGATTGGCACAAAAGCTTGTGATAACAATCAAGACAATTGAACACGTACCTCACTAAGGTAAATGATGATGGAACATAAATTATCTGGTTTGAGATTGTGCTTTCCAACATAACAATCTTTATTTGTGTCCCATAGTTGCTGCATCCACTGAAAAATTAAAAGGAACAGTAACAAAATCAGTGACTGATCTCTAGGAAAACTGTCATTTAAGAGCAATGAAAAAAAAAAAAACACCACATGTTAGCTAGGCACATCATTGTTTAATTGTGGAGTGATTGGTGTAAGGTGTTGACATAGCAAAGAAGAGACAACAGACTTAGATGGCCAGCCCCCGTAGGTGTACCCCCTTCCCTATTATGGTCTGGAAAATTAAAATCTATCATTCAAAGCTGTGACACGTTAACATTTTTTTTTTAACAAATGCTGGCAGAATGTAGGAATTACCATCTCAGAGAACATGTAGTAGGGTTATATAATTTTCCAGGGTGCAGTGGGTGGAGCAACATACCCAATGACCCTATTTTCTTAATTTCCTTGATCTGCCGACTGCTGTGAAAATCTTAGTTCAAAATCCTGCATGTAAGTTGAATGCATAAAAGCCATTTATGCCTCCCAGTTTGAGGTGTATTTTTCCTTCATATTTATAATGCAGGCAACTGGTAGTAAGTTTAATAAGTATTCTATTTCTAGCCAAAAAATCTGAATGCACTTTTCTAAGTACAGTGTACCATAAACATGGTCATCTACGTGTACTTGTACAAGTCATTACTCTTACTCACCGTAATTTTAGATTCACAAAATGGAAACAGCCAGTCACGTGGAACTTCACAATTTTCTTCTTTTGGCTTTTCTAAAATAATTGGAAAACAAAGCAAACAAATGAGTTATTAAAACTTCAAGGTTACTGGGACTAGCGAAAAAAAAAAAAATGAAGAATCATGAGAAAACCACCAATCATCTGTCTGTAACTATAAAGTTTGCTTGTCAGTCTTTCATTGGCTCAATTTATACTTAAGAGACAGATCATCCCTCTGGGACAAACTTGGGCGAGCAACATTAGTTCAAATAAAAATTCATAGATCTGTTAAATACCCTCAAACAGACGAATCATCTGTCAAGGTGAACTGTCTATCACGATGTCTATCACCGGTCAACCGACTGGCTGACCAACGGCCAGCCAGCCGGCCGACCAGCCGATTGGCAGTGACCCACTGACCACTTGAGGTTACAAGTATTCCTGCCAAGCATCTTTCAACTTTTTTTTCCACTCAGGTTAAAAAAAAAACATGTAAAATTGTCTATATACCTGTCTTCTTGATATGCTGTTCCAAGTTTTGTATTCTTTGAGTGACATCTACATTCTGTTGGCTTGAGTTAGATACTGTGCACAAACAACATCGACGTCATCAGAAACACTGATTTGACCTATGTAGATTTACCCAGACATAAACTAAACATGCCTCTACGTCAGATAGCAACAAACCTGGCAAATGCCTAGTAGATATCTATATGTATACATGTAATAAATTTTTACCTTTTCCAAAGATGTGTTTCTCAAGTCTAAGCAATCTCTGTTCTATATCTCTGTTTTTCCAATCATCTAGAAATATAGAGTCATTAACAAAAAAGAGTTGATCAAAGTACATGGTAGATCTAGACATCAAAAAAAAAAGGTAACATATTCACACCCTTACATATATCAATTTTATGCCCCACATTTGCTTTAAATTTTACGATTACTATTTTGTTAAAAAAAAATATGCTACCAAATCACACTTACACTGACTCAGAGTAAGTGCTATTTGGTAGCATATATTTACACTGCATTTCTTGCACACATACATTGTATGGTTATCAACAAGCCCCCCCCCCCCCCTTAATCCCCCTCCCTCACCCTCCCTTCCCCCTATCAAAAGGATCTTAAAAGGAGAAAAGCCACTAAGGGGTAAATACAATTTTTGTGGTATTTGAATCTTTAATAAAAAACCCTCTAAAAAAATATTCCTCACTGTTCATATTGTTGTTTTCCCTCCATTTTACCCCTTTGATTGTATTACAGAAAAAAAATCTCTGTATTTGTACTTCATTCTATTCTTCATCATTTGTTTAAGGTTGCAGACTGGCAGCTGGAGGGATAATGTATTTTTAAACGTTTTTTTACTCAACAATGCTTTTTAATGTTTTTCAAATACAGTGAACATAAATTTGCTTGTTCAGTGTACATAATACTTCCTGCTTTCAGAGCAATTTCCGCTTAAAAACAATTGAGGCGGAAAACAAAAAACTTGAATCTTATTTCAGTTGACCACTAGTAAAAAAGGATTTTATTTTTATAAATCTGAGATGTTAATAATGTATTCTTCTATTGCACGTGGAGTTATAATAACAATTTAGCCACATTCTTTCAAGTGTCTTTCAATTGCCAAGCCAATAAAATAAGATGAGATGTATTACAACACTGTAATTTTGATCTCTGTATTTACTATGAAGCGTAGAATTTTAGGGTAAGAGCTTCGTGTACAGATTGAAATAGTTTGAGCCGAAAAATTATCAGTAATAAAGCTTATTAAAAGAGCGAGCTTCAAGCGTGACCGCAGGCACAAAGTCGTAAATTAAACAAACCAATTTGCATTCTAATGAATGAGTTCAATATACATGTACTGATTTTGTCTTCGAATTGGCCAAGACGTTTAGAACTCTAAATAAAAACATGCAAGCAACGGATGTCGAAAAGTCTGTAAATCGGAAATCGCACGATAGAAGAATTGTAGTCCGCAACTGAAATCACAGAAACTTAACTCAATAATTAAGTTCGTGTCCATTTTAATAACAGGTACGGTTTTGCGTGTAAAATTTGAATATTTTATTTCAACTGAAGTAGTCGATATCTTGAAGAAAATTGTGCCTAAAGGTTAGTCCGATTAACAATTGTCTTAAATTAGAGTTTAATCAGAAATTATTATTTCGCTAAGTGGTCTTTTGAAAGCAAATAGGCGTTACAAAACGGCAACCTGAAAAGGCATAAGCTTACAAAACAACACACAGCATGTTGTCGCATTCATTCACTCAAACACAAAACGATTTACATTTTATGCATCACCGACCTTGCACATTTGTTCTGCTCCAGTACTTTGAATCCGCAGGCAATTCCTTGAGGACACTGTAGTTTACTATCGTTATAAAGATGCAAACAATCGCCGCAAAAACGAGAAACAAATTTCCACATCTTCCACGCGCCAGCCGCCATGACATTATTACTTGAATGTGGCGGAGGGATTGGACACCAGACGCTGTTGTCAGGCTTGTCCATTCTCGTCCCCATAGCCCTTTCGTTTCTCTTAGCCGGCTTGGCACGAGAAAACGGAGGGCTCTGGGGACATAGGATTTTTGAATTAATTCGAATTTTTTTGATTGGCTGTTTGGAACAAAGAATTCCTAAACGGAAGTCGAAAACGTAACGACTCTCTCATACATTCTTTTGAAACGTTGTGACTGCATACATGAAGACCGGAAGTCCTAGAATCTGGGACTGGAAATCCTGTGTCCCCAGAGCCCTTTGTTTCCTCGTGCCAAGGCCCAGCCGGCTAAGAGGAACGAAAGGGCTATGGGGACGAGAATGAGGCTTGTCAAACGAGCCGTCAAACGAGTAAACATTTTTTCCGCTTCGGTCCGCAATACGTACTAAGCTACGGCCTTGGACCGTACTCAAGACCTCTGGGCACAGGTTTTCGAATCGAACAAGGCCGGCCAATTAAGTCTTTTATTTTACTAAATTTTATTTATTTTTTTTTGCCTACGCGTATTGGCCATTCCGAGGTTGCGCAGGGAACTGGGGCGAGTTTTTAATTTTAAGCAATCGATAACAGTGACACCACCACATGAAAGATCACTATGAGATTGGTCATTTGACTAAGTTGGATGCTTTTAGGACGAACAGAGACGAAGTTATGGGCCTTAAAACATGGTTAAAAATCCATACAAACGTCTTTTATTTTGAGACAGCGTCCCCCAAAACCATATAAACTGTTAAATTTTTTATGACTTTTGTGATACTCCTTAAAATGGGCAAACATAGTGATTTTCATCTTAGTTTCTTTCAAATAATGGATCTTTGGCAGGATTTTACAGCTGTCACTGAACGGATAAAAATTTTAAGAGTTTATATGGTTTTGGGGGACGCTGGCTCACAAAAAGAGACGTTTGCATGGATTTTTAACCATGTTTCAAGGTCCATAACTTCGTTTCTGTTCATACTGAAAGCATCAAACTTGGTCTAATGACCAATCATTCCATGATCTTTTATGTGGTGGTGTCAGATTATTGACTACTTAAAATTTGAAACTCCCCCCAGTTCCCTGCGCAACCTCGGAACGACCAATTCAACGTTAAGACGATCGACGGGTAAGCTAACAAAGAATGATCGAAGAATGCGGTTTGCTATAAAAATCTGAACACTTTTAACTTGAGAAAGGACCAACGGACAATACAAAGAACCGGATCCTGGAGGATCTGATCAGCAAATTGTATAAATACGAACGAATTAAAAAACAGAAAGGCTGACCGTACGGTAGAGGGATTGAACTTGTTTATTTTTTTCCAATATTTCGTCAGGCACGGCCTGACTTCATCAGGGAATGAACGACTAAATAAAAATCGTTACAATTTAAACAACCAGCATTTTACTTTTTTTTTAAGTTCTTTATTTCCTTTAGTGTCAATTTCTTTGAATTGATTTCATAAAGAGATAGTGGTTCAAAGGGTGGAAACATTATCCAGCGAAAAAGTTACTACCAAAGTGGTTGGTTTTGCCGATACTTATCATATCAACCCTTTTCATATTTAGTTGTGGTATCTCAAAGAATAACTATAGCGTTATCCGGATTTGAACCTTCATCCACATAGTTCTCAAGTCTATACAAGTACAGATGTGCATGCAGTTTCTTAAGTTGACCAAATAGGGATTTCAGGACTTAGGAAACCCAAAGAAAAAAGCGTAAAAGTATCGATATTCACTTTAGTAACAGGCGTTTTAACCTATAATTTAATGTTTAATTAAACTAAATTATTTTAATTGTTTTCCACCATTCTAGACATCAAAGCTATGATAGCGCCAAAAAAAATTGGTTCGAAACCGTTCTGGAAGTCATGGAAAATAGTTACGTGATCTGAATATGCTGTAGTATAAATATTGATTTACTTAAATAACGTGTCAGATTTGTTCTCTTGCTACGAAACTGAGTACGAAAGTCGCTAATATTCTATCTGGTGGCTAAAAAACAATGTCTCTAAGACAAAACAAAGCATCAAAAGTCTGTTTCATGCTAAGATATACTAAAACATCAAAGTATGCCTATTGAAAAGATCATGCAAATTTTCTTTTTACAGATCTTAAAATTTCCGAATCGTGATGTATCAACAAAATAAATATTTTTCAGATGCTTTGTCATGTTTATCCTCGTAATTTATCGTGCACTATTTCACATCCATTAAGAAAAGGCTCATATAAGCATAAAAACGTACATTTTGAAAACCACCCTGGTATTATAACGTAGAATAGTAATTTTTAAACGTTTTGAAACGAAAACAATCTTGTAGTCGGATTTTAATTGTATGCTGTTTTATTCACCTGCTCTGCTAACATAATAGCTCTCCAGTTTCTATTTCGGGCCCTGTTTAGAACCATAGGTTTTACTTATCGAATAAACTAGCTTAATCTGATCCGGAAAAGCAAACCAACTGCAAGCTTAGTGAAGGAAAAAAAGCAAAATATCTTTTAAAAAACGTAATTGCAATTCAGTGACTCTTACAACACAGTTTTTGTAGCGTCTTGATAACAGCCGCTCTGAGTTCGGCAAGGCGCCATGAGTATAAAATTGGATTAATGGCTGAGTTTAAGAAAACCGCTGTTGTACCAAAGCTTCGAGTATTTTCTTGACCTTGAGCCAGCAACATGGACATTTCAATGAACACTGGCGTATAACATAAAATCATGAAGATGTAGAATACAAAAGTGCTAATTGCACTTTTCTTTAAACGCATTATCCTCAAGGAATCTCCAATTTCCTGATTAGGTAAAACCGCCTGTTGTTGAGCATAAATGCGCGTTTGGTGATGGCGAACAACTCGATAAATTCTTATGTAAGAAAACGTCGAAATCGAGAGATAAACGCATAAAGCTACAGCAACGATTTGATAGTAAATGTTTGGGCTCCAAGTATAAATAAATGGCAAAATAATGCTGTACATCCATATAATTATCAAGATAGCCCTGACTCGAGATACAGTCATGAAAACAGCGTACTTTATATGATTGTGAAGAGCCAGAAATCGGTCTAAACTTATGGCGGTGATCGTACAAAGTGAAACACCACAACAAACGAACCCAACTTTGAGCCACAGCTTTCCAAGAAAGTCGTCCTGCGCAAGTCCACTGATAATGAAGAGAGGTTGCACAACAAATCCAACAAGAAGGTCTGAAACAGCGAGACCGCTCAAAAACACTATTGAAGGTGATCGCCGCAACGAAGAAGCTGTGAATATGGCGGCCAGCACTAGAGCATTCCCAGTAATGGAGACGAACATCAATGGTATATTTATGACACAGTTTACGATAACAGAAACATCAGGCGGAGAGCTTGTATCTACCAATTTAGTTCCATTGCTTATGCTGATGTTATACAACATATTCTTTTTGTAAATTAGTCGTGTCGTCTTTTTAGCGCGTTAAAACCAATCCAAGGCGTGAGACAGGACTGTATTTTGCTGCCTTGAAACTGAATAACTGAGTGGCCAGAATTTTCAGATGCAATTTGATATTTAGTTCTTAGCAGGCTTTTCCTGTCAAAGAAAAATAAAACCCAAGAGGATACACTTTCTGAAGCGCTTTCAGCGAATCTCACACACGGTGTTATTTTGAGCATCAGATTGAACTAGTGACATCGCAGCACGAGATTTAACCCGCTGTCTTGTCCGACATCCGTTTTAAACAGTAGCCTGGTAATGTATGTAAAAACCGAAATTCAATTTCTATCCAAACACGAGACAAATAAGCAAACAAAGATCAATTACCATGCCAGATATTGTTCACACTTTTTAATTGCCATCATTGCATGATGAAGAAATGAGATTTATTTGTTTTCGCACCTGCTGCAGTCCAATTTTCTACGGGTTTAGAAAATGCGTGATAAAAAATGGCCGCATTTTTAACCTTCCCAACCACTGAGAATAAAATCAAAATTTGCAATACAGAAGCATTTAATTCCAACTGATAGAGTAATCAACTGCTTCTTATAACGTAAATAATGCAAAGTAAGGCTACAAACGATTAAGTCTGTTTTCTTCAACATTTTACACCTAATTGCAATAACGTTGTCATAGAAAAAAGTAAAAAAGAAAAAAGGTAAATAGGAATTAATTAGCTTAGTTTCATAACAGGTAGCATTTACAGAAATTTCACGAGTTTTATCTTCACTTTTGAAGTCCACATTTTTATGCTGTAACAAGATTAATTGATTTATTCATATTTTGAAGCATTTTGAGGCCATTTGTATGAATAAATTTCATGCATGCGCTTAATTAATTCCTATTTGACTTTTTCCTTTTTACTTTTTTCTATGACAACCTTATTGCAATTAGGTGTATTCACAAAAAAACCTATATAAATATACCTTAAGAATAATGTGTATTTTTGGGACGATCCTTACTAGTCTGATCTGCTTTTACAAGTAATTCTTGCTTTAGCTGCCCGATTTTAGCGATCCACCGAGCAGCTTGCATGGCCAGACCTCAGTGGAAATTAAAATGACGATAGGTAAAAAAGACTGCTAAATCAAAAAAAAAAATAACGAAAGTTATTCCTTTTGGAATTTTATGGTAATAGTGTAAGTCAGTACAAGGCCGGAAGAGGCACTCTCTTCTATGTATTAATTAAGAGTTGTTATTTACCCCCCCAAATGTACGTATGTCCTCTTTTCAGAGTGCCTGTTTCCCAAAGAATATATTGCTTTTAATAAACTGGACATTTTTTATAAGAGGTAGTTTTAACACTTAGCCGTTACGTGTAGGCGTAATAATGTGGTCAATCAAAAGAAGAATATTAGAAGAAGAAGTAAAATAAATTAAAAACCTTTAAAACGCAACTATTGTGAAGTAAATTTTCCTGCGTTTGGTACGGTATGGCCAACAAACAAAAGTAGTACCAGAATGGTAATACTTTATGCAATGAAAGGCAAATCGCCATGCAAGTCCATGCAAGAGTGTGTATATATGTTGTGACGATGAAAGCCGTTTTGCAAGAATTATAAAACTGTTTATTGTAATCAGTGGTGATTGTGAAATGGTGTTTTGTGTAATAGTATTATTGCATATACTGACAAAAAATGAACAAAAGGGATGAAACTAGAGTGTCAACGTTTACTAGCTGGACATAACAAGGAATTCTAAATTTTGACCTCATGCAAACCTTTTTTTTAATATTCCATCTTACTCTAAGGTTTTGCGTAGTTCTAACTGAAAATTTCCTTGAAAGCGAAATCGCAAACACTTATTCAATTTGCTCTTTAAGAGAGCCCTTAAGAAAAACATTACGTCGATCTATGAATTAAGGTTGTATTATTGCATATACTGACTGAGTGGTTCTGGTGGTTGAATGCTAGAAGAATGGTGTTTAAATCCCTGTAAAAATTTCTTTGGGCAAATGATTAAGAGCGACGTGAGAGCTTTTCGAATTCGGTAAAATATGCAAATAGTTGACCTTCCGCGGTCAACTTTGAAGTTACGGGTCAGAAATAATTTTTGTTCCGTGCACAAGTCTTAACCCATTTAAGACCAAATAAAGCATATGAAAGAAATATATATAATTTTCTAACCTTTATCTGCTGTAAAAGGTAAGTCCGAAGGCCATTTTAGCATGATTACGGCTCTTATCATTCGTCGCATCTGAGCTTCGTTTCAAGTCTGCACCGCGCCAACTGTCAATTAACGTGCAACATACTCAGTGGTCTAAAACCAACGAATCTTTCATAAACTTTCGGCGCATATCGTCACTAGTGCATCTTCTTCGACGGCTTTGTCATTTGTTAAGTATTGTTTGGTTTATAGTCCACAAAAATAATACATCTGATCGCTGCTAAAATGGCACAATAATGTCGACGCTTATCTTTGCATTGCACGAAGTCATGTATCCGTTTGTTCGTCACGCAAGTCATGGGGATTTAGCAGGTGGCGGAGGGGAGAGAGGGTGGGGTAGGGCGTAATTTGTCGTGAAAAGCTCGACTGAACGATCCTTTATTATAAACTCGACTTTAAAACGAATTCCTAGGTAAAATGAACGATACTCTACAGTTATAATAAAATACGTAAAAAAGAACTTCGGTATAACGAAACTTCAATTCGTAACAGTGAACACATTTTTGCGTATCTCTTAAATTAACATTCGATATATAACCTTAACCCTTATATCAAGGTTCAACTGTTCATAATCTAGCCTTGGAACACATACAGGACTGATTTAAGAAAAAGAAAACGTGTATTAGAAGAGTTTTGGTTTTCTTTGCTTGCGTTTTCTATTCTTTACCCTGACCCTCGAATTTATCACTGGTTACATGCTAACGCTTTTAATATTCTTAGTTACAAGAGCTTTTCGGGGCCTTACCAAAATCGTAGAACAAACACCACAGTTGAATAGCTTGTCCAAGGTTATAACAGCATGCCAATAATTGGCATGGTCAGGCATGGCTGACCATGGCTTATGTGCTAATCGCTCCTGGTAGGAGTTCAGTTCTCTACGGGTAGGTGGTGCGCCCAACAGAATACGGTGCTCTTTGTGACTAAAGGGATGAGCAAAATCAGCTCACCTTAACTGATAAATACAGTCGGAAATGTTAAAAATGCGCTGTATTTAAAATGATGGGCAACACTTAGGGACTGGTAATTTTTACTTTTTTGGTTGGAGAGGGGGAGTGGGGTGGGGGACGCGCGTCGGAGGAGATTAGTATAAAAGGAGCCCGTATTCTGATATCTCTGAGTAACAGTTATACCTTTATTCATATATAATACATTAACTAATCATTATGGTGCAAACTGGAAACAGTGGTCTCGGCTCAAATTTTATACGCACTTCCATCTTCCACTTATCTTATTTTGAAAACAAATAAGCAGCGCACCCACCCAGCAATCCCTCACGAAACATATGGAGGGGCACTCCCATAAATTTCGAATAGGGTTTAAGGGTAAAGAAAGCGAACATTGATACCCCTTTTAAGGCCCAAAACCGAAAAATAACAATCTATTCAAGGGGAGGAAAAGCGTTCCGTGCCGACACAAATAACGGCTAACCGCACACGGCAAAACACAAATCTTTCTAAAATCGCTTTACTAATACTTGAACAAAAAGTTCAGTTTTATGATACCTTTTATTTCGTTTAGCTGGGCGTTTATTTTAGCTGATAGAATTTAGGTACCCTATCTAAGGATCACACCTGGAACACATTGCCAAAAGGAGTTAAAATGATACCCTACTTATGGACCGAGAACCTCAAAAAATATACCCTATCCCGGAGTTTTCAGAGCAACTCTCACCCGGACAATCACACTTTACGACCTGATACTGGGTTCAAACCATTTACTTCTTTACTATATTAAGACTGTAAAACGAAGTTTTCAAGAGCTGCCTTATAACACCAAATAGCTAGCTTCTGAAGTTTGGTTTTTCACGGGAAAGAGTCATGTTAGAGTTAACTAAATTTATACTGGGACTTGTGACTGCTGATATCCTTCTCACACGACAGTAGAGGAACGATTTCAGTGTGACGCTTTCGATCTTTAGAATCAAAACCGCAAACTCCACGAACAAGGGCCTTAAAAGAACAACAACCTTCCATTTCCAGTGAAATAAACTGAACTTTGAAAAAATTGCTCATGCGCTGCCTTTAAGCAAACAGACGGTGCCAATAACTAGCACGACCAAGGTTTTGTTTACTTAGGAAGCCACTAAATTAAATTTGGCGATTTTTTTCACACGCCGAATTGCCATAGCAATTTGCTTATCTTTTAGCATGATATTGTTTTTAACTGAGTTTTTTTAACATGTTTTAATTTCGTTTGAACTTCAAATTAGTTATTGTTGAATTTAGACATCATGAATTCGACAGTATGTTCAAAACGGCACCCCAAGAAAGTACTTTGTTACAGGTTGACAAATGACCACCCGAAGACACAGGTCACCCAGATTTACCGTAGGGCGAAAAAAAATGGTGATGCAATGTTTTTATTAAGTTGCCACTCGATCACGAAAAAAAAATCAAAACTTTTCGTTACTTCTATCATTAACCATTTATACAGGAAATGCGATACATTTGGTTAGGTATCTTTGTGAAAAAAAAAAAATAAATAAATAAAACTTTGCAAACCAACCAACCAAGAACCCCCCCCCCCCCCGGCCCCCACCCCCTCACCCCCCAAAAAGCATAGACGCGAGTTTTTCTCTTCGTTTTGGGTTCTGCAGTAAAAAAAGGGAATAACAACTTAAAAACTCTACCGGTTTTGTAAAGTTTTATATCCCCCTCCCACCCCCGGTATTACAACCAAGCCCGCGCGAGCAACCGAATTCGCGAACAGTTGCATTACGCTGTACCAAAAGCTTATCACCTGACAGTACGTGTGCTTTATCTTGTCTCCCTAAAAATATCACTGTATTTGTTGTTGTTGTTGTTGTTGCTGGCTAGAGTACGTACTTGTCATAAAGTATTAAATCAAGCATTTCCGCATAGTCAACCTTTCCCACACCCACCTACCACCCCCTAAAAAAATGTCCATGACACAGTATTGCGTGACGAACAGACGGCTCATTGCAAGATGGGACTGTAAGCTACTGTAAGCGCCGACATCAGGCCGTTTAGCGATCAGATGTTACTTTTTTGTGTACTATTAACGAAGCAATACTAACAATCAGCTATGCCGTCGAAGAAGATGCAGTGGTGATGAGATGCGCCGAAAGTTGATCACAGATTGGATTTCGACCACTAAATATGTTGACAGTTGGCGCGGTGAATAGGACATACTTACACAAACGAAGCTCAAATTACTACGGATGCTTAGAGCCGGAACCGTGCTTAAGTGGCCTTCGGACCTGCTTTTTACAGCAGATTAAGGTTAGAACATTTCATAATGTTTTTGTGTGTGATTATTTTGACCCAAAATGGGTTAAGACTTGTGCACGGATTGAAATATTCATGTCATTCATGTCTGACCCGTAACTTCTCAAACTCATTAATAATTCATGAATTGACAAGCCAATCAGGATACGCCAATTTGGTCAGGTGGGTGTGGTTTGAAAACCCGATGAAGCACTAGACAGAGGCCTTTCCACGATAGTTTGATGAAATATCAAACTCTAGAGTTTGATAAAACGTCAAACCCTTGTGATGCGGGGTTATCCTAATTTAAATATTAATGACACACACACCGACTGAATAGACAAGCTTCTGTTTCACGGGTTAAGTAGAATCACTCTAAAATTTACGTTTACAGTGCTAGTGCAATTCAGAAACATTCCTGAACATCTCGTAGCGATCGACCACCGTTCTTATTCCCAACCGAGTTTTTGGTGAACGAATTTCGTGAGCCAATATTTTAAAGACAGACCATCCAGGTCCTCCAACTTCTCTTCAAGACTTTGCACGCGGTGAACATCATAATCCTTAAACACACTTCCCAGGTCAAGTAAAGAAACTTAAAGAGACTTTTGCTCGCGCGCTGTTTGGCAAGTTCGATTCTCAAAACCTCAACGGCTCACTTGTCCACTATGCTTTGACTGTGTAAGCAAGGAATTTTCTTGCACATTTTTGGGCGGCCGAAACTGGCGATATTCATCCTCAGCTAACCCGTCCACGTTTCAAAACTAGCAGGACGCCACTGCATGCAAATTGTGGCGACTTAAAGTAAACAAGCTTAGTTGTGAAAAACACGGATCTTACATAATCATCACAAACTATGCGCTAATTAAACAAAAGATAGCAACAATTCAATTGTTTTCGTGAATAATATCCTTTGTTTGCAATAAGGCCCCGATTGCAAACTGTACCTACTGTACGCTAATTAAACAAAAGAAATAAAAAATTAAGTTTTCGTGAATAATATATTTTGTTTGCAATTAGGCGCCGATTGAGAAGCTATTTCAAAAACTCGTGCTTCGTGTTTTCATCGGGGTTTCCAAACACTCGAAAACAATAAAAGCACTCGGCCTACGGCCTCGTGCTTTCATCAGTTTTCTCGTGTTTGGAAACCCCGATGAAACACTCGCACTCGTTTTTGAAATATTACTTCAAAGTTGACCGCGGAAGGTCAATATTTGCATATTTAACCGAATTCGAAAAGTTCTCACGTCGCTCTTAATCATTTGCCCAAAGAAAATTTTACAGGGATTTATACACCATTCTTCTAACATTCAACCACCAGAAGCTTAAACGATTTGAAGGTTTCGCACATGGTGAAAATTAATTTTATTTACCAAGTACTTTTACTTCAGTGAATTGTATGCCTTCGAAATTAAATTATTTTGTCTACAAAGAACAACGCAATATTTCCCAAAATCATTTCAGTAGATGTTTAGAGATTGCTAACTATGGTTTGAGTGTTTAAAAGACGGTAGAGTGATTTGTTTTTGCACGCGAGGCTCTCAAACTCGTGCAATAATCATGAATAATTTAGCGCCTCAAATGACGATTTTAACGGATTTTCGTCATTTGCATTTTTCTTTAAAATAAAAGGATATTCCATCGAAAGAACTATACAGTGATTTGAGTTATACCCTAGCCTATCTAACATAAAAGTATGAAAGAAATCGAAGTTCCATCCTCTTGCCACGAAATGTTGGATTCTAAGCGACCGGCATTCTTAAACCTTTTTATAATTCCATCTTGTTCTGAGGTTTTGCGTAGTTTTAACTGAAAATTTCCTTGACAGCGAAATCGCAAACACTTATTCAATTAGCTCTTGTAAGAGAGCCCTTAAGAAAAACATTACGTCGATCTATGAATAAAATTTTAATTTTCTACTTTTTATTTACTTAGCGACTTCATTGAGGCCACATAACCAACTGTGTGCTCAGTCAACTTAGTTTAATTGGGAAAGTCGAACCACGCATAAGCTTTTTAGTTTCCTTTCGCCACTTTTCCTTTGTTACTTATTAAAATTATTTCATTGTATCCATAAAATAATTTTAAAAATATAAAGTAAAAATTAGTATGTTTATTGCACGTTAGTGTAAGCTGCCAAATATTTATTGATTGAATTAGTCTTAGTTTACAAAAAAAGACATATCATTTTGGAGAGAGCTGCTTGAATATTTACTAATGAAATCACTTGAAATGAATTTATACTAAAGAAAATGTTGGAGCTAGTTTCTAAATACATGCCATGCAAGGAAAGGATATCAAAATACCCGGCGTCAAAATTTAAGATCTATTTTTAAGTGTTTCTTGCTATTTTCATTCTTTACATAATTTTGTTCTCTAGCTTAAATGCAGGTGAAAATCCTTTGTTTTTATTTCTAACCAAAACTAAAGCATCGTCTGCATGGGTTTTTGTTGGAAGTGTTGTTCACAGTGGTTTATTGGACGTTTTTGCGATAAAAACCGCCATTTTGAAAATGAGGCAAACGTTTCGCTAAATATAGAGTTGGTATGGTAATTTTTGAGATTTCGTTGTCAAATAACTTTCAGAAAATTGAATTTCTGCGTTGTTTATGGATCATGTTTTCGTTGTATGATGAGGAAATGTCCACAATCTTGATCTATCAATGTGTGAATTTCGTGTGTGATATGCTCCCTCTCAAGGAAAGCGTGGCTTTCTGTGATTTCACACTGCTTGATTTTATGATCACCAATAAACTGCCCCCAAGGAACGAAAGCTTCCTAACGAAAAGACTGGCACTCGTTTACTTGCTACACAATCATTACGCAAAATGAAGACTTGCTCTGACGGCCTTCTACCTGAACTGAATTTGTTCAGATTTCGTCTTCTTCAGCTTTTATATAATTACTTTTCTCCGCCCCGATTTGCCCCAAGCATCCCGCTAGTTGTCTTCACTATTTCTTATCAGTTTCCTTCTAGTTCCATCATTTTTTACCTTTTTTGGTATTATATATACCTCCTACGTTTATAAGGTGACTCACTTTAGGGGCTGCGTTTACTACTAACTTTAAAGTTCATGTTTATACCTTGTTCCCAACAAAATTTCCTTTTTTTCCTGTGTTCCCTAAACGTATTTCGTCGATTTTGGTGTTCCCTGTTCCCTCAAAATATGCTTTTGTTTCCGCGGTCCGAGTTTTATTTTCCTTTTGTTCCCATGCTTGTTCCCAAAAAGCTGAAGGCCATGTTTCCTATAAAACCTAAACTTAACCTCACTTTGGCTTGAATCCGAGACAGCGATCTTCAACGATGTCTCCCGATGCGAATAATTAAACACTCTTGTTTCCAGTGTGAATGTCTAAAAATGTTTGTATGATCAACTTCTACGTACCATCTGTGTCCTTCGATCTAGATCTGGAGGCCTGGAGTGCTGGAGCTAGGTCTGAATCTGGACAGATCTCCTCACCGGGGGAAAAAACGTTCGCCTTATAACCAGGTCATTCATAAAGCTTTCACAATAACCGTCCACTGTGCCGTTTGCTGTTGTTGTTGCTCTGCGAGGCGGTGGAGCCGATAACGACCCTTTTGATCGCATATTTTGTGTCAAGAAGGTTTTAACTAAATAATCTGACAAGATGTGCAAAGAATTCTATAGACTCTTGACACTCTATTATATTGTCCGAGACCTTTTTCTTAGTCAAATTTACGTGCAACGATGCACACCGTGCACTTTTGTTATGAAACGAGAAATTTAAACTAAAAATGATGATACCTTGCAATTTTACTTTAAGTCAGAAAAAATGAAATTAAAAAAGAACGTAAGAAGTAGATTCGATGACAACTTAACGCATCAACAAAACTAAATTTGCTGGAATCATAGTGTAGTTCTCGTAGTCTAGTTCTGTTTAAGAACTGCCGACGTCTCGTAAAGCAAAGGATCTAATCGTTGAGACTTTTATCGACAGAACAAGAAGTTAACCGTAAAACTGACATGCATATGACAACAAACTGCTTTTCAGTTGCAAAGTAAATAGCAAAATAATAATTTTTTTTGCTAATAGACCGCGTTGGTTACGTGCAAGCTTAAAAGAGCTTAAAAGTTTGTCCGCTACCGACACGCAAAGCTTGACGAGAAATAATTGCGCCTAAATCTTAGACATTCAGGGAGCCAAAATAAATGAACAAAGTAGATCCAATTGAATATTAGGTTTACTTCCTCTAAATGACAACCACAGCATGAAAACATAAACTTTTTAGGCATAATTTCAGAAAACCTTGAAATATTTAGGCACATATTTTATAGTATCCATTTATAAAGCTTATATATATTCATTTTTCGTTTTCTTTTATTGCTATTTTATGTTCACGCACATGTTTTAACGAGCGCTTGCTCGTAAATGTTGTGTGGGTAAATAAAGTATTGTACCGTTTTGTATTGTATATTATCAGTCGATCTGATGCCTTATTTAGTTATCTGGGTAGTAACAGCACAAACGAGTTAACGTTTCACAGACCTTGTATATTTGCTGTGCTCCAGTACCGTGAATCCGCAGGCAACCCTTCCAGGACATTGTAGTTTATAAAAGTGATGAAGACGAAGGAAATCGTTGAAAACACGAG
Source organism: Oculina patagonica (assembly GCF_052425735.1). NCBI lineage: Eukaryota > Metazoa > Cnidaria > Anthozoa > Scleractinia > Oculinidae > Oculina > Oculina patagonica. The sequence goes on from NC_135768.1 coordinate 16,941,698, forward strand.
AAGCAAACGACCACGTCTTCTTCGCAGCAACCACGACATTGTTAATTTACATATGGAGGAAGAACTTGAATCCTCAACAAATTCATCCACTCGCAGTAGCGGAAACTGCAGTGGGCTCAGTTGCAGAGAGCTAAAGGAAAGACAATGAACTTTTAAACAGTTTTAAGCACTTTTAAGCTTCAAGTAATCAGAGAAATGCCCTTCAAAGGAACAGTGTCAGCTATGTGTAAGTTTGGGCTACCTTCTTTACTATCGTTATCTGTTTTGTGGAATACGCGCAACATTATCAATCCATATCGTACTGTCTAGCGTTACCAAACATTGGAAGAGGCAACGGAGTGGACCGTCCGGAATGGGCCGGAATGAAAGCTGAATAACATAACATTATGAATGGACCAGAATGATCGGGAATGAGATCAGAATGGACTGGAACGAGCTGTAAGGTACCAGAATGGACCCGAATTAACCAGAATGAGCCGGAATAAGACTGAAAAGGAGCATACAGACAGATAAGATAAGATAAGATAAGATAACTTTATTTATACACGGTTTTTCCATCAGTCAATTAGGTTACTGACCTCACGAAAATCCAATGTATGGACCTGAATGGTGTCATTCCAGTTTTACTGATTTATTCCGGCCCATTCTGACTCATTCCGTTTCTTCCAATTTCATTCCTATGTTTAGTAACGCCTAAACCGTGCTGACTTGCCTTCGTAGCGCTTAACTACATGATTAAGGAGGAGGGCGTTTGGATTTTCGGTTTTGAGGATTTTCCGGCCGGTTTCGGTGTCTTTTGTGGTTTGCACTTCTCCTTTTTTAAGCATTTGGTTTTCGTTTTTCAGCAAAAATTAAAAAAAAATAATGGTTTTTCGGATTTGGTGTCCGACATGGCTTTCAGTTTAATATTTTTCCAATGTGGTTTCCAGTTTCTCTTCGGCAATCATGATTTCAATTATAGACCAACCGCTTGCCAAGTTCTCGAAGCTGTAATGTGAGTTTTTTTTTTGGATTTTCAATGGATGCTTTCAGAGCTATAGTTTTTGTGATCGGAAAATTCCCCCAAAGTCCTGTATTCAGTAGACGATTTTTGCGATTTTTTGACTACTTCAAACAGAGACTAAAGAAGATGTGCAGGATTCGGGACCATGCCATGCACAAATGCCGTGAAGAAAAACGTTTTTCAGTATGCTCCCCGAGTCGCCAATGTATCAGAACGATTAGAGTTTTAGAAATTTGGTGTGTCAAGTTTGGGTTCTGATGGTTTTATAGGCGGTGTTCGGTTTTAATAATATTTTTTTCAGTTTTGCTGTTTTGGATGTATTTTTGGGCAATTTTGCGGTTTTCAATAGGCCCCAACGTCCCTCTTATTAAGACTGAGGATTTTTTTTTCCACTCCGGACAAATCAGATGATTCGGTTACCTTGATGTGTTAAAATTTATTCGTTTTTTTCGAATTCATACGTTCTAGGAAAATGTTTAGAGATTTGTAGAGATTTGTAGAAAAAACAGTTTGGACCTCAAAATCACATGTTATGATAAAAATTATCGAGAACTTTCCTCGCTAATTTTTATCCCTTAGTGTTTATCTAAATTTAATCACAATAACATTTTGCTATGAAAAACCAATTAGAAGTCCATCAACCTACGCTTCCTCTATTCATGATTAAAAAGCGTAAGTATATATACCCCCCAACAAAATCAGTCACGATATTGACACCCCATTTCTCGGGTACAAAGCTAATAAATGTAAGTTGAAGTTCAAATTTAAACTTCAGGATTTTTGAAATTCAAAGGCGAATGATGAGATTCGAACTCTACTTTCGAACTTCGCCATGCATGACAACGGCTTTTACAACATTGCTGGATTTAAATGGACAAGCGTATTCACACTACAGTGACATGTTCAATATCTGCTTACGTTTCTTTGAACGTACTTGAGAACAATGACAGGCAAAGGTAATTTGATGCAGAATACACGACGTAATATCCAACGAATGACGTCTTCAATAATTTTAAAGTATTGTTTAGGACAAGGAGCCCTGTCGAGCAAAGTGGATTCATATTAATTAATTTAACTTCAGAGAAAAGGCCAAACGGATTAAATTATGCTACGTTTTTAAGAAGCATTAAACTAGTACAGGCCGTCTTTCCACTACAGATAACATAAATTTCTGAATCATTTCATGTTTATGTTGTGTAAATGTCGGTTGCTTCTTTCTCACAAATAGAAAAAAAAAACTGTCAGTGTCTTGTATTATGTTTCACCCGCGAGATTGCGAAAGAAAAAAATAGCAATATTTCAAGGCTAATAAACAATTTAGCCTTGTATTCCCGGCAAAGAAAGGTTTAGCAAAACAACGTTGAAACACAATAGATGTTTGTGTCATTAATTCCAAAAGAAATTAAAAATATCAAATATAACCATTCGCTTTCACGTGAAATTCATATTGAGCTGAAGTTTTTTTTCTCCAAAAATAGATATCAAATATCACGAAAGTGACTGATATAAGATTCCACTTCAAACTGAATTGACATTTTAACATTCTTATTTAATTATAAAGGGACAAGATGTGTGGGTTAGTTTGTGTTGGCTTGATTTCGTACACTGAGTGAAAGTTGAGACAGTTGTACAAAAGTAAGAAACAACTTTAATAATGTGGAACTATTCCAGCGAAACTGGAACCAAATCCACAGCAATGAATGGTTCACAGATGTTCAAAAATTCTTCAATGCCTGAGACTATCGTCATCATAAACTGTGTTATAAACGCTCCATTGATGCTGACATCCATTATTGGCAACACTCTGGTGCTAGCCGCCATTTTGAGAACTCCTTCGCTTCGTTCACCGTCCATAATGTTTCTTAGCAGTCTGGCTGTTTCAGACCTTCTCGTTGGTTTCTTCGTTCAACCACTTTATATTGCTAGTGGGTTAACAAGAATTCATCACCTAGACAATTTGTGGTTCATGGTATCATTTGCTACATGTGGTATTTCTCTTTGTTCCATAACAGCTATCAGCGTCGATCGCTTTTTGGCTCTTCATTATCACATGCGCTACCCGACCTTAGTGACTAGATCCCGCGCCATTTGGACACTGGTAATAATGTGGATTTTAATTTTTCTTCTGGCGGGAATTTACTATTTAGATCGGAATGTATATTTTCTGGTTATAGCTCTTGGAGTTGGCTTATGCCTCTTAATCTCGATCGTCGCTTACATAGGAATTTACCGAATAGTTCGTCATCAGCAATTACAAATTCATACTCAGCAGCAAGCAGTACAAGCAGCGACTGAAGAGGTCTCCAGTTTAAAGCAGCTAAAGAGGAGTGCATTAAACTCTTTTGTGTTTTTCATTGTAATGGTTTTATTCTATGCTCCAATGTCTGTTGCAATGTCTCTTTATCTCATCACAAAAGACTGGGAACAAGCTTGGAGCTTTGCAACAACGGCAGTGTTCATGAACTCGGCAATTAATCCGTTGCTTTATTGCTGGCGGCTTGGGAAGCTACGAAAAGCAGTTGTAAAGACAGTGAAGAAAATGTTGTCTAAACAACCATAAATAACAGAAAAAACACTCTTTGACTCTTACATGGACTTAATTGTTACTGCATCAAAAGGTTAATGATACCACAAAAAACTGAGGAACTATATTTTAATGACATCAAGAACAGTAATCAAAAGAAATGACTATTTCTTTGTGTTTTACATGTTATTAAATGTCATTATGTTTACATTTTAATCTAAAATCAATTTGTCCAACAGTAAACACATAAAATTTAATTTAAATAAAGATTACCTCTTGGACGTATTTATGATGTGAGCTGGCAATATTATACTCATCAACAATTTCCGGCTAAAGTGTCTCTTCACCTGTCTATATCTACGAAATTTATGTGACATTTCATCCGATGTTACGTACAGAAACTATAAAATTAAAAATTATAAGTACCTTTTAATATACCAAAATAGTTTGCTAACTTGTTTAGTTGATGTTAGCAATGTTCACATTAATGCAAAAAAATGATGTCTGTATACTACTATTCTTTGAAGATAAAAGATACACTCGAAAGAACAATATCTCTCTTTCATTAAAACCTTCCCATTAACCTTTGTAGGGGGTTTTCACAGAGACCATCTTGGCACAACAGGATGCGTGTGCATAAAAATTGAAGTCATATTGCCAAAATTAATGAGAGAAATTTTTTTTTGTTCAATATGTCCCTCGTGAGCCGGTGACGTCATTTTACGATTTTTGTACTACTAAAAACAAACTAAAATTAACCCAGAATGGTGTAGGGAATTGTTGGCTTAGTGGGAAGGTGGTTCTAGCTTTTAATTTTGTAGACGAAACTTTATATTGTTACTATTTAAATGAAAGCTATTGAGTAGTACATTCATGCGGTACTGTTCATTATGTTGTAAATGTGTGGTTCTAACTTTTAAAAAAGTAAACGAAACAGTACTTTTCTGCGCGCAGTGCTGTTTTCGCTTTATTTTGTTTTTCCGAACTTGTGTAAAATGAAATTTGAGATTTTTTTTATCTTCTGTAAAATCAAATTTGGAACATCTTTATTTTGGAACTTGGTTGCCCTAGTCGTGGGAACAGAACCCATATTATAAGTGCTAGGTTCCTCTTATTTTTTTTTGACCAGATAGCTACGCAAACCCACACCACTAAACAAAAAAAAAAAAATATATGGAAGACTGAAACATTCATTGAATAATGAAGTTGCACGCCAGTTCGTGGGCAGGAATAAAATGAAATCAGTGGCAATAGAGCAGATATTCCATGTGACAGTACGCTTTGCTTCGCTTAAAATCTTTATCTTGTGCCTTTTTTAAATAGAAATAAAATTATATTTAGAAATGAAAAATTGTAACTTCCTTAATTCCTTATTTTCCTATATCATGGACCACTTAGAAAATCGCAAAATTAATCTTTCCGCAGTATATTTTGGTACTGTAATTCAGAGACAAATACATTAACATTCTCGAAGCGTTTTTCTTTCAAATTCACGAAGTTCACTCGAAATTCTTGAATATTTTTTTTGTCAGCATTAAAAGCACTTTATATCTTGTAAAATCTACCTCGTTCATAAATGACAAACTTCTGATAAGACAGACAAAATATTTTACGCCAACGTAAGGCCTAGGAAATTTATTTAGCGCTAACAAAGAAATAAACTTTAATTAAAATACCCTATAACTTAAAAGAGAGATTTTTCTCAGAGTCTATAAGCGTAATAAATGATTGCCATGGAAACCGTTAGTGTGTGCAACCTAAGACATTTACATTCTATTAAAAGTTGGTTTCTTCTATCGTATATACAGAATATTGACTAGAAATTTAAATTTGTCGAGGACATTTTAAATGTCTAGCGCACCGTTTTGTAATAGTGCACCCTCGCATGGAATCGGAGATTGCTTTCTGATAACTAACCAAGCGCTTGGTAAATTGGGACGTTAGGCCGTTATTTTTATCCCCTGGAACCGCAAAAATGTTTGTATATTAAGACCTAGAATTCTACCTTAGTCTGACTTCAGCATAAAGGACAAGAATACATTGTCAGCGATCTACCATTTCAAACAAGTGTTTCTAAAAAAAAATTGACATTCTCTGAGTGAAAATCCGGATACTGAAACCAAGTGATTGATGCAGCTACTCCCAGAAAATAAAATGGAAAAAATTCAACGTTATTATAATATGTCATGTTTCTATATCGTTTTAAGACGGTTATTTTCAGCTAGCAGTATTTGATCTTATCGAGTTATCTATAGCTGAATGACCTGAGTATATTGAAAGGTCAGAGAGTCAGGAGAGTATAAAGAATCAATACCTGACTCTCTGATATTTTGAACTACAACTTATTTTCTTTCCACGAGATTCTTAGGCAAATTTATTTTTTCTGAAAATTGTCTCTGTCTTTTTGGGAGTTTTGAATGGATGTATGTAGTTGGACATTTTGCGTCCATATTACATTTTTCCCAAATTCAAAATGGCCTGCGTTGCGTGTTTCGTTTGAATCATATATAAAACTGTGGTAAAACAAACTTAAAGCTCAACAATAGGTCTTAAAAAAACAATGCCAACTCTAGAAGAAGTGATATGATCGGTGTTATGACATTTGCATTTGTGTAGGCATGAATCACGCGTTTGAGAGGCTCTTTTGATATTTATTGCATTTAAATTGCGTTTTTGGTCAAAGGGAAGGAACAAACCAAGTCACCAAGTCTTCAAAAATACACTTGGTAGATCAGAGCTGCAACAAACTTGTACTTTGAATATTTTGCTTTGCATTATTTTATTTCTAAAATGGAAAATCCAAAAAAATAGCCAGTCATGTCTTTGTAGTTGGATCTTAAGCAACAGGTACTGAAGTCCCCTCCTCCAAAAGTTTCACACGTCCTCTTTCAGCCGTGTGGGAGTATCTTTCGCCCTTAGTATTAATGGTCTTTTTGTGGTAAAAACTTGTTATCTTTTGCTGTATCTTATAGCTTGGGAAACCGCAGGTTTCCTTCCTTGCGGGCGTGGGCGCCTAGCATGTCTAGCTAATTTTTGTTTCTCACGCAAAGCAGATAACCACTCAAATGAATTTGTATCTTCATGCATTGTTAATAGTGGCACAAAATTGACTTGAAAATGTGCTGAGGCAAATCGAGCCGATGAGAGAATCGTCGTTTTAAGATAATTATCGCATTTGCCAAGGAACACAGAATTAATGATTCATAGGTAACTTTCTTCGTTTGTTTTAACTTTGCCTCAATATTTACTAGGAATTATTTCCATAAATAACCGGGTCAAAGAGGACGGAATGAAGCGTTTTCTGATCACCAGCAAGCTCTCGAAACATCTGCCCGCACTTGCAATAACTGACGTAATACATTTTGAGCTGATTTTGAGATAACAAGAGATATATTTGCATCCAAACTTCTAAGAGCAAAGAGAACGGAACCGTCTGGCACGCAAGTTAACATTTCATGTTTAGCATGATTCATGAGAAAGAATCATATTCGTGGAAAGACGCATATATATGTTTACAAAAAAAAGAGCTTTAAAAAGCTTTTTGTTGTTTGCAAAATTCCCATCTATTCCTTCAGTAATACCGTAAACATTCGACTTATCTCTTCTTTCTTATGGATTGGTTGAGAGGCAACTTTATTACCTAATTACCTACAAACAATTCCACAGAGATAATACTCTGTTCATGCGCCGCTATCGCAAACCAAACTAGACCATGCGAAGTATTATCCGTACTCCGTGGGCATTGAGACCATAACACAGAGCCGCTACATCTTAAAAATAGTTATTAAGAATATCATTACAAAAACAAGCTCTGAATCAGAGGCGGAGGAACGTTTTGAAAGGTGTGTGCCCAGCGTACTCCAAGCCAAGCGCATACCCCCCGCCTCCCGTGGGGGGTGCATCCCCCTACGGTACTGAAATGTGGGGGGCTGAGCCCCAAAATTTTAGTTTAAAGGGGCTACAGCCCCCTATTCCCAACCTCTGCTCCGCCGCCTATATGAATAGAGATCTTGACCGTATTAAATCAAGTGTAGCTGAGCCTGAAACGTGCCAATGAACTACATTAACTGAACCGTTTTATCCTAAAACGTTCGCTTTGATAAGCAAAATCTCCACAAATGGTCTTGAAGTGATTAATTCAGGAGTGGTATAAAGGGATTGAATTTGATTGCTAGATCACTCGATCGTAAAAAGTTTACCAAGACTGACAGGTTCTGTACCATTTCTTTTGGAGATTCGAGTGTATTCAAACCTAGAATGTGGTCGGGCATAGCACGCACACCTTGGAGTCTTAGTATCATCTAGAATAACAGAGTCAGGACTTCTCGGCCAAAGAAATTGCAGCTTTCCAAGTTCACCTCTGGTAGTTATTTTTAAATAAGCCTTGAACTTACAAATTACGAAACAGTTTAATTCGTAAACGGATGCAAGAGACTATTCATGGCAGATCAGTTCATTTTTAAATTAGAATTCAGCAAACTAAATAATAAAACCGGTTGTTGTTTTAATGTGTGTGGCACTTTTTCTTTAAGATCTAGCCAAGTGCTAATCTATCTTATCGAAATTACATATGTCACGGTTGAACACCTCTATTAGTTACAATGGACGTCCAATATACCGTTTTAAACTAAACATCTGTAGAAAACGCCCGTCATGCCTGATTTCCATATCTTTTCATCATGTAACTCAGAAAATAATGAAGTGCAACTCCGAAACGACATGTGAGCAATATGGTTAAAAGGTATACTAAAATCCCGCAGGCAGAAGTGTCAGAGTGCAAGATAACTGTAAATGCAGAATGGCGTGCTCAGCCAATCAGGAGCGAGTAATTTTACCTCGATTAAAAACATAGCCTTCGTGTATGTTTAAGTCACACCTGCTAGTTTCACCAACAAGCCGCGCTTTCGAAGTGCAAACTTGTAAATTTTATCGTGAAAACTGCGCGAAGATGGCAGAGGTTTGAGAATAATTCGCGTAAACGAGGCCTTCGTGGTAAATTTTGAGCATATTTTACTTAAAAGTTGTCATGCATAAGGCCTATTGAAGATATTTAAAACAAGCCTATTGGCCAATCAATCGTTATTCAGTTTAAAGACTCTAATTAACACTGTGAACAGCATGTTCGCGCGCGCAAAATATTGTTTTTAGCACATCTGCACCATAAGATTTCCAATGCTATAATTAAATTTTGTCTCTTTTCTAACCGTAAATTTAATTTGATCTGATAAAAAGAAATTTGTAATTTTGTTTCTGAGCGTCTGGTACTTTCTTAAAACAATTTTCTAGCCACTATAAGTAACAGCTGGCTGTCTTTGTCAAATTTCAAAATTTATGAAAATTACAGTGAATAATTAGAAGTGGTCATAAGAGAGAGATATAACAACATCCGGCACTCCTTGCATTAAACGACAACCGGTTATTTCGTGTTCCTGTGTGGCAAGATGTTACGAGAGTTCTGTCATTTGGAGTCGTTGTTAGCTTTGGATTTTACAGTAAAACGAATTTCAGTTCGATCTAAAATTGAAAGATAAACACGAACAGGGTTGATGCACTGCAAAACGCAGCAAAGTTATCTTCGACCATTTCAAGGTGGCTTAACAGCACACATGCGGAGAAGACAAATACTAAACGTACGAATAGTATATTTGAGATCTTTGTGAAATTTCGCTTGGTTTTCGCCGTTTTATGGAACCTGTTTCGTAAATTACTTTCAAGGAGCATCTATAGTGATGACTAAATATGAGTACATGTAAATGACAAACGCATTTAACAAATACTGGAAAGTCCATAATGAAGACACAATCGTTTAGACTATAGAATTAACATAAGTTTATGTTCATTCGAAGACAGCGTCGCAATCATGAACTTCAGCTTGAACGAATCATTGAGTGATGACCAAACGGAAACTCAGGCAAACGAGACTCTTGGGAATATTGTTATCATAAACTGCGTATTAAATGCACCATTGATGCTCATATCCATTTTGGGGAACTTTCTAGTATTCACTGCAATATGGCGAACTGTGTCTCTCCGATCACGGCCTTCCATGATGTTTATCTCAAGCCTCGCTGTCACAGACCTTCTTGTGGGTTTGATAGTCCAGCCAATATATATTGCAAATTTATTGACATCAGTTCGTCTGCTTAAATTGCTCTCGTCAATGATGGCCTTTGCTGCCTGTGGGGTCTCACTCGGTACGATGGCTACCATAAGCTTTGATCGATTTTTAGCCCTCCATTATCACATGCGATACGCGGCTATAATGACGTCATCCCGTGCAATATCTGCATTAGTAACAACATGGGTGATCATCAGTCTTTTATCTTGCCTTGTATTTTGGGATCCTATAACTTGCATGTTTATTATGGCCATTTTAATCAGCTTCTATCTGATAATTTCTGCTTATTTTTACGTCAGACTTTATCGGATTGTCCGCCGGCATCAGATACAGATTCAGCATCAAGATTGCAATCCACAGGCCTTAAATCCGCAGGCTTTGAATCAAAAGCGTTTGAATAAGAGTGCCTTCAACACGTTTGTATTTTATACCTCTACAATTCTATGTTATCTTCCAAGGTTTATTTCTGTACCTTTCAGTGATCCTAACACACATGACGAGACAGCATGGATCTTTGCAGATACTCTGGTATTTATGAACTCGGCCATAAATCCAGTCTTGTACTGTTGGCGTCTTGGCGACCTTCGAGCTGCTGTCGCAAAAGTCCTAAGAAATATGTTCTGCAAGCAAACCGTGGAAAACTGAATTCTCAAACACTTAGTGAAAACTTCAATACTGTTCAACAGAACCCAGAAATTTGATCATAGAGACGAGCTTCAAGATGGCCGCTCGGTGTGACTTTTTACATGAACACAGAAACACATCATCTATTTAACTGAAGCATCATATATATGCCAATTACTTATCCGAAAGGAAAACCTAAAACCTTACAAACGACTTCGTTCTCAGCAAAGGTGAGGGTGAAAACCAATGGTGTGCCCCTATATAACTCCTATATACCGGAGGAGTAGGGGTGGAGGAGGGGATGAAAATGTAGCACGATGAAAGTATAGCTCGATGCTTTACACAATCGATGAGAGAGAGAGAAAAGCATCGAGAATTGTGACGTCACAACCCCACGAAGTACCAGAAGTCCCTAGGGAGGAAGTGAGAACGTAGTCATAACAAACATCATAAAATCATCTATTTTACAGGGTAAAATGAATTTCCTTTAATTAAAAAAGCTGTTATGCTGCCCTATGGTTAAAAAAAGAAATAAAATAAAAAAAATATTCCCGGGGCTTATTTCTTTTCAACGTCTTTTGACAGCGGGGGAAATGGGACTTGTTTCTGAATAATAAATCAGCTAATGCACGCGTACATGTAACTGGAGTAGGCAGTGTTGACAACTTATATTACGAGTAAGTTATTGTGGTAGACGGGAGCTTGTTAATAACAGTTGAAGCTATAGAGGGAGCTGATTGGAGAGAGGGCTGACTTAAAAGTGAGGGTCAGTGAGCAAAATGTAGCGTTTACGCCATAATGATGTATGAAAAAGGAACATGAAATCCTCCGGCTTGAACTCAGGGACGTCGATGGAAATTGCTAGGGACCGAGAGACCTGAAAAAAAGGAAGAAAGAAAAAAAGAGACCTGACGTGTGGAGAGCGTAGAGCACAGCCACTTAACCTATGGACTTAATTTTTTGTCCGACAGACGTCATGTAGCGGTTTTAGGGCTCCTTTCTTGATAACAGCACCTAAATCTGCTATGGTTTCTCGTATTAAAATAATTCTAATTTAAAAAAATTGGAAGCCAAATCTTCTGGGAAAAATTAGTTGAATGAAATCAAAACTTATTTACGGTTGATATTAATAAATCCTACATCAGTTTGTTAGAGAGGAAATCTGGATACAAATGTCAGTCATTTCGGTTTTTTTAATTCCCGGCAGTTACAAGAATCTTTTACAGTGACACGATTGTTCCAAATATCAGAAAACGAGAGTGTATTTGTTGTGTAACAAATAGGGCAACCGTTTGACGTCATAAGATTTATGATCGTGGCGCCCAGTAAATTGAAAACCCAAGATTGTTTTTTTTTTATCTACATGTAGTTTTTATTACTATCCATTTATTCATTTTGTTTTTAGCTTTTTTAACCATATATACATAACTGTGTAAATAACCAGTTTTTTCATTACTCATTAACTTAGTATTTAACATAAATAATTTACTGTAAGAGTATTTCATCATATTTAATTAAAATTATTAGAAATATATTAATTATTATTAGAAATATTTATTATCATTTTGTGCGTGTCTACATGACTATCAGTATCTTTAACTTATGAAAATTCTGCTATTAGTGGTCATTAGTCAACTTTCTTGCCTTTTTCTACAAAACACTTGTCTTCCTGTCTTTACGACTGCCGTTCGAAGTTCTCCAAGGCGCCAACAGTACAATAGTGGGTTGATAGACGAGTTCATAAATACAACTGTGTCAGCAAAGTTCCAAACCTTTGTCCAATCTTTCTTCGAAATTGCATATAGAGACAACGAAACCAACATAGGCAGATAGCACAGAATAATAAAAACGTAAAATATAAATGAGTTTATGGCACTTCTCTTCAATCGCAACATGTTCATGTTTAATATATTTTCACCAGAGCTTTGTATTGCTTGCTGTTGAACGTGAATTTGCGATTGATGTTGTTGAACTATTTGAAAAATACGAGTGTAGGAATACGTGGAGATTAGGAGGCAAACACAAATGGCAAAACATATGCCTGCAAAAAAGATAATTTTGTTCCAAAAGTAAAAACCTGATAAAATGGACACCACGATCCAAGTTGTTACTAGCACACGGGTGACTCGAGGAATGGTAACTGTAGCAGCATATCTCATGTGGTAGTGAAGGGCTGCAAATCGATCGAAGCTAATAGCTGTTACTGTGCAAAGAGAAACTCCGCATAACGAAAATTGTATTATTTCGGTAATTCGTAATGCAGGGTATACACGTACTCTTAAAACTTCCGTAGCAATGTACAGTGGTTGTACGATGGCTCCAACAAGAAAGTCTGAAACAGCCAAACTGCAGAGCAATGTTATGGACGGTGAACGAAGCGAAGGCGTTCTTAATATGGCGGCTAGCACCAGAGTGTTGCCAAAAATGGATATGAGCATCAACGGAGCATTGAGGACACAGTTTATGATGAGAATTGGGTTAAGATGATTATTTCCTTTCGTATTTGAGAAGTAACTTGCTGATTCAGAACCATTCTTAAGTGACGTGTTGTTGATCATCCTGACGATTTGAAATTTCAGAAATCCCTAACTTTAGAAATAACGTTTTCCAATGAGTGGTGTTGTCGTAACCGAACCTCCCTAACAATTCTTTTTTAGAACTACCGGCAGTGTTGTCTGAATGTGTATAATCCTCATGTGTATTAATTTCCCTTTGCAAATAGAAGGCCACGATGTTTTTTGACAACGATTTTGGCAATACAAAAATACCCTATATTTATGGCTGAAAGTTTGTTGCCGGAAATTAAAAAGCGTTGCCTGGGTAGATACTGCTGATATCTATAGAAATATAGCGTAGCCTATATCTACCGATTGTCAGTATAAGAACATTAAGCAAAGATAAATACGAAAACTAATTGTTTTAATAACAGTGGGTCGGAACTGAATCCTATAATGGAACAAATGATTCTGAAATTAAAGCTCCCCCAAATAATTAAATTCAATCTAATTTCGACTTGGAAATTAGTCTGGTACGTAATTGCCAAGCGTGCCGTTTTTTTTTGTCGACTTTAAAAATTTAGACACGGTAAAGAAAGCAAAAACAAACTTTTACACCAAATAAAAAGCAGCTTGGCAATATGTTTTTTAACTAGTACATGACCAGATGTTTATTTGAAAGTTCAACAATCGTTTGGAGCAAAAGGTGACAATATGTTTCACCGTCGCGTACACAATACAATATTAATCTTTATTTTTATTTGAATTTAAAATGACATAGCAAAAACAAACATCTTCAAAAGAAATAATTATGGTATAAAAAAGACTGCAATATATGAAGGGCAATATAATAATAACACAGAACAAATTAAAGCTTTCAGTCTGAGATGAAACTTATAAATCAAAAATTCTAAGGAGTTTTTCTTTTAAAGGAATCATAAAACGTCATTGCTGGAGACGTCTTCACCAGCTGTCACATCTTTTTTTTGAAGATATCAAATGATTTCTAAGTTTTCTTTTCAACATCCCTATTGTAGTAAAAGACAGCGTTTGAAAATTCGGGCTTCTGAAAAAATAATAAGAAAAGGCTTAACAGCACGAAATGTCCATCTAATGAAGTACATTTTGATTTTTGGAGGGTGCAAACAAAAAAGGTCATACGGCAAAAAATCTATTATTGCCTGCTCTGAAGGCTTTTCCTTTTTTTTACAATTTTTTAATTAACTGCTTTGATCAATAATTACTCCGAAAAACTGATCGAAGTCTGAGACAACAAGAATGCAGAGCGAAACATGGAGTGATGAACGAAACGGCGGCGCATTAGCAATAACGAGTGTGATAACAATGGTTTCAGAAACAGAATTATTATGTTTCCTGCTCTGCAGATCTAGATTTGATTTTCTGTTTCGTTCGTTAATTTATGACTCTTTTTTCTATAGAGCTTAAACCCACGGTTGATATCGAAACAAAGCAATAGTTGTCAATCTTCCACACAAAAACCGACTGGATTCAAATTGGATGAAAAATCAAATCACTAGTTCTGTATTACAGAGATGACAGTGCATTATTGTCTAGATTTGGTTCAAGCTTGATTCAATTTATAGTTTGTTTTGCGACATCAGAAGGCGGAGAAAGACATTGAACTCATACACATCAATTAGACAAGACAAAGGAGCAATATGACTCCTTTTGTGAGTTGCAAGCATAAATAATTCAATGGAGTATATTTTTACTAACGATAGCCTTGGTAATCACCGCTACAATTTCGAAGTATTTGGGCAGGTTGGGCACGTTCGCAGAGCTAACAGTCTATCAACTTGTTAGGATACCTGTTTCACGTTCTGCCCTTCATAACCACATTCCAACTTTTCTGTACTTATCTTGGTTGTTTACGACATAAAATGGTACCGTCCTTACAGCCACCTTTTGGGACATAACTTTCTGTTTGCTTTGGCAGGTATTTATGAGGTCTTTAGCTATTTGTGCATTTGCCAAAGTCTCTTTCTCTGCTTGGTCAATTTTCGCCGAGTTGTTTTGATAAAACTACAAAGAAACCTCGTTATTTTCTGCAGGACATGCCCTTACTACTATTAGTACGGCGTATGCATTGTTGATATAAGCTGAGAAACATTCAGTGGATAATATATGTGAATAGTAGATATTGATGTAAAAAGTCATTTTGTGCATCATGGAGCAAAAACGAAGAAAAACAAAAACAAAACAAACTCTGCTCTATTAAGCCTGGTTTTCACTAGGACGCAGACAAGCGCAAGAATAACGCTTTTTTCACCGTAAAAAGGTTTGAAAGAACGGAGGCATTTTTTTTTTTTTTTTTTTTGGGGGAAACAAAAAAAAATATAAATTTTTTTTTTTTTTTTTTTTTTTTTTTTTTCTTTTTTCTCTTGAAAACAAGGTTACATAAGATAAGTGTTACATAACATTTACGCCTAGCCATACATCCACCATACCATTGACTTGCATTTTGCTTTACCATGGCAACATTTTTTTCTGATCAGTTCCCTTCTATACTTGCATTTCGACATTTGTTTTCACTCTCAAATCTGGCTGCTGTAGCCCCTTCATTTAAAAGACGATGATGCGTTATATTAAAAAAAAAAAAGAAATTTTATCTTTCCTTTTTTTTTTTTTTTTTCCTTTTTTTATTTTTTATTTTTTTTTTTAAAAAAATTCAACAAAATTTTTTTTTTTTTTTTTTTTTCCCCCCTTTTTTTGAAAAAAAAAAAAAACCCCAAAATTATATTTTTTTGTAAAAAAAAATTTCGGGGCACTCTTTAAAAAAAAACTTTTTTATATAGGCCCGCCCTCCACAACCATAAACCTCCCCCCACTTGACCCACTATTTTTATGGTATTTGTTTACTAAATTACGGCGACTGACTAAAAAAAACCTTTTCATAAGCCCCCCCCCCACAACCAAAAACTCGCACAATTTGGACCGAACTAAGCTTTGGTTTGTCCTCTTTTATTCTTGATATGTCTTAGTACATGGCATCTGCCTTGCTGTCTTTATTACTGCTGCTCGAAGTTCGCCAATACGCCAGCAATACAGAAATGGATTGATAGAGGAGTTCATAAACACTACCGTGGTAGCGAAGCCCCATTCTGTTTTCAGGTTCTTGTATGGCAGTTTATAGAAACTCAAAAAAATATACATCGGCGTATAACACAGAATTAAAACAATGTAAAACACGAAAGTATTCATTGCACTTCTTTTCAACCGCATTGTGTTTAAAGTATTGCCAGCATTGGAACTTTGCACTGCTTGTTGTTGGATGTGAATTTGTGACTGGTGCTGACGAACTATTAGATAAATTCTGATGTAAGAATATGTGGAAATTACAAAAGAAACGACAATGAAACCCGCAGCCAAGTGGTTAAAGACGTGTTCATTTCTAAAGTGAAAATTTGCCAATGCGACGATTGTCAACCAAAACGTTATTACGGTAAAACTGACTCGGGATTTAGTCACTAAAGTAGTATATCTCATGTGATAGTGAAGAGCCATGAACCGATCCACACTTATGGCTGTTATTGTACATAAAGAAATCCCACATAACGAAGACCCAGTTATCTTCGAAAGACGGTATAAAACGTTCTTGTCATTCGTAACTTCCTGAGCAATGAAAATCGGTTGAGCAATGACACCAACAAGAAGATCTGAAACAGCAAGACTGCTGAGCATAATCATCGAAGTTGATTGAATGGAAGGAGTTCTTATTATGGCGGCCAATACCAAAGCGTTTCCCAGGATGGATATGAGCATCAGTGGAGCGTTAAGACCACAGATTATGATGACAGTTGCATCAATTCTAGTGTGTTCTTCATAATTTATATGAGATGCTGATTCGCTCTTTCCATTATCAATGTGGTTCATCATATTGTCCTTTTTTATCTGCTGGCCGGGCAAGCAGATGAAACTGTCTTGAACAGCGGCTCTCGGGACCCCGGCTTATATTTTACGATCTTACTGCCACGTTTATTGTCTAACACCGCTCATGCTTGGTTTTGTATTACCTTATTTAGTTGTTAAAGGTCTATGGTTATTACTAGTACTTTAATTAATCAAATTTTCCCTTATGAGTTGACACATTAAACGCCTAAATACGCCTCTGACAGCCGTAGAAATTTTGTTTATCTTTGTGCGTTGTTCATCACTCAATGTGCCTATATAATCAAAAATTTAGTAAGGTCAAGCGTTTTGCAGCTTTAATCGTGAAAATTAGCATGAAAAAAGGAGGAACAAAATTAAATGATATAGAATACATAAAACTACGCCCTGAGCATATAATTTATCTAGCGTTTTAATTAAAATTTGAAGCTATCCTTATAAAAGTTATTGGGCGTCAAACATATTTTGCGTTGTGTCGAGGTTTCAGACAGACCCAGATTGTGGAATTTGGTTGGGATTTTGATGCAGAAATACAATGCATTCGCATTTTCTGTAGCGTATGGGTTGTCTATATCTAAGCAACAATCATGATAACTAGTACATGTATAGAAGTAGTGATTATTGTAGATATAAAAAGCGTACCCAAACTTCATCTCAAACGGCACCATTTTATTAATGGATTACAAGTTCCTTAAGCCTACTAGCAATACACGTGCATTCTGATCTATATATTTTTACAATTTTGGTTGTAATGTTATAACTTCGATTATACAATACATTACTCGCCTTATAGAGATGGTGTCGCATTTTTATTCCTATTTTTATTCACATTTTCAAAGTTATTCCTGTTCCTAGCAGAATTCAACACCTTCCAATAAGGTAACTGTCCCATCCTTAATTTTTGCATGGGCATCTAAAGTGCTTTCTGAATGATTGCGACTTACACTGGCAGATTTGTATTAAAGTTTTTTTAGTCTTTACGAAATTAAATGAAATTTCCCTTAGGTAAAAAGTAAATAAAATATAAGCGCAAAGAAAGGAGTGTCAAAATTGACCACTAAGTAATTACGAAGCGCGAAGCGACTGATCTGTGAAACTACCACAAAATAAGTATGTAAAATAAAACATGTATTTTTACAATAAGAGAAATCTCACAAACGCGTTATACTTTACACACGAACATACTGAAATCATAAGATCATGCGGGTTTTTTTGTCATCCCTCAGTTAGGTTATACAATTAGTTCTCATTTCAATTTTTTTTCTATATTACACCAGACCTAATTTTGGCAATAATCCACAAATTGTTAGATCACAGTGATCTAGGGAACAGAGTGAACCAACACACGTAGCTTATGGGCCATCCTTTACCATGTGTTTGTCCATATAATTAAAAAGACATGCATCCTGTCCTTAATTTGGAATCCATACTTACGGTTGTACGGTTACATCAAATATTTGGTTGCTTTTATTTTAGGTCTGACCTGTTTGTTTACATAGTCATCTGCCTTGCTGTCTTTACAACTGCCGTTCGAAGTTCCCCAAGACGCCAGCAATACAAAATTGGATTGATAGAGGAGTTCATAAACACTACCGTGGTAGCAAACTTCCATTCGATTTTCCAGTGCCTGTATGATGCTCCGTAGAGTGTCAGTAAAACAAAGGTTGGAACATAACATGAAATTAAAACGATATAAAACATGAAAGTGTTTATTGCACTTCTTCTTAATCGCGCCATGTCTAAGTTACTACCGAGCATTAGAACTTTGCACTGCCTGTTGTTGAGCTTGAATCTGTGACTGATGCTGACGAACTATTAGATAAATTCTAATGTAAGAAAATGTGGAAATTATAAGACAAATGACAATTAAAACTGCGATTAACTGATTAAGTAAACGCTTGTTCCCCAAAGTAGAAGCTTGACAAAGCGAAATTTGTCAACCAGATCATCAACACAGCAAAACTTGTACGAGATTTAGTAACTAAAGAAGCATATCTCATGTGATAATGAAGGGCCGCAAATCGATCCAAAGAGATTGCTGTTATTGTAGCTAGTGAAACTCCACAAAACGAAAGAACTGCCACTTGTGCAAGATTGGATACGAAAACACTGCTCATTCTGGTAAGTTCATTGGCAATGTAAAGCGGTTGAGCTATGACACCAACAAGAAGATCTGAAACAGCAAGACTGCTGAGCAAAGTCATTGAAGTCGAGCGAATGGAAGGTGTTCTTATAATGGCGGCCAGCACCAAAGCGTTGCCCAGAGTGGAAATGACCATCAATGGCGCATTCAAAACGCAGATCATGATAGCAGTTTCATCAATATTAGTGTAGCCCTGAAAGTTTGAAGCATAATCTGATTCATTCCTGCGTTCAGTTTGGTTTGTTGTATTTCCATCACCATGTTTGGTAGAAAACAAATCAGACATTGTAAGATTTTCTTGACAGTGCAGGTGGCGGTTACCAGTTTTCACTTTCCACACTTTGTGAATTGAAAGACGTTTGTTGCATAAGACAGTTAATGCTCGCTTTTATAAAACCTACACGAGTTTTCTCAATAAATGTCGCACTTTAGTCACATTATGTATGTCGGCAAGTCGGCAACAGACCCGTTGTGACTTACTTTAAACCATTTGAACTGGAATCTCAACGATCTCGATTTCAAAGCAAGCGTTCTTCAAGGTTCGTACAATTTCCTTGGCCTTCAAAAGAAATTACTTTCAAAGGTGAAGATTTGATTAAAGCAAGTTGCGTTGTGCTGTTTAATTAATCTTAAGGTAGTCCTTTCTCTTCCGTTTGCCACTCGATTCGTTTATGAAGTCAAACAATCGTCTTTGTACATCTGTTCTCAAGAATATTAACATCAAAAAGAGGAGCGAAAACTAAATAAATTGAAAATACGAACACCACGCCGACCATTAAAACATATTTATTTAGCAGTTCATTAATAACGCGAAGCGACAATTCTATATAACAGTTATATCTGGGCGGAGATTAATCTTGTTTTAAGCGCAATATCACGCCGTTTTAGCGTCTTATTCAGTCGAATAATTATATTGAGCACTTTTATCAAGAAACACGGGCGGTCCAGTCTCTTTCGATTTTCTGTAGAATGTCAAAAATCCGAATCCATTCAACTTTGTCAATGTTCAGTAGTTTTCAATAATAAAACTGAAAAAAACTCTCGTTGTTTTCTGTAGGACATGCCGTGCGGGGTAATGATTGCCGATTGTAAATAAAGGAATTCAATGTTTGCAATGCGATTGAAAACCTTTCTGCTAATCTCTATCAGGCGATGAAGACTTAAGCAGTATAACAGCCGAAACGTCGCAATCAATGCCTCAAGGCGACTCCATCGTGAGACAAACGAATAAACGTTAATGCTCTCATCAAAAAACATTTTTCTATTACAACAGGGCTGAACTGGTTCGAATGATGGATACCCTATTCAGTGGATAAATCGCTATCCGCCTGTGGATAAATGTTAACAAAACATTCTACGCTATCCACTAGATAACGTTATCCATCCTTTGAATAACTGGACCACGACCTGGGCCTCACTGTAATCCACGAAACTTTTGTTTATCGTGATAGAAACATGAAGCTTCTTCCATTTTAGTCCTGACCTGTTTGGGTACAAAGAATCTTCCTTGCTATCTTTACAATTGCCGTTCGAAGCTCGCGAAGACGCCAACAGTACAAAATTGGATTGATAGAGGAGTTCATAAACATTACCGTAATAGCAAAGTCCCATTCTGTTTTCCAGTCCTCGTATGATGTTCCATATAATGTCAATAAAATATAAATTGGAAAATAACATAATATTAAAACGATATAAAACACGAACGTATTTTTTGCACTCCTTCTCAATCGCATTAAGTTAATGTTATTGCCAAGGTTGGAATTGTGCACCGCTTGTTGTTGAGCGTTGATCTGTAACTGATGATGACGAACAATCTGATAAATTCTGACGTAACAAAAAGTGGAAATTGTCAAACATATGACATTCAAAACTGCGACTAACAGGAAAAAGGCACGCTCGCTCCAAAGGTATAAACCTATCAAAACGAAGATGATCGACCAAATCATCCCTACAGTACATTGAACACGGGATTTAGTAACCAAAGCTGGATATCTCATGTGAAAGTGAAGGGCCATAAATCGATCCAAAGTGATGGCTGTTATTGTACCTAACGAAATTCCACAAAACGAAACTACTGTTATTTCCGAAAGAGTCTAGGACAACATTGTTGTATTCGGTAAGTTCGTTGGCGTGAAACAGCGGTTGAGCTATGACGCCAACAAGAAGATCTGAAACAGCAAGACTGCTGAGCATAATCATCGAAGTTGAGCGAATGGAAGGAGTTCTTATTATGGCAGCCAATACTAAACCGTTGCCTAGAATGGATATGAGCATCAAAGGAACATTCAAAGCACAGTTAATGATTACAGTGGCATCAATACCAGTGTGATCTTCGAAGTTTAAACCATAATCTGATTCGTTCTTGCCTTCATCGGTTTGGTTTGTCGTATTGCCATATTCATGTCTGGCAGAAGGCAAGTCGGACATTGTACAAATGTATCTAACAGTGCAGATGTCGGTTACCAGTTTAAATCATTATAACAGTTATAACACCGCTGACGCTGGCTTTGATGTTGCCTACAGAGTTTCGTCGATCAGTTTCGCTCGTACTTCACATTATAAATGTCATTATGTATTGTAGTCAACAGACTTTTTGTGAAATCCTTTGAAATCATCGGTACTGAAAAAATAAATTATTTCGAATTGAATGCGAGCGTTCTTCGAGATTAATATAACTTCAATAGCCTTCCAAATAAATTATTTTGAAGAATAAATGGATAACTTTTTAATTTTTAGGTGGACTTTCTTCTTTTGTTTACCACTCCATTCGTATATGCAAGAAAAACAATCGCCTTTTTTCATCTCTTCTCAAGGAAATTAACATGAAAAAGGGAATGAAAACTAAATTGAAAATACGAACACCACGCCTACCCAAAAAAAAATTATTTATTTTTCACTTCATTAATAATAGGAAGCTTTAATTAATTCTACAGAAAAGCTATGAAGGGCTATGTCATGCAGATTTAGCGTCTTAGACAGTTAGATATACTTAGCATTTTGATCTCTCGTTTGAGTTTCTGCAGATTGTCCAAAATCCAATTGTATTCAACTTTGGCCAATGTTGAGTTGTTTTAAATAAACTAAACAAAAACCGTTTTTTAGTAATGGCTATGCTGTGCAGTGTAAGGATTGTTGATCACCAAAAAATAAAGCAATTCCGTTTTGGCAATGTGATTGAGTGCATTTTGGTATAGAAAATAACATACTAAGAAAATCAGTAGAACTATTCTGGAGCTTTAACGGGTGGAATCAACTGCAGCTGAATGTGTACATGTTTATCGTAACATATTATTAACGGCAGTGCGACTTTTTCTTTTTTCAATTCTTCTTCAATCCTTCCCTCTGCCTTTTTTCAGTCAGAGCTTGCTGCTGTGACCCGTTTTTGTTATAGGAATGTTCCCAAAATGTCTATTAAATTTTATTCTTGATATGTTTGTGTACATAGGAGTTTTCTTGCTGTCTTTATAACTGCAGTTCGAAGCTCGCGAAGACGCCAACAGTACAATATTGGATTGATAGAGGAGTTCATAATCACTACCGTCGTAGCAAAGTTCCATTCTGTTTTCCAGTGCCTGTATGATATTCCATAGAGAGACCGTATGATATATATCGGGAAATAACATAAAACCAATGCGACATAGAACACAAATGTGTTAAATGCACTTCTTTTTAATCGCATCATGTTTAAGTTACCTTCTGTATTGAGAATTTGCACTGCTTGTTGTTGAGAGTGAACCTGTGACTGATGATCACGAACGATTCGGTAAATTCTAGTGTAGCAAAAAGTGGAAATTATAAGGCAAATGGCAGTTATAGCAGCGGCTAGCAGGCTCCCCGCACGATTATTCCAAAGGTATAGATTGGAAAAAACAAAACAAAAACGTTAAATCTGTTTTTCATCTCAAAACTATTTTTTTAATACAGCCGACCTTAGTTGAGCAAGAATCCGCAAAATTGTCTCTTACTGTGGTAGTAAAAACATAGGGGAACAACATACATAACAAATAGTACATAACCAAATTTGGAACAAATATCCAAGTTTGTAGGGTGACATCCAACATTTGGTTTCATTCATATTAGTCCTGTCCTGCTTGTTTGCATATCATCTGCCTTGTTGTCTTTATAACTGCTGCTCGAAGCTCGCCAAGACGCCAGCAGTACAAAACTGGATTGATAGAGGAGTTCATAAACACTATCGTAATAGCAAAGTTCGATCCTTTTATCCAGTTGTATATGAAGCTCGGCCATATAATGTCAATATGATAAACATGGGAAAATAACATGATATTAAAACGATAAAAAACACAAACGTATTTTTTGCACTTCTTCTCAATCGCAGCATGTTAGGGCCTCTTCACATGATCCCGGTTGACCGGGCTGGCCCAGTTACCAAGATCTCGGCTCACTCCTATTTTCTTTGTAAAATTTTGGATGTGTTCATATGAGAAGGTGGGCCAGCCCGGTTACCGATATCTCGGTTTCTGCAACCGAGATCTCGGCAACCGGGAAGAATATTTTCCCATATGAACACTCCAGCCCGGTCGCCGGGACGCAACTTTTTTTGAGAAAATAGCTTCCCTTTCGTAACTGGGTGGTCAAAATTGCTTAATTTTGCCTTGTATCTATTTCCACTTCAGAAATATGCGAATTAGCTTTATTAATAAAGTTACAAGGGTCAATAAAGCTACGATAGTCGCGAAAGATGCAACTTTATGTGTCGCCATTTTGGCTTTGTTTCTTGAATTTTATCCCCGTCAACCGGGCTAAAATTTTTTTTGCTAAAATGTATGCCGGCCAGTCGGCAACAGACCCGTTGTTACTTTAAACCATTGGAACTTGAATTTCAATGATCTTAAATTCGAAGCAAAGGTTCCTCGAGATTCGTAAAATTTCCTTGGCCTTCAAAAAAATTACTTACAAAGGTGAAGATTCGATTAAAGCAAGCTGCGTTGTGTTGTTTAATAATTGTAAGGAAGACTTTTCTCTTCTGTTTTCCACTCGATTTGTATATCAGTCGGCAACAGACCCGTTGTTACTTTAAACCATTGGAACTTGAATTTCAATGATCTTAAATTCGAAGCAAAGGTTCCTCGAGATTCGTAAAATTTCCTTGGCCTTCAAAAAAATTACTTACAAAGGTGAAGATTCGATTAAAGCAAGCTGCGTTGTGTTGTTTAATAATTGTAAGGAAGACTTTTCTCTTCTGTTTTCCACTCGATTTGTATATGCAGGTCAAACAATCGTCTTTGTACATCTGTTTTAAAAAAAAATTCACATCAAAAAAAGGGAGCGAAAATTTAATAAATTGAAAACAGGAACATCACGCCCACCACAAGCTATATTTATTTAGCAGTTCATTAATAATGCGAAGCCTCAATTCTATATAACAGTTATTTCTGGACCGAGATTAATCTTGTTTTAATCCCATTGTCACGCAGTTTTGGCATCTTAGACAGTCGAGTATAATGAGCACTTTGATCAAGAATCACGGGCGGTCCGGTCTTCTTGATTTTCTGTAGAATGTCCAATGGTCAATATTCAGTAGTTTTCAATAAACTGAAAAGAAACTTTGTTTTCTATAAGACATGCCATGTGGCGTAATGATTTTTTGATAATAAATAAAGAAATTCAATGTAAGCAATGCGATTGAAAACCTTTCTGCTAATCTCCATCAGGCGATGAAGACTTAAGCAGTATAACAGCCGAAACGTCGCAATCAATACCTCAAGGCAAAATAATGCTCTCATCAAAAAAACATTTTTCTATTACAACAGGGTTGAACTGTTCGAATGATGGATACCCTATTCAGTGGATAAATCGCTATCCGCCTGTGGATAAATGTTAACAAAACATTCTACGCTATCCACTACATAGCGTTATCCATCCTTCGAATAACTGGACCCTGACCTGGGCCTCACTGTAATCCACGAAACTTTTGTTTATTAAAGCTTTAAAGAGAATCGTTTAAAGCGCAGTTAATGGAGCGTGACGCTCCCGAGGCCTTCGGTTAAGTCTCGCAGCGACTTCCCCAAGCTTCGTTTAGTAAACTTATTTTACGCTCTTTATGCCTTTTCTTGTCCGATCCAGCACGTGCCGGCGGAGTCGGCTCGTAGTGCTGGGGAGATAAGTAAGGCTCGTGAAGTCACAATTGTCTATACTCTAGCACGTTGCTGACCGGAGGTCAGCTCGTAGTGCCGTTTAGAGTTAGGCTTATAGGACGCGTAAGCTTATGACCCTGCCAACTTGTCCGATCCAGCGCAGGTTTTACCGCTGGGGAGATAAGTTTGGTAACGCAATGGAAGTTCGCTTGTCACGCCGATTGCGGAGCGGTGATCCCCCCCTTAATGCCATATACTGTGTGGTTATTGTGTTTATTTACTTTATAAATGTCCAAAGCGAATTTGCATAGGAACTGTGACATTAACGTGATAGAAACATGAAGTTTCTTCCATTTTAGTCCTGACCTGTTTGTGTACAAAGAATCTTCTTTGCTATCTTTACAATTTCCGTTCGAAGCTCGCGAAGACGCCAACAGTACAAAAATGGATTGATAGAGGAGTTCATAAACATTACCGTAATAGCAAAGTTCCATTCTATTTTCCAGTTCTGGTATGATGTTCCATATAATGTCAATAAAACATAAATTGGAAAATAACATAATATTAAAACGATATAAAACACGAACGTGTTTATTGCACTCCTTCTCAATTGCATTATGTTTAAGTTATCGCCAAGGTTGGAATTTTGCACCGCTTGTTGTTGAGCATTAATCTGTAACTGATGATGACGAACAATCTGATAAATTCTGACGTAACAAAAAGTGGAAATTGTCAGACAAATGACATTCAAAACTGCGACTAACAGGAAAAAGGCACGCTCGTTCCAAAGGTAGAAACCTGGCAAAACGAAGATGGTCGACCAAATCATCACTACAGTACACTGAACACGGGATTTAGTAACCAAAGTACGATATCTCATGTGGTAGTGAAGGGCCATAAATTGATCCAAAGTGATGGCGGTTATTGTACCTTGGGAAATTCCACAAAACAAAACCACTGTCATTTCCGAAAGATGGTATACGACAACATTGTTGTATTCGGTAAGTTCGTTGGCGATAAAAAGCGGTTGAGCTGTGACGCCAACAAAAAGATCAGAAACAGCAAGACTGCAAAGCATAATCATTGAATTTGAGCGAATGGAAGGAGTTCTTATTATGGCGACCAATACTAAACCGTTGCCAAGAATAGACATGAGCATCAAAGGAACATTCAGACTACAGTTTATGATTACAATTGTATCAATACCAGTGTGGTCTTTGCCCTTGCCTTCATCGATTTGGTTTCTCGTTTTGCCATAATCATGTCTTGCAGACATTGTACGACTGTATCGAACAGTTCAGATGGCGGTTACCAGTTTAAATCGTTATAACAGTTATAACACCGCTAACACTTGCTTTCATATTACCTAAACTGAGTTTCATCAATAAATTTCGCTCTTACTTCATATTTTGTATGCCAGTCGACAAACCTTTTGTGACATCCTTTGAAACAATTGGTACTGGAATATAAATAATTTCGAATTGAATACGAGCATTCTTCGTATAATTTCCTTAGCCTTCGTAAGAAATTGTTCTGAAGGATGGTTACTTTGAAGGGTTTCGACTAAAGCAGGTTGCACTATTTTTTTTAATTTTAAGGTGAACTTTTTTCCTTTGTTAAGCACTCCATTCGTATATGCAAGTCAAACAATCGCCTTTTTACATCTCTTCTCAAGGAAATTAACATTAAAAAGGGGAAAGAAAACTATATAAATGGAAAAAATGAACATCACCCCAACCGTAAAAACATATTTATTTGGCACTTCATTAATAGTAGGAACCCTTAATTCTATATAAAAGTTATGAAGGGCTATGTCATGCAGTTTTGGCGTCTCAGACAGTCAGCTATATTAAGCATTTTAATCAAGAATTCACGGGCGGTTTGGTCTCCTTTGATTTTCAGCAGATTGTCCAAAATCCAATTGTCATTCAACTTTGGTAAATATTCAGTTGTTTTTGATAAACTAAAAAAGAAACCCCATCAGAATAGACATCAGAGTAAATAATCAGAGGATTGTTGATTCAGTGTTTGTAATGCGATTGAATGCCTTTTAGTAGAGGGAATAAGGTCCCAAGAAAAAAAAATAAAATTATTGACGGTTGGAATCGATTACCGCTAAATGTGTACATAGATATAGTAACATATTGTTAACGCTAGTGCAACCAACTTTTTCTAATTCATCATCAATTCTTGCCTTTGCCTTTTTTTTTTCAGAAATAGCTTGTTGCTGTAGTCCTTATGTTAAACTTTTCTGATGAAGGAATGTTCCTAAAATTTTACAGCAACAAAAAAGGTAAATGTGTTATTTTCTGATCTGGCGTTTGCCGCTTTTCTTTACGGCAGTCATCTTTTGTCAGATTCTGATTATATAAAATAATAGATGAATTACACTAGGAAAGCGAAAGATCTATTATCTTCTTTGCTGTCAGCTTTTAATTCACTATCAATGCCTTTTCCTCGTGTGAGTAAAAAGCTTTTAAACACAATATTGCAAAAAATTTGAATGTTCCTAAAATACATATTCAACAGCAAAAGACAGATCAGGTTTCTCAAAGGGAAGTCGAAAAGTTATATAAATCAGGTTTTTACCTGTTTAGGCACAAACAGGCATTTATACTAGACTTCGGTATTAACCACAATTTTGTTACCGTAATTAACATAATTATTTGCAAAAAATTTGAATGTTCCTAAAATATATATTCAACAGCAAAAGACAGATCAGGTTTCCCTTAGGGAAGTTGGAAAAGTATATAAATATGGTTTTTACCCGTTTAGGCACAAACAGGCATTTATACTAGACTTCGGTATTAACCACAATTTTGTTACCGTCATTTACCTATCTATATTACAAAGAAAGGCTCCACTATTGCAAATAATGATCTCCTTTGCAGTTCGGTCCGTCCAAAGCAGCTCACCAAATTCATTTTGGAATCAAAGAGAATTTAATTTTGTCCCGTAACATCCAGCTGCATACACAGAACGTCTGGCTGGCTCTTAAGAATCTAATTTTATTCTTAATCTATTTCTGTACATAGCATCTTCCGTGCTGTCTTAACAATTGCCGCTCGAAGCTCGCGAAGACGCCAACAGTACAATATTGGATTAATTGAGGAGTTCATAAACACTACCGTCGTAGCAAAGTTCCATTCTGTTTTCCAGCGCCTGCATGATATTCCATGGAGAGACCGTATGATATATATCGGGAAATAACATATAATCAAAGCGACATAGAACACAAATGTGTTCATTGTACTTTTTTTTAATCTCATCATGTTTAAGTTACCTTCTGTATTGAGACTTTGCACTGCTTGTTGTTGAGAGTGAACCTGTGACTGATGATGACGAACGATTCGGTAAATTCTAGTGTAGCAAAAAGTGGAAATTATAAGGCAAATGGCAGTTATAGCAGCGGCTAGCAGGCTCCCTGCACGATTATTCCAAAAGTTTAGATTGGACAAAACAAAAATTGTAACCCAAATCATCACTAAAGTATACCACACACGGGATTTAGTCACTAAAACAGCATATCTCATGTGATAATGAAGAGCCAGGTAGCGATCAACAGTTATGGCTGTTATCGTGCATAGAGATATTCCGCTCAGAGAGATCCCCAAAATCTGCGAAAGATGGTATATAAAGGCGTCACTGTCCTTAGTAAGTTGTCTGGCAGTAAAAAGCGGTTGAGCTATGACACCAACAAGGAGATCTGTTACAGCAAGACTACCGAGCATAATCATCGAGGTTGAGCGAATGGAAGGAGTTCTTATAATGGCGACCAATACCAAAGCGTTGCCCAGAATGGATATGAGCATCAGAGGAGCATTGAGAACACAGTTTATGATGACAATCGCATTAATACTGGTGTGGTCTTCAAAGTTTGAATGATATGCTGATCCGTTCTTTTCGTTATCAGTGTTGTTCATTATACTGCCATTATATATTTGCCAGCAAGCAAATTAGACGCTTAAAAACCTTTTAACATCAGAGAAGCCGGTGATCATCACAGGCCAGTCTATTGCCTGGAATCGTTGGGGCTCGATAATATATTGCCTAATCCATGAATAAATTCCTCTTTTACGTCGCATTATGTATTCTAATCGAGAGACACCTTATGACATCAGTAGAAATTTTATTAAATATCTGTCTCATAGGGTCTTACAATAATTGGTATTGGTAGTCTTCGTATTGGTTTAGCGAAAGAGGAGACATCTTATAGTTTTAGTGATAGGATTAAATTAAGGCTTTTATCTTTTGTTTGCCGCACAAAGTTGGCATATGAATTAGACAAACTCATTTCATCTATTGCGACAAAAAAACGAGAAACAAAAAAAAAAATAAAATACGCCCTGAATGTATTTATTTAGCTCTTTGTTAATCCCCATAACAGTTATTGGGAACTATCCTATTTTCCATATAGCAGTATCATGGTTTTAAGACTGAGGTCTTAATAAATGGTTGGGATTTTGATAACTTTGCCTAGATCACAGTATCGCTGGTGAAACAAGAAACAGTTTTCTTTTAACCAAAGACGAACAGACTTGATAAAAAGCTAGCCCAACTGTTTATTCAGTAGATCGTTAATGGGTGTTCCAGTCAAAAAAAATGTCAGCTCAAACGTTATATTTTATTGTGGTTCCGATTAAACTCTAAGCCAAAAACTAATTTCTTTAATAACTGTATGCATTAAGATCTATCAGCGATATCGGTAAATAAATATTTAAAAAAATCGATCATTCACTACTTTTATTTCATTGAACTATCCTATTGTTTCTTGATCTGGTATCTAAAGCGCTTTACAAACGTTTTCTATCTATATATATATTTTAATTAAAATGATTTTGAGAATCTTCCTGGGATATTTATAGTAGAAAAACCATTAACATGTGCTGAACGGGAAGATATTCTAAACTCATCAACTCACGTTTCTTTTTATCATCGATGTACAACATTTACGGAAAGAATTAGACCAAACTTTCAATCTGGTTTTCATCTCAAAACGTTTATCTTGATATACACGAACCTACTTTCGCTAGAATCCGCAAAATTGATTCTCATTGTGCTAGAAAAAAACGAGAGGGGAACAACATGCATAACAAATAGTACATAGCCAAATATGGAACCAGTATTCAACTTTGTAGGGTGACATTCAACATTTGGTTGCTTTCATATTAGTCCAGTCCTGTTCATTTGCATATAATCTGCCTTGTTGTCTTCATAACTGCTGCTCGAAGTTTGCCAAGACGCCAGCAGTACAATACTGGATTGATAGAGGAGTTCATGAGCACTATCGTAATAGCAAAGTTCGATCCTTTTATCCAGTTCTTGTATGAACCTCGGCCATATAACGTCAATATGATAAACATTGGAAAATAACATAATATTAAAACGGTAAAAAACACAAACGTATATTTTGCACTTCTTCTCAATCGCATCATGTTAAAGTTATTGCCAAGGTTGGAACTTTGCACTGCCTGTTGCTGAGCGTCAATCTGTGACTGATGGCGACCAACAAT
This sequence comes from Oculina patagonica, assembly GCF_052425735.1. Classification (NCBI taxonomy): domain Eukaryota; kingdom Metazoa; phylum Cnidaria; class Anthozoa; order Scleractinia; family Oculinidae; genus Oculina; species Oculina patagonica. The sequence continues at coordinate 16,972,125 of NC_135768.1, forward strand.
TCGATAAATGCTCGCGTAGCAAAAAGTTGAAATTGTCAAACAGATGATATTCAAAACTGCGATTAAAAGGTGAAGGCACGCTCGTTCCAAAGGTTGAAACTTGGCGAAACGAAGATTGTCACCCAAACCATCAAAACGATAAGCTGGGTGCGGGATTTAGTCACTAAAGTAGCATATCTCATGTGATAGTGAAGGGCCATAAATCGATCCCATGAGATTGCTGTTATTGTAGCTAGCGAAACGCCACAAAGCGAATACCCTGTCATGAATGCAAGATTGGATACGAAAACATTGCAATTGTTGGTAATTTTGTTGGCAATGAAAAGTGGTTGAGCTATGACACCAACAAGAAGATCTGAAACAGCAAGACTGCTGAGCATAATCATGGAATTTGAGCGAATAGAAGGAGTTCTTATTATGGCGGCCAGCACCAAAGCGTTGCCCAGAATGGATATGACCATCAATGGAGCATTCAGAACGCAGATTATGATGAGAATTGCATCAATACCAGTATAGTCCTGAAAGAGTGTTTCGTGATTGCCTTCAAAGGTTTGGTTTCTAGTACTGCCTTCATCATGTCGTGTAAAAAGTAAATCAGACATTGTAAGATGTTCTTGACAGTTCAGATGGCTGCAATAAACCACCAGTTTACACTTTTCACACTTGGCAAACTGACAGGGAGGTCTGCTGCATAACACAGTTAATACTGGCTTTTATACAGCCTGCCGAGTTTTCTCATTTAATCTCGCCCTTTTGTCACATTATGTGTGTGCCAGTCAATAGACCCTTTGTGACATCTTTTAAAATCATTGGAATTGGCATCTAAATGATTTCAAATTTAAAGCAAACGTTCTTCGACATTCGTATAATTTCCTTTGCGGTCTATAGAAATTACTTTTAAGGGTGAAGTTTTGATTAAAGCGAGTTGTGTTAATAGTTTTTAAGATAGACGTTTTCTTTCTGTTGAGCACTCTTTTAATATATGTCGGACTAAAGATTGATTAAACAGAAGAGGGACCATTTTATAGTTTTAGTGATGAGATTAAATTAAAACTTTTATCTTTTGTTTGCCACACAAAGTGACCATAATAAGTTAGACAAACTCTTTTCTTTTATTGCAGAAAAAAATAAACATCAAAAGGAAAAACAAAATTAAAGAAATCTACAACACACAAATACGCCCTGGATGTATTTATTAAGACATTTTAATAATAATACGAAGTTGTCCTCAAAACAGTAATTGAGCACTATCCTATTTTACATAGCTCTGTTATATGTTTAGAGACTCAGGTCTTGGAAAATGGTTGAAATTATCATTGTTTTGCCCTGATAAAAGGCACAATAAACCCGGTACACTGACTAGGAACAGTCCCTTTTTTAACAAAAGACGCATTGAATTAATATAACAATCAGACCTAATTACTTATTCAGCGCAGTGTTAATGGGTGTTCCAGTCAAATAATGTCAGCTCAAACGTCATCTTTTATTGTAATTACAATTTTACTCTAAACTGAAAACTAATTTCTTTAAAAGCTATATGCATTAAAATTTATACTTAGCGATTTCGGTATAAGTTTTATAAAAATTCGATAATACAAAAGTACATTTCAAAAGGAAACTGTCCTATGGTTTTTTTGAACTGGTCTTTAAAGCGCTTTAAAAAAATTTTTTTATCTACATTTTAGTAATGAAATATTTTGGAAAATCCTCCTAAAATATTTACAGTAGAAAAATTATAGACATGTTGGCCATAAAGGGCAGATGTGCTAAACACACTAAGTCATGTCTTTTTTTATATCAACAATGTACGATATTTACGGAAAGAAGACCAAACCTTTAATCTGGTTTTCATCTCGAAACATTTGTCTATAACACCCGACCAGAGCTTGCTATAATTCGCAATTTTTGTTCACTGTGATAATTTATAAAGAGAAAAGAGGAACAGCATACATAGCAAATAGCACCTTACCAAAGTTAAACTAACGTCTTCGTTTGTTCCGAAATATCCAACAGTTAGTTGCTTCCATTTTAGTCCTGACCCGTTTGCGTACCTATCAACTGCCTTGCAGTCTTTATTACCGCCGTTCGAAGCTCCCCAAGACGCCAGCAATACAAAATTGGATTGATAGAGGAGTTCATAAACACAACCGTGATAGCAAACTTCCATTCTGTTTTCCAGCTCCTATTTGATGCTCCGTAGAAAGCTAATAAAATATATATTGGAAAATAACATGAAATTAAAACGATATAAAACATAAAAGTGTTAACTGCACTTTTTCTCAATCGCGCTATGTTAAAGTTACTGCCAAGATTGGAACTCTGCACTGCCTGTTGTTGCGCTTGAATCTGTGACTGATGATGACGAACTATTAGATAAATTCTGATGTAAGAAAATGTGGAAGTTATAAGGCAAATGCCAATGACAACCGAAGTTAACAGCTTAAGAGCACGCTCGTTCAAAAGGCTTAAACTTGACACAGCGAAGATTGTCAACCAAATCATCATTACAACACACCTTACACGGGATTTAGTAACTAAACTAGCATATCTCATGTGATAATGAAGAGCCATGAAACGATCCAAAGTGATGGCTGTTATTGTACCTAGGGAAACTCCACAAAGCGAGAGCACTGTTATCTTTGAAAGGTTGACGACGAAAACATTGTTTTCGTCGGTGAAGTCTTTGATAATGAAGAGTGGTTGAGCTATGACACCAACGAGAAGATCTGATACAGCAAGACTGCAAAGCATCATCATCAAATTTGAGTGAATGGAAGGAGTTCTTATAATGGCGGCCAATACCAAAGCGTTGCCCAGAATGGATATGAGCATCAATGGAGCACTCAGTCCACAGTTTATGATGGCTATTGCCTCATTACTATTGTGCTCTTCAAAATTCGAATGATATGCTGTTTCGTTTTTTCCGTTATCAGTGTGGTTCATCATATTGCCACTATCTTTCTGCAAACAAGCGAATGAGACGTGTAAAATCTATCTTCAACAGTGGAGCTTGTGATCATAACATGCTCGATGTATGATGTATGTATTCAGTCTAGCTGAACGACATTAGCATTTTTATTCGAAATGGAATCTTTAAAACAATACCAAATTTAATACCAGCGCCGGAAATTAATTGGTATTGGTAGTATTAAAAGGATAAATTAAATGGAAGAAGGTAGGAGCTTTTAATTTTTATTGTCAGTCCAGATGCATTTATAAGTTACAGAAGGTCTTTTCATCTTTTGCCGTAAATTAAAAAAAATATCATCAAAAAGGAGAAAGGAATAAAAGACAAAACAAAACAAAACACAAAACAATACGCTGCATATATTTATCTAGTTTTTCACGAGTAATGCAAAGCTGTTTTCATAACAGTTGTTGGGTACTTATCCTATTTTGTATTACTATATAGTGTCATGGTTTCAAAGATGTCAAGAGAGTCAGGTCTTGGAATGTGGTTGGAAATTTGATTGAGGAAGACAATATATTCTGATTTTGTACAGGATATGCGTTGCCTAGATCAAAGCCATAATTTATCCGTTTGAACCAGAAACAGTGTTTTTGTTAATCAAAGATACGCTGATTTAATAAAATAGCAGGCCCAGTATTGATTATACAGTCCAGCATTAATGGGTGTTCCCGTCAGGAAAAAGTCATCCCAAACGTCATGTTTTTTAGTGATTGCAACTTTACTCCAAACAGACATTTACTACTTAAAAGCAATATATATTTAAATTTATATTAGCAATTCCGGTAACAATGTTAAATACATAAATTCGATCAAGCAATCCATTAGTAAAGTAAGGCATGTCGCGACTGATCTTTGCTAGAACACTGCCACTGTTCATTCACCTGTCGCTTCTTTTTGTAGTCCCTCTTATTTTCTAACAATAAATATGCATTGGCAATCTTCCTAAATATTTTACAGAAGAAACGCGATATTCTTTACTTTTCAAATCAAGCGTTTTTTCTTATCTTACAGTTATCAATGTATAAAATTTACAGAAGTAGACAAAACTTTGAATCTGGCGTTCATCTCAAAAAAAATTTCTATCACAACAGACCTGTGCTTCGCAAAACGCCCACAAAACGTTATATCATATGCATGGTGATATAAATTACAGGTGAATAGCATAAATAGCAAAATAGTTCCTCACTGGAATTTACGTTTAACGGTAGGTAACGTTCAACATTTGGCTGCTTTAATTTCAACATTCGGCTGCTTTAATTTCAGTCCTGGCCTTTCTGTGTACATGTCATCCGTCTTGCTGTCTTCATAACTACCGTTCGGAGCTCGCCAAGACGCCAGCAGTACAATATTGGATTGACAGAGGAGTTCATAAACATAACCGTTGAAGCAAACTTCCATTCTGTTTTCCATCTCTTGACTGATGCTCCGGAGAAAGTCAATAAAACATAGATTGGAAAATAACATGAAATTAAAACAATATAAAACATGAAAGTGTTTATTGCACTTCTTCTTAATCGCGCGATGTTTAAGTAATTGCCGAGATTTGAGCCTTGCACTGCCTGTTGTTGAGCAAGAATCTGTGACTGATGCTGACGAACTACTAAAGAAATTCTAACGTAACAAAAGGTGGAAACTATAAGACAAATTGCAATGATAACCGCGTGTATCAGGAATAGTGCACGCTCTTTCCAAAAGCTTAAACTTGACAAAGCGACCATTATCAGCCAAATCATCACGACAAGACACTGGACACGGGATTTAGTAACCAAAGTAGCATATCTCATGTGAAAGTGAAGGGCCATAAATCGATCTAAAGTGATGGCTGTTATTGTACCTAGAGAAACTCCACAAAGCGAGACCATTGTCATCTGCGAAAGACTGGCTACGCTCACATTGCTCTTTTCGGCAAGTTCTTTGAAAATAAAGAGCGGTTGAGCTATAACACCAACAAGAAGATCTGAAGCAGCAAGACTGCTGAGCATAATCATCGAATTTGAGCGAATGGAAGGAGTTCGTTTTATGGTGGCCAATATCAAAGCGTTGCCCAGAATGGATATGAGCATCAATGGAGCGTTTAAAACACAGTTTATGATGACAGGTGCATCAATACTGGCGTGGTCTTCAAAATTTGAGCCATAATCTAAATTGCCCTTGCCTTCACTGCTGTGGTTCGTCATATTGTTATCATCCTGTCATGAGCAAATCAGAAGTTGTAAGATTGTTGCGGACGACGGTTCTAGTTCATGACATCCCACTTTGCAAACCCACTTTACGGTTATTGCCTAACACTGTCATTGCTCGTATTTACATTACCTACTGAAGTTTTTGAATAAATTTCGCTTTTACTTCACATTATGTACTTCAGTCAAATGACACTAATGGCATCAGTAGAAAGTCATTCCAGCTTGAACCGCAGCCACATCGTTCGCGTGGTTTTCTAAAACCACAATAAGAAGAACATTCGTTGCTTTGGAGAATTTCGATTAAAAAAATGTAGTGACATTGTGCTTAAATTTAAGCACAATAAATGTGTGCAGTTTGTATGCGCGTTCAAAGGTCAAACAATCGCCTGTTTGCATTAGTCCCCGAGAAAATTAACATCAGAATGGGGGAAGAAAAATTAAAAAAAATCGGAAATACAAAAAACGCTGTTTTAGAAGTCAATACACATTCCATCGAATCGTGTTTGGTGTAATATCAGGTGGTTTTGCAGACTCAGCTTGTGTGGATATGGTTGTCATTTTCATCAAGAAACAAATTTTCTGATTTTCTTCAGATTATTCAAAATCCAATTCTGTTTCAACACTTTTTTGCATGCCGTTTTTTTTTTCTGTTACGGCACAACAGGAACAACAGAAACAGCAAGACTGCTGAGCATAATCATCGCGGAAGCTGAGCAAATGGAGGAATTTTTTCTCGTAAAAAAGCGTTGTCAAGAATGAACATGGGAATCAATGGTGCATTCAGAATGCAATTATCATGATGCCAGGTGTTTCGTTTTAAGTGTGTTCTTTTAAGTTCGAATAACATGTGGATTCGTTTTTACCATTTTTGGTGTTAGATTCATCTTGTTGTCACCATCACGTCAAGTGGAAACCAAACCTTGTAACATTGGTTCGAACAGTGAAAACGTCCTTACAAGTTTATATTATCGCATCTTATGTTATCGCACCCTGCGATGGACTAGCGTCCCATTCAGGGGGACGTAGAAAAATTCCTAGTCGCTGAATGCTACGGAAACCGGGATAAAGCTCCGACAGTATGGGCCGCATGTCTCAAGGCTTCCCTTACTTACTTTGTGAATAGACAGGCAAGGGTATTGCCTAACCCCACCGGTGCTTGCTTTACATTTACACTTTTACATTTATGCTGCTCGTGACATTATCTATGCCCGTCAAAAACGCTGTGACATCCTTAGAAACCGTTCATTTCCTGAGCATTCATAAGAAGAACACTAATTAATTTCAATGACTTTTATTAAAAGTAATATAAGTAGTACAAATTGCTTCTTAATTGTAACTGCAATTATTTATGGCAATACGCAGTATGCTCAGAAGAGTCGATGGGCATTAATCCTGTTTATTACACGACTAAGGCGGTCCGAGGGCCAATAACTAAATCAGCCAATCAGATTACTTTATTTCCGGTCCCGCGAGGGCCGATATTTTCCAAGTATCGGACCGGATTTTGTCCCGGATGATCCCGCGCTAATTGATGCGCGATTTAGCGCAAGATTTTTGCTAGATTTTTTTTGCAAGAGTTTTTCGAAGTTTTTATTGCTTTGAAAATGAAATGAACTCTAACACAGAAATAATTATAACTCTTTTAGCGCGAGTAAAAGTTTTGCCGCACATTGTTTTCCACAACATCTACCGGGTAGCAATTCTCACTACCCAAAGTTTCCAGTTGTGTAATAAATCTCTTATTAACCAAGCTTGCTCGGGACCGTACTGGGCGATTATTGGCCCTCGGTCTTTTTGTACGGACCTCGCTGCGCTCGATCCGTACTGTCAAGACCTCGGGCCAATATTCGCCCAGTACGGCCCTCGCGCGTGGTTAATAAGATATATTTCGCACCCAAAATATAGAACTGGTTGGCATTTTGATCAAGATACACTGTGCCTCTAAAATTGTGCAGGGAAAGCGTTTCCTTGTTTGGAGGCACCTCAACCGCTACAACCGTAAAAATGAAAACTACAATGATTAAAAAGCGGACCATTTGGTCGAGTGTTAATAAGTGTTCCTGTCGAAAACATTGTCAACTCAAACGAGATCTTTTATTGCCTTTTCCATTTTAATCTAAACCGCCAAAGAAGTTTCATAAAAGTAATATTTGAAGTTGTCTCATCTTAAGAATGTTATGTAATTACTAGCAAAATAATTAAGAAAACTGTACCCTCGTGTCTCGTAAGTGCTGTGTCATCGTTTCCATGCTCAATTCATGAATTTTTAATTTATTAACCAAGAAAATTAAATATTCTTTCCCTGTTTTCCCTTTGCTAAAATTTAAAACAACACCATACAAATAGTGATTTCAGTTTGTCACGTTTTAGTTACGGTTTAACAGAACTGGATTTTTGAAGCTGTAAACAATCATATAAATTAATGCCGACATTGATACCATTTTGCACAACTGCAGTTCTCCTGCCTACAGGACGTGAAACGATTATAGGAAATGACGGCGACAAACAATACTCAGGATCATTCGAAAACGCATAAAATATAATCCAGATAAACTGTGCGGTTTGTTGTTTATTCCGTTTTACAATGTGGCACAAGTAGCCATTCTGCGCATGAAAACCGCAAAAACGTTCCTTTCCTTACAAAATAAAAATAGATCTCAAGGCAGCAATGAGAAAAGAAACTATACATTGTACTGTGTTAATGTTTTCGTTTTTTTTATCTGCCACACAAAGAGCATTCGATTTTCGCCAGTGTGCTTCACCAGTGTTATCAGAGTACAAGTACAGGAATGATGCCAATTCGCGCGCAACACATGACGTCGGAACAATTAAACCTTGCTTGATTATGGCTGGGCATCCTTGAACACACCAGGATGAAGTATGCTCTCACTTTCAATGATCTGTTCCATCAGTTGAAAGACAGTCGATAACATAGCTGCATGAGTTCCACAATGTCAACTCCATCCTCCATAACGTGATTTCTCCCAAAATTTTGCCTCGCGAGGAATTGCACGACCATTGGGAACTTTCTGTTGCTGACTTCATGAATGACCTTGGTGGATCCTCGGCTTACACCATCTTTATCATCAAGCAAAATAGACCGTTCTTTTGTGAGTAATCGGATACGTTGTCTTTTAAAGGAGCTAGGTCACGGGGACTTCGCAGATTTTTGGTCTTAACTGTTCTGAAAATACAGGTAGACAACTTAAGCCGTGAAAAACATTATCTCTGGACATCTAAAGAAAGACATAATCTTAATTTTGGCTGTTCAAAAATCTGGTAAAAACCGTGACATAGTCCCTTTAAAAATATCTTACTATGTAAATTAGAATCCATTCTAAGTAGTTCAGTATTTATTCTTGCTCGCTTTGTTTGCATAACATTTTTCTCGATGTCTTCACAGCTGCTCTTCGAAGCTCACGTAAACGCCAGCAGTACAAAAATGGATTGATGGAAGAGTTTGTAAACACCAAGGTCGTAGCAAAGTTCCACTCAGCTGGCCAGGGCTTGTGCGAGATTCCATGAAGCGTCAGCAAAATGTACAGTGGAAGAAAGCATATTACCAAAATTATATAAAAAATGAAAGTGTTTATCGCACTCTTTTTCATTCGCAATATATTTATGTCATTTTCAGCACTTGACCATTGCACTACTTGTTGTTGAGCATGAATTTGGAACTGATGTCGACGAACAATGCGATAAATTAAGATGTAAGAAAATGTGGAAATCACAAGACAGATTCCTGTAATAACAGCTATGATAAAGTGATATACAAAATCATTCAAAAAATAAAACACCGATGAGAAGAAGTTTATACACCAAATTATAACCATCGTATATTTGACACGAGATATAGTGACTATATTAGCATATCTCATGTGATAGTGAAGAGCCAAAAATCGATCCACACTTACGGCTGTTATTATCAACAGGGAAACTCCACAAAACGAATAAGCCAATGTATCCCATAGAATGTCTAAAACACGGTTTTCTGTGAGTTCCTTAACAATATAAAGCGGTTGAGTAATGAGACCAACAAGGAAGTCAGAAACAGCGAGACTGCAGAGCATAATCATTGAAGTTGAGCGAATGGAAGGAGTCCTGATTATGGCGGCCAATACCAAAGCGTTGCCAAAAATGGCCATGAGTATCAATGGAGCATTGAGGATACAGTTTATGATGACAATAGTCTCATGGGTAGCAAGGTCGTCAGCGTTTTGATGGTCGTCGCTCTTATTAAGTGTCATGTTACTCATTTCACTCATGACTGATCGTCAGCGTTAAGGTCAGAAGCGAGGGATTATCTTTCTTTTCTGCAGTGACAGTACGGTGGAGAGGCCGATAGATCTTATAACAAATTTCACAAAATAAACTGAGTTATATTTATTTTCCTACGCAGCTGGTTCCCAGATTGTTTGCAATTATTATTTATGCAAAACGTGACAATTTCATGCACTCCAGGGTGAATGTAGGAGTCGTTATACAAAAGACTACGCACTACGAACCTAATAAAAATTCAAGCCAAAGGTTAGAAACATTTTTTTTTTAATTTTCGGGTTAAAAGTAAAGGTTTTTTTTTCTTTTCGCGCGAATACAGGTGCACATGTCAGTCAAATATATATTAATTAAACTGACCATCGACATTTTGAAATCGTATCCTACCAATTTACATAACACGGCTTACAGTGATATTGCTTTAAGGAGAATAACCATTCACGAAAATTAGTTCTTTTCCTTTTTGAACAATTTTCAAACGCTCATTTCTTTTTTTTTTTTTTTTTTAACACTCTTCTGCTGTAATTTCGTTTGAATTTTTAATAAAAGAAACCCTTTGGTCATTCTAGTGACTTAGAGCCATTGTTTTACTAAAGAAATTGAGACTTTATTTTAAACTTGACCTAAAACAAAACCAATTAACGGAAAGTTCAAACGCAAGGAGATAGGGCACATAATCTACTGTTAATAGATTTTCTTGTCAAGATAAACATGCCAGCTTATGTTAATCTATTGTAAAAGTTAATTTTTAACAAATTCTGAAAACAAGAAGGTTATATTTCGAGAAAGTATGTAAGGGAGTTTGAAATCAGCGACGACTAAATGTTTTCTGCACCGTACTTAGACTCATTGTTTTATTGAAGAAATCTAAGCTTTATTTTAAACGTGACTAAAAAACTTGACAATTAACGGAAACGCAAGTAGAGCACGCAAACCCTAATTGATTTTTTTGTCAATATCTTAATATGTCAGCTCACATTACCTTTTTTGGAAAGTTAATTTTTTTCTGGAAACAAACAAATTATGATTTCACGAAAGCAATATGTTAATCTATGCAAGGCAGTTCGGAATCAGCGGCAGAAAATCGTTTATGCACTTTACACCAAACAAGGCTATTGGGCTGTGAAGGCTATAGAACTTTGTAAATAAATATTTAACTCTTTTAATTTCGTAATCTACCGCGAACGCAAAGTCGTACAATTTCTTAAATTTCCGGGTTTGTCTTCAATTTTGAAGTTGAGTCAATTTAAATTCGTGAGCCAAGCCACGCACACTCTGAAATATTGCGACAAATATATATTTTTTTCTTTTTGCTACTGGAATATATTTATTGAAACCAGAATGGTTCAGAAAATATTGACAAAATGTTTTTATGTTAGCCTTAGAATAATTAGAAAATAAAATTGTAGTTTTGTACTTGAAGGCTATAGAACTTTGTAAATAATTATATTCGTTGTCAAATTTCAAATCCACCGTGAACGCAAAAACTTATACATTTTCTTAAATTTCCACATTTGCCTTCTACTGAGCTTTTAGAATAGATGTTGGCAACATTTTCGGTAATTTTAATATATAATGATAGTTCGTATTTACTAAATATAGATCGAGTTAGTTTAGATTCGTGAGCCTAGTCACGCACGCTCGATGGTGTCAAAATGATTTTTCTGTTTTTATTCTAAAAACAAGAACATTTCAGAAAATATTGAAAAAAAATATTCTGTTGGGCTTAGAATAATTAGAAAAGAACACCGGTGAATCTTTTGTGTCGTTTGCTGTTAACTGACGAAGTGAGCTCTGATCTCCCTTGGCGCATTCGTGCCCAAGGACAATATCTCGTTAAAACCATGTTCCAGCTTGTCTCAGTGTTTATCTATTTGTTTTTGGGTATTGCTGTTATTCGCTATACATTCATGAAGGAATATTTTAACAGAATTAAAAACAAAATAGGAAAAACGATAGAATACTTAAACAATTTGGCATTTTAGAAACATTAAGCGGTGCTTTCTTTGGCGAAAGAAGAAACATGACGAAGGGTTGAAAATTTGGGTAAACTAAAACGTTAGTTGCGTAGGAAAGCAATTCTGGCAAATAGCTAGAGAAGCGACAAGACTGCTTAAAGGTGCTGACACACGGGGGGAGCCTGCAGGGACATGTCGTAGCGACTTGTAGCGTGGACGAAATCACACCATGTACACAAAGAAGGCTATGTAGCTGGGACATGCTGCAGCGACACGTGTCCATTGTCGAAGAAAGCCGTGATTTCTTCACTGTTGCATGTCGCTGTGACACAACCCTTCAACATGTCCTTTCGAGTATCAGTGAATTGCAAAATGTCAATTAATAAATGAATTAAGGATAATCATTTGTTTTCTATATTTGGGACAAAGTGTAGCTTTTCCATTTGTGGCAGCGGCGTAATTGGTTTTCTCCGTTAGTTTTTGTCATCTTTTGCAGTAATTTTAGTTATTTGGTTTTAAAATTATGCCCGGAAACAAGAAAAGAGGAATTCTACACATATCTGAATTCCCATAGCACTGTAACCCTGATGAGGATTGAAAATCGTTGCAACAACCTTGCGCCTTCAATTTCCACATGGCTGAAACATGGTAACCTTCGCGCGATGTTGCCTTGTACTTTGGACTTGACTATAAGCATGGACATTGAATCAAACCCTGGACCAGCCCGTTCCAATGTGCCATATATAGAGAAGTGGTGTTTGAGAAGATGGTCGAATCTTAGGTCTCATCTTCATCGACTCGGATGGTATGTGGTGGCTATGACCGCGGTAAACACGCATCTTTTGTGATGGAAACCACTATTTCTACTACTCCCGTCTACTTTTCTAACAAATTGTACCCACAAAACTTAGCTCGGGGTGGCGAAACCGATGTTTTTCGAAAACTTCGTTAACACTAATTAATGTTGTCCGACGTTTCCATTTTGCTAACATCATCACCAAGGCAAAAAGTGATGACAGTTTTATCGTAGTGTGAATATAAATGAGTGGAAACAGTGTAATAGACATTTTTCTTTTGTGTTCCTGTAAGCATGGACATTGAATCAACTTCGTTAACAGCGTGTTTTTTATGCCAATTCTTTTATACTCCGCTGCTTAATGAGAATAGGGAAGAAAAGGAGGCACTGTTCTTACTCGTAACGATTTATATTGGGAATTCGTAAGCGTTACTAAGCTACCAAACAACTTTCGCACTTGAAAATGTTCAGTTGTATGTGACATGTCACACGACATGACGAAATGTGGGGTCGATAGTACTAGTCATCTGCGTTAAAATTTAACACCATGCGCATTGTCACTGTGGGTCACCAATCAGCAGATAGTTCGAACAGGCATGCGTAAATGCGTACGGGTTATAGTTTCATCCACGCCTCGAATACGCCAACTATACAAACATGTATTGATGGACGAGTTCATATAATCAACAGTGACAGCAAAGTGCCACACATTACCATTCCTTGAATGATAGTTCAAAAATAGTCATCAGTAAAACGCATATTGGTTAATTATCTTGAGTATTTTTACATAACATTTGCCTAACTGTCTGCACAACTGTCATTCGAAGCTCTTTTAGACGCCAACAATAGAGAATTGGATTGACAGATGAGTTCATGAATACAACAGTGTCTGCAAAGTTCCACACGTTTGTCCAATTCTTGTGTGAAATGGTATACAGGCACAACGAAACAAGCCTTGGAAAATAACACAGAATAATAAACATATAAAATATGAAAGTGTTAATAGCACTTCTCTTCAATCGTGCAATGTACAAAACATTTGCAGCAGCCGGACCTTGCACAGCTTGTTGTTGAACATGAATCTGAACATGATGTTGATGAACAATTCGAAAGATTCGAAAATAAGAAAACGAGGACACCACGAAACATATGCCAATACTAACAAATGAGATAACAAAATAGTTAATCCTATTCCAGAAGTAAAGACTCGATGTCAGAGAAGCCATAAGCCACATTATTGCGACGGTATAAATGGCACGAGGAATGGTTACCATGGTAACATATCGCATGTGGTAATGAAGGGCAGCAAATCGATCCATGCTGATGACCGTCATGGTGAAAAGAGAAACTCCACACAAAATAAATCCCATAATTTCACAAATAAGAAATACAGATAATTCGTCTGTCAGTTCTTTAGCATATAAAGCGGTTGTACAACGAGCCCAACAAGAAGATCTGAGACAGCCAAACTGCAGAGAAAAATCATGGACGGTGAACGAAGCGAAGGAGTTCGCAATATGGCGGCTAGCACCAGAGTGTTGCCAATAATGGATATGAGCATCAATGGAGCATTCAGGACACAGTTTATATGATGACGGTACTTTCGTGACTGTCTTGATTCGATTCGTTCCTTGTTCCGTTAGTGAGATCCATGTTTGTAAAACAGATATCCCTTGTAACCTGTCCAAACTTCTAATTCAAGCAAAAAGCCAAATAATATGGGAGATATATAATAGGTCTAGCTGCGCCTCTCTTTAGTGCTAATTGCCAAACCTAGGAGACGGAAACTCGGCGATTATGTGAGGTAAGTGAGATAATTGAGCCAGCGGAAAGAACAAATTTTGTCCGTTTTCTTTTACAGCTGTCAAAACTAGAGCACACAGCAGGCCGTAATTTTCAATTATAAGTTAAAATTGCATCTCAAGAAACCTGATACTAAAACCACTATATTCTAATCAGAAACATCAACTTATAGCTCAGCTACAACATTTAAAATTGTTTTTCCCCTTCTTAGAACCACCTGTCCAGTTTATTTGCTCACTTTAAATTCAATTAACGCGAGCCGTCTAAGTGTTTGAGCATAACCCAGACACCGATTTGTTTAACCACAAGTCAAGTGAAAGTGGTAAATTTATAATTTTGGTTTGTCATTGCTTGCGCACGCTCCCAGGGCAGTTTATAGAAAATTACACCGCGCTTGCGTAACCAGATCTGATTGCGAGTTTGCCTAATAGTCGGTCGCTTGGTAATGCCAAATATTGATAGTTGTGTGCTGGGGAGTTTAGCTAGTGTCAGTAGTGTTTAGTATTTGAAAATGGAAACCATCTGGCAGGTGTTTTGCTTTTCTACCAGGTCAAAATATCAACTTTCGTTACTAATTCGCGAACCCTGAAGTTCAAAACCCAGCTAATAACGATTGCGTTTTTCCTGCCGTATATCAAAAATATAGCGACTGCGAAACAAACCTTGAAAAACAGAAGCAAGCAAAATGGATAGAAATCTACCAATCACAACAGCCAGAGGTGACCTTTTGAACCTGTTGGGGTGAACTTCTGATTCGTGAGGGGTCTGCTTTAAAAATTGACGGCAGCGAAAAACGTAACCGTTGACTGAGCAGAGTTCGTGTGTTATTGAAAACTGCAGTAATGTTCCTTTTTCTATCAAGAAGATATCTAATTCTTTTGATGATTATGGGAATTTCTTTAGCTATCTCTTGGGGATACATTGTTTTACTAAGAGACAAAAAAAATCAGTCCGATCAGATATAGCTGATGGATTTAGGTATGTATCAATTTGTTACTCAATCGTGGCAGAAAAGCCTAAATTGTTGGATAATACAAAGAATGGAACCCAGTCAGTGCAAAGTTCCAGTGCTAGGAAAAACAAACTCGTGTGGGAAGACAAATAATTATTATTCTAAGCACTGTTTAGTATCGTTTTAATTGATTTTTCCAATGTTCTATTTAATCTGTGATAACATATAAGGAGCCTCGTTTAAAGGCTAGAAAACAAAATGGAAATTTGTGCTGTCCTTGTAACATGTTTTCGTCCACCAATCTTTTTTTGTATTGTGCGCTGACGTCTTAGCACTTGAAAGCGGACAGTTGTGAGAGGGCAACGAAGTAGATATCATGTACTGTGTTACTAACTTTTTTCACCAATAATGGCTTAAAACGCATTACGATAATGGAGTGATAAAATATATTTATGTTTTTGTTAGTAAATTAAAATAACAATTAAATCTTAAATGCACAGTTATGAGAAATTGCCATGAAACAAAAGTGCTACGATTCTCAGGACCTTAGCACGCTAAAAAATTTTTCCGTGGGTCGGTGGATCAGCGGAAGAGTTTTAAGTCGAGTCATGATTATGTGACATTTAAAAAGGTCCCCAGTTAATATACTGCAGACAACATACATTTGTTTAACTTTCACGTACTTCGATTGACGTATGTCAAGTCAGTTTGAAATGAAACATGTTTCCTATTCAATAGCAAATATCATTTACAAGCCGTGTCGGGCTAAAAATCACATTCACCATTGTTTATTTTATCTGTACAGTTTGAACATCTCATTGTAATTTACCCTGAAAAACCATTTTTGGAGAGGGTGTCTTAAAGACACCGATACCCAATAAAAATGATGATAAATTCGGATCCTTAACAAAAAGCACGTGAGGAAACTAGCTTTCGAAATGTAAGTCAACATCCAAATTCTTTCTACAAGTCACCATATAGTTCCAACAGTGCTAGTTGGAGGAATTCGATCACACGTCAAGTATTGTAGAAATTCCTTTTTTTCTTCTTTTTTATTATTTTTCTATATATGCATGTCCTATAGGTTTTGATTATTTTTTTAGCTTTGCTGTGTAACGCGCTACAAAATGTTGCTATATTCACGCTTTACTGGTCTCTAAGAGTCATCCATAATACTTACACTATCGATGTTTTTGTATTGTACAAAGAGGAAGCATCAAGATGGTCTTCCTGATATGTCTATGACCGGTTTCGTTTTAAGTTTAGCTAATTTTGACTGGAAGAAACTTTTTTGGTCCCGATCTCTTATACAGGTGCTTGTGGATTGAGCCCAAAAGTAAAAAAATAACTGCGTCATCTGGAATTGGATATTTTCCTTCTAAAAGTCACAGGAAATTATTAAAAGTTAAATGAAACTCTCGTCGAGTCATATCAAAATTGTATTAGGTCATCTGCATAGAATTACCAATTCTAATTATGTCAAGTTAATGAGTGAAATACAGAAAGTAAGGAACAGGAAAAAGGAAGCTCATTAAAACATAGACGGCTGTTTCACAAATACAGTCATTTACGTACAACTGTCGGGTATTATAGCTTCCAGTGTTTCAAAACAACTTTTTGACTTGCCATCGGCTCAAGGAAGACAGATATTAACATTACTTTGGCATTTTGGGTAAGGAAAGGGCAAAAGGCACTATGATGAACTACACCTACAAAGACAAGAATGGACCAGTCATTCAAGACTACAATATGCGTGAAACATTTGTCATCATAAACTGTGTTTTGAACGCTCCATTGATGCTCATATCCATTCTGGGCAACGCTTTGGTATTGGCCGCAATAGCAAGAACTCCTTCCATTCGCTCAACTACAACGATTATGCTGTGCAGTCTGGCTGTTTCGGATCTTTTTGTGGGTCTCATCGCTCAACCGCTTTATCTTGCAGATCTGCTTACGACGGGAAGTTTTGTAGCCGATCTGTCGATAATGGTAGGTTTCTCTGTATGTGGAGTGACCCTATGGACCACAACTGCGATTAGTGTGGATCGCTTTATGGCTCTTCACTATCACATGAGATATGCTACTTTAGTGACTACATCCCGTGTCAGATATTCTGTAATAATCATATGGTTGATCAACATACCTTTTTCAGGGTTCTACCTTTGCAAAGAGCGCGAATATAAATTTACTATCGCAGTTATGACTGTGACATGTCTGGCAATTTCCACATTTTGCTACATTCTAATTTATCGAATTGTTCGTCGGCATCATTCGCAAATTTTTGCGCTACAGCAGACAGTGCAAAGTGTGGCTGCTGGAAATGACGGTTTACAGATCGCAAGACTGAAAAAAAGTGCATTAAACACTTTCGTATTTTACATCTTTTTGATTATTTGTTATATCCCAATGTACATTTTATTAACCCTCTATGGAATCTCTTACATCGAGTGGACGATAGAATGGAACTTTATTACCATTCTAGTGTTTATGAACTCAGCAATTAATCCATTTTTGTATTGCTGGCGTCTTCGCGATGTCAGAACGGCAGTAGTAAAGACAGCAAAGCAGATGTTATGTAAACAAACAGACGAAAACTAAAACCGGCCTTCATTTTGAGGAGAAAAATGAGAAAAAAAATAATGCGATGACACAGCGTATTTCGATATTCAGCCAATAATGTATCCAAGTTTAAGGCAATTTCCGGCCTTCCAAAAAAGGAGTTTAATCAAGTGCTTCTGGAGTGTAAATTTTAATTGCAAGTTCTAATCATTTCCAAAGCAATTAGTTTTTAAGAATTAAGCTGTTGGCGGGCAAGTGACACTAGCTAAAGGAAAATAAACCGCCACAACTAATATGGAAAACTACAACGGTTAATTTACTTTTATACTTGATCATTAACTTATTATTTTCAGGTTGCCAAAAATAGTCGTTTTGGATAGGAAATAAGGAAATAAGAATACGTGATGGAGCTGCCATAATTATAAAGGATAAAACGTAGGAAATGGCTTGCCATCAATAAAGCACCAAACGTGCAGGTTGTGACAATGGTTATATTACTAGCTTTCGTCTAAAACGAGCGGTAGTAATTCTGTGTTCTTTGAGGCGAAAAAGAGGAAAAACACTTTTTAGACAGCGAGTTCTATATACAGAGTGACTCCAGATATTAAAACAGCTTGTGAAACTTAATTATCGGCGAAGTTGTCCATTCTTTGTGTGTAATATTCAAGGAGATATAAGCGTTCAAAAACAGCAAAATTTCTGGGTGGCAAAAGAGCTAATGAGTCCATCCATTCTTTGTAAAATATCAAGTTTCCAAACCTGCGTCACAGAAGAAGCATTTAATACATCGGGCTCGAATTTATAGCGAAAGTTAATCGCACCATGTACTATAATATTCAGAATTGATATTTTTGAAGCTCGATCAGAAAGTGAAGCGCTTATGCTAATGAGGCAAATATTGTAAACAAAGATTCCCCTATTCCTGTGACTGATGTCAGTGCTTAATTGATACTGGCAATCCATTTTTGGCAAAGCTTTGTTATTAGCCGCCACAAAATGTATTTTTTCCATTTGTTCAGCTTAAATGATTATGCACAGCCCTTTTAAATGGCTGAAGCACTCAAAAAAGTCAGTCTGCATTTTATATCGCACAGCGAAAAATTGCGGTTTCTGTATGTAGAGTTTCACTTTTGTCAATAACTGCCGTCAATGCTGGCCAATTTATCTTTCTCACTAGCATATGAGATGTGCTGCTTTGATGACTAAAACCAACATCAAATACATTATATTAGCATTTTGTTTGCTATCTTCCTTTCCTCAAGTTTTGACCCTCTTTTTAATGTGAACGCATACAACCCCATGAAACTATTTACGGGGAACTGAATTCTAATTCAAGTTTGCTCTTGACTCAACGGAGAACAAGACTTCGGGAGAGCTTGTCAAATTTTGGAAAACGGACTTAAGATGGTCAACTATACTTTTCATACGGACAACGAATCAGAAACTGGATTTTTTTTTCCGTTCTCGGCCTGAAACTGTTGTCATTATTAATAGTGCCTTTAATAGGCCATTAATGCTTATTACCCAGGCAGGTGAAGCCTGGGTTTAAATTTCGGCTTTATTATTTTCCGTTTTTTCCACGTTCAGTCACAAATCGCCGTCGGGGCTCTAAAGCGCATGCGACAAGTCCCAGTCTGCGCACAATTAATACATGAGAAGCTGTCGTTGTTGAAAGTCTATAGCACTGATTCCATTATTTCTAGAGCGCTGAAATCACATACAAATGAGCACGTCGTTCGCGGTAGACCCACACTAAAAAACGTTGAGCGTTCTCGGATCTCGGAACGGGTTGGTTCTCAAGCCTTACGGGACATTAATTTGCGAGCGAACTTTTATGAGTGAACCTATCGATCGGAAATCGTGTTATACCAAATGAGCTATCAAATCTCAATCTTCAGAAGCGTCATGGTATTTTTAGATCGTGAACCAAGTAGAATCCCAGTAAGATTTATAGAACGTCTTAGCAACAAGAGCAGAAAGGTTAGAAAAATTGTTTACGAATGAGTCTGCAATGAGTCTACAATGCGCTTGAATAATTTTAATTTAAATTATATACGTGTATTCACTCGCTCGTAAGCGGACTAGTGTCGGATTTTAAGTGGGAAGTTATCGATTTCTCGAAGCGCTTGCATAGCTTGAGTATAGCGGCGAGAGTTGTCATTAATAAAACCTTTCCTTCCTTCGTTATAACTAACCGACAATTTCTTTTCTTCCGAGCACGAGTGCTTGCGAGACCGATTAAAATTATATTGAATTACACAATAGATGTCTAGCACAACATGCGTTCTTTAAGGGGTGGTGAATGGTCCTTCAAAAACTGCCTGTCTCGCAAAATTTTAGCCAAATTTCAGGGCTTTCGTCGTCTCGAATTTTTTGTTGACGCCTTCTCGCAGTCTCGATTACTTTTGCAAGGCTAAAAAGGTCTCGGGCTCGCAGAAAAGATATCAGTCTCGCCGTCTCGCAAAGTCTCGCAATTACCATTCGACACCCCTTCTGTATGGAAACGCGAGACGACTTAAGAGCGCGTGACCAGCCACCTAGTGTGACTTTATAGAATACCAAATAAACGATTAACCAAATCAAAACAAGGGATAAACCCGTGCAAGAGAAACTTTTTTCTTGACCCGTGCTGTAGGGGCACTTACATTATTAGTTTTCTTTTTCTCATTCTCAGTGTAACGACTAGCTACGACTGCCTGGGTACACGCAGTCAGGCGTCTAGTATTCATCATGGAAAACACTTTGGTGTTGGCCGCGATAATGCGAAATCCTTCCATTCGCTCAAATTCGATCATTATGCTCTGCAGTCTCGCTGTTTCAGACCTCTTTGTTAGAGTCATTGCTCAACTTTAGTCATTGCTCACTTTATATTGCCAAGGAACAATCTCGTGCATTGGTACCGTAACGATGGGCTATTATGTTTGTGGAGTCGTTTTCTCGACAATGACAGCTATAAGTGTGAATCGATTTTTGGATCTTCAATAACACATGCTAACAAACTCCCAACACTGGGATTAACATAAACATTATGTGGATGAAAAGAAGTGAACTGAACACTTGCGTATTTTACATCTTTTACATCATAACTCTCGGACGTACAAGCAAACACATACTCCCGCGATCGTGCAAGGGTGGGACAGGGGGGTGGATGTAACCCCTCCCCAGAGTTTTCGTCCTATTAACCCTCGGACGTACAGGGGGGGGGGATCCCCGTAAGGTTTTTCCGAAATTTTGAAAAGAGGATTTACTCTACAATGCTGAAACTTTCAGTAGCTGTTCATTCATCCGTTGCAGAAATTTTGATATGTCAACAATGTGCCCATGATATTTGACGTTGCCTTGGCAACGTCATAATTACAAGCAGGTCTGGCCAAAAATCGTCATTTTTAACCTTTTTCTTAATTTTTTCCATTTTTTTTTTCATTGCTCTTTGACGTCACGCATACATTACCAGCTCCAAGATGGCAGCGTTCAGTTGTCAAATTTTGGGCTACTTAAGAAAAGCATTTCGTATGGTTTAAGCGCTCGTTAGAAGCTGAAATTTTGGTGAATAACATATCTTTGTATAAACTTTTTATTGGCGTAAAGAAAATAAATGGCCATTCTGGAGTGAACTTCTCCTTTAAATTAGTTCGTAAATAGCAATCGGAAATCAAGTTCTGTTCAGTATACGTACTCCAATCAGTATGGTATAATCCAGATGGGTCCAGTTACAAAATGCTGACTAAACATTCCGCATCATCTAGTTTTTAAAGTCGTATTTTTACATTTCGGCTAAAAGTTAACCATAACATTTTCTCCAAGAGTAACGACTTTATTGCAGTTTTCAGTGATATAATTTATATATAATTATATATAATTTAATCAAACAAATCAAGGTTTTGCATCCAGATTATTTATGTATTGACTCAGTGATTTCTCGAATATACCGGCTTGGCCTGCCAGTTCTGACTAATGGAAAGTGCCTCCTTTATTCAGCTTTTATGGCCTTTTCGTGAGTTAGATTAGTTCGTAAATAGCAATCGGAAATCAAGTTCTGTTCAGCATACGTACTCCAATCAGTATGGTATAATCCAGACTGCTCCAGTTACAAAATGCTGACTAAACATTCCACATCATCTAGTTTTTTAAAGTCGTATATTTGCATTTCGGCTAAGGTTAATTATAACATTTTCTCCAAGAGTAACGACTTTATTGCAGTTTTCAGTGATATGCAAACTCTGAAATTCAATTCTCAACCAACGGTTTACGCTTTTTGCTGCCGTCAGTCATCTTAGCGGACCTCTCGGGAAACAGAAGTTTACTCGTACGGGACGGAAGGTCATGTCTGTCAGTTGTGATTGGTGGATTTTAATCCATTTTGTTTGCTTCTGTTTTTCGTTGTTCGTTGGCTGTCGCCATAATTATGATTGACGGCAGCGAAAAACAATCGTTAGTTTGATTTTTAATTTCAGAGTTTGTATATCACTGAAAACCGAAATAATGGCTTCCGATTAACCTGGGTTCTTATTATGGCAGTTAGCCCCAGAGTATTAACAGTAATAGGTATGAACGAAGCATCATCCATGACATTGGCTTCATGCTTACCTGTTTATTTTTCTTGCTTTTATAGGCATAAGTAACATTAAACAATTTTATAGAAACACCTGTGTTTGTCTATCGGCTCAAAATAGAAAGGCAACTGAAAAAGCTTCCATAGCAGTTGGTTGCTTAAAGTGTTACCATTTATTTTGAATGGCTTTCAGTGTAGTCTGTTTATTCATAATGTGATCAAGATTTCAATTTTTAAGCAGCCCTAATTAAATTGCTAAGTACTGCGTGTAACTAAACTAATAGTTAAAACTCGTGAAAGCTTTTGCAATGATTTTGATCGAAAAAAGCAAACCAGCTTACTTTCTACTGATTGAAATCAACGAGACCTTGAAAAAAATGAGCATGAAACGAGTTTCATATTTTTCAATTTGTGTAAAGATATGGCACGTCGGTGCATTCGGTTCGTATCATTCTTTTTAAAAAGGTTTTAAATGAAAATTCTGATTGAAGATTTATGCTTTCAGTTGAACTAAAAAGTGTGCAAAACGGCAGCTGCCAATGTCATTTTCGTATGTATTAAAATCTAAATTCGACATTTGATTTTTGTATGAATATGAACCAAATCTTGCTCGTACAGCTATAATTTAACGACTTCCTTTCAAACTTTGTAAGACGTATTTACATTTTAGTTGTACACATGAAATTCAACGAGTTTCAAATTTTTCAATTTGAGTAAATAAAGCTGTTAGGGATGAAACAAATTAATCAAACAAATTAAGGTTTTGCATCCAGATTAAACATTTGGCATCGAGAACGTGACCAGGGGAAGTTTTTTTAGTACTGACCTACTAACAGTAGCAAATAAAAAGGCAAGAGAAAACCTGTTTCAAGTCACGTCTCAATCACGCATGGAGAGTACGTTATGAGATAAACAATTATTTTTTTTAATTACTGCGATTTAAGTAAAGATATGGCACGTCGGTGCATTCGGTTCGTATCATTTTTTTTTAAAAGGGTAAAAATAAAAATTCTGATCGAAGATTTTTTATGCTTTCAGTCAAACTTAAAAGTGTGCAAAACGGCAGCTGCCAATGTCATTTTCGTATGTATTAAAATCTAAATTCGACATTTGATTTTTGTATGAATATGAATCAAATCTTGCTCGTACACCTATAAAAATAACTGATTAATTTAACGACTTCCTTTCAAACTTTGTAAGACGTATTTACATTTTAGTTGTACACAAAAAATTCAACGAGTTTCAAATTTTTCAATTTGTGAAAATAAAGCTGTTAGGGATGAAACAATTAATCAAACAAATCAAGGTTTTGCATCCTGATTAAACATTTGGTATCGAGAACGTGACCAAGGAAAGTTTTCAATACTGACGTACTGACAGTAGCAAGTGAAAAGGCAGGAGAAATCCTGTTTTAAATCACGTCTCAATCACACATGGAGAGTAAACTATCAGATAAGCAATTGTCTTTAATTCCTGCGATTTAAGTTTAGATATGGTGCATTCGGTTTATATCCCTCTTTTTGAAAAGATTGGAAAAAGAAAATTCCGAAGATCTATGCTTTAAGCCGAATTAAAAAGTGTGCAAAACGGTAACTGTCAGTGTCATTTTCCTATTAAAATCTAAATGAAAAATTTGATTTTTATGTGAATATGAATCAAATCTTGCTCGTACAGCAAAATATTAAAATGATTGATTAAATGACTTTTTATTTTAAACTATGGAAAACATATTTACATTTAAGTTGTAATCAGGGAAAACAAGACTTTAACATTAGGTATCGAAAACGTGACTTAGGGCAGTTTTCAGTATTGACGTGCAAGAAAAAGCAAACAAAAAGGTGTCAATTCTAACGCAAACGTTTCATGAAAAGTACAACTCGGAAAAACGCTAAAGACAAGTGACATCGTTTAATAATTTAAGACCTATTGCGTTTTTGGTTAAATAACGTAGTTGTAATCAGAACAAACAATACTTCGAGTATTCAAAATTTTAGGTGAATTCGTGCGATGTTCTCTGTTTCTGTGACCGTAAAGACGTTATCGTAGGAAACAGGATTACATCGTCAACCTATTTGAAAATAAAACAGACTTAATTGTCTACAGAGCAAGTACTTGCAGCTTTTAGCGATTTAATGTTCATGAATGTTTTTACTCCTCTATTACGATTTTACTTTTTGTAATAGTGTAGGCAATTTCTGATGATTTCCTTTTATCAGAAAAAAAAAATATATACGTATGTTGAACCAATTCAGCAGTCTACACCATGTATTATTTTTCTTTGGCTTTAATTATTTTCATCTCATTATCTCAATTCATGCTGAGATTTTACAATTTTCTATATTCAAACAGAGTTCTTTTTGTCAAATTTAATATGTTTACACGCTGTTCTAAGCTATGCTTTATTAATCATCTGCAACTTTTCCTACGGCTATTTGTTTGTTTTATTTTTTTTTTTACTGAAATCCCGTCGAAAATTTAGTTTTCAGCGCGACATTTGATTTTTGCTGTTCTATTTTAAAGTTTTTGCTGGAAAATTAATTATGTTTTAGCTAGTCTTAGTTGTGCTTTTAAATTTAAAACTAAACGAACCGGCGTCCCTGCCTGACTGAGTGTTATATAATCCTGAGATGTTGGGGTTTTCAGACGTATGCAAATTAATGCCTTCATAGCAACATTCGTCTGTTTGAGCAGTTGACTGTTCTGAAGGAAAGAGAGACAGCAAATAGAAGGTCAGAATAGATAATCTTCGACTTATCATATTTTCTGTATATTTAATGTCCATTCATTTATTTAAAGAAAGACCTTGCATAAATTATCTCCATTATTTGAACTGCTTATAGTTGGTGTCAGGTTATGTGTCATTATGTCAATTTCCCTGACTGCTTAAATCGTCTTCTCGACTTATTTTACAGACGGATTTGGTGTACGTATAAGAAAGATAATAAGTAACGCGTCCCAAGGCAGATAGAAAACGTTTTCTTGCCTTGAGGCTGTTGAAACTGTTTAATTATATTGCTTCCTTTTACTATCAGCTAAATAAATCCATCAATTAAATTGACAAAACTTCTCAACAATTACTCACTTTCTTTGCGCGCGGAGAACTACAAAAGGCAGATCAGAGTTGTTTTTCTGTTACGTTTGTGGGAAAAGCAAATGTATTGTTTCAGTAAATTTTATTTCATAGGTTGCAAGATATTAACAGGAAATCAAACACCTTTACCACTTTTATGCAAACTAGCTGCTGCATCTCATTAGATGCACCATAAACTCTAGCTAAGCCCACGACTACTATAGATAAAGTTTTGTATTATGGCTTATTTCTGTGGCTCGTTAACAAAACATTTTTCTGCATAATATGCTAATTCTCGTTAGTCATTCCCACAAGTTATTTTCGATATGTGGATAACAAACACCATATATTTCAGTAATTTTAAGCTTAGCTTCGGTGTCATTCCATTAATCGAGTCTTTGGATCATCTTTCTAGACTCCTTTTTATAGGGCACGAATGATCGACCGTTTATTTATATTAATATTTTTTAAGTACTATTTAGTTTAGCAGGTACATGATTGCCTTCGTTTTCAGTCTTGATCGGTTTGAGTACACAGCATTTTTCTTGCCGTCTTTAGAACTGCCATTCGAAGTTCTCGAAGACGCCAACAAAACAAAATTGGATTGATGGACGAGTTCATAAAAAGTATAGTGGTCGAGATAGTCCATTCTGTTGCCCATTCCTTGTATCCCAATCCGAAAAGCGTAAGTAAAACATATGATGGAAAATAACACCCAACCATAAAGATATAAAATACGAAAGTGTTCACAGCGCTTCTTTTCAATCGCAACATCCGTGTGCCGTTATTTCCAGCAAAGCCACATTGCACAGCTTGCTGTAGAGCATGAATCTGGAACTGGTGCTGACGAACTATAAGATAAATTCTGATGTAACAAAACGCGGAGATTGTAAGACAAATGCCAGTAACTATTGCCGACATAAAGTGAAATGCAAGTTTATCCCAGATGTGGAATACTGGGCATATGAAGTTCACAAACCAGATCATTACTATAGTGTAAATCACTCGGGATTTAGTCACTAAAGTGGCATACCTCATGTGATGTCGAAGAGCCAAAAACCTATCTATGCTTATCACTGTCATTGTTGCGAGGGAAACTCCGCAAATAGCAAACCCAATCATCGCCGATGCGCGGTATAACACATGGTTTACCTTAATAAGTTCATCTGCAATAAAAAGCGGTTGAGCAATAAAACCAACAAGAAGGTCCGAGACAGCGAGACTGCATAGCATCATCACTGAAGTCGAGCGAATGGAAGGAGTTCTTATTATGGCGGCCAATACCAAAGCGTTGCCAATAATGGATATGAGCATCAGTGGAACATTAAGGATACAATTTATGATGACGAAAGTTTCGGGACGAAAATGGTCGCCCTTCGTTGCCAAGTCATCCCTTTTTGGTTCATTGTTCATAAAGCCAGTGTAGTTCTTCATCTTAAACCCTCTCTATCTTAGCTATTCAGCTCTGCCAAGAGTCGATCCTGAGATTCATAAGACATCAGCTGTTAGACTTCCGCACAGTAAAACAGAAATACAAAATACTAAATATGCATTGAACTCCCGCTATGTCACTCTTCTGTGTATACACTCTTTGGTCAATATTTAATCTAATAATTCGCTGCCTGTCATTCTAGTGGTAAGGGTTTGTTAAAAACATGCCATGTTGAGGATCTTCTATTCGCAAACAACTATCATGCAAATATGCTAAATGCTTTTGAATTTCCAAATGAATCTTATCCAGTAGAACTGATGTTACCTTGTGAGTGTATCCTCATTTAATTTAATTACATTTTTTCTTAAAAGTGAAACGGAATAATGAAGAATTTAGTGCCTGAATAAGTTAAAAAATGAGCAAAATTATAAAAATGCAAATTAATGTTTATTAGTGGTCATGCACTTAGCATCGAGATATTTTTTTTTTCTTTAAAGCAAAAGCAGCTGTGTAGCAAGAGAGCGAAGTTGAGGTATATTTACCGCGTAATATATATTTTGAAATATAAAACTCTGGTGGTTCTGTTGAAAATGTGTTTTTATTTGCCTACGTGTGGCAATATCCTTTCAGAATGGCTTTCACAGTCCAAAATCCCTTGTTACCCCTTAATTCCACTGTTCTATTCCATCATCCGGATTGTTGGAGGTTTTTAACTGGAAAAATCTTAATGTAAATAAAAGGTGTTTTTTAAGAACTCCGTAAATGCTTCGGAAGTTAGAATCAGGGAAAGTGGCATGTCAATAAAGAGCCACATCGCTAATGCGTGCACATAACAGTAAAATAGTGATCTTAACCTTGAAATAGCGACCTTAACCTGCTGTCTTTCACAAAGATAATATTGTTGACATTTTTTTTTTCAAGAATCAAACTGAGTATTCACTTATCGTCATATAGGGTGGATAGTTCATAAAGAAAGGCTTAGAAGTGCAGGTTATTCACAAAACATTGAAACGAAAAAAAAAAAACGCAAGCGAAAAAAGAAAGACGCCGTAAAATGGTGGTATTTCTTTTAAGCCCAGAAGAGCAAGAAAAAGAACAAGAAAAGATACTCCTGAGTGGGAGGCAAGCATGCGCATCGAGGGATTGAGTACGAAGATGGCTTTTCCATTGATAGCACTCAGCTGCAGATGAACTCGTTTATTGAAGAGCACTGTGTTCATTTTAAACCCGGCGGTGGTCATCACGGTTATAAATTAAACAAAGTTCTAGACTACCTAATATTTGCTTTAATTGCAAAGCTCACAATCGGCAATTTTTGTCATTTCGCCTCCACAATCTATCACTGTCGACCTTCTTCGGTTTCCTGAATTGTCTAGAAACTCAACTCTTACCCTTAGGATTTTTTCAAAATTTGAAGCAATATTTTTTCTTAACCCTCGGACGTACAAGGGGGGGGGGGGGGGAGGGGGGAGGGTTGGGGTGGGGGGGTTGGATGTCACCCCCCATAAGGTGTTTTCGAAATTTTGAAAAGATGATTTACTATACAATGCTGAAACTTTAAGTAGCTGTTCATTCATCTTTTGCTCACCAGCAGCTTCATGTTTCAGAAACATGAAGCTGCACAAACAGGCATTTTGACAAACAAAAGCCACTTCAAAGAAGCAAGGAGTTTTGAGTATTTAAGAATGACTTTTACGAACGGCCGAGCAAGAATTTGATTTCCTGGCAGAAATTGGAAAATCGATTTCTCTTCGTTTTTTGCTCATTATTAGCTGTAAGGTAGATAAGAAACCTGATGTAGTTTGTTTCCCCTAGAGGTCTTCTAATTTTAAGAAAACAAAGAAAATCGATTTCGGTGGTCGAAGTCACAAATTTCCTAACTTTTAAACCCGAAATTAGCTATTATGAACACTACTCGTGTTCGCTTACAAAACCGCGCAGAGAAATTTGGTCACTTCCTATCTACATAAAAACTCTTTTTCTTTCGCTAGAATATAATTTCAGGGCTTTAGCGCAACTCTTCCAACTGAAAAAAATGAACTGACGAGGAATGCTTTTTACGATAACAAAAATTTGAATGAAATAGTAATTTTCAACGGCAGTATTTAGCATGTGGTATAACATTAATTTTTTTCAATTCTTGCTCAAACGTGCATACAGATATTCTTATTAAACATACCTGAGAATTGGCTCGGGTTATTGGAAAGATTCTCACTTAGAGGGCATCAAACTTCGGCAAATTTTCACAGCATGACCGTAAACTGTGTAAATACTTCTAATTGCCAAACACCACGATAATGAATGTTTTAACCCCAAATGCCCGTCTTTCCTTCTTCTTGCCGAATGTTCCATTGCAAAATTCCCTTTTCAACGAAAGAGTGAGATAAAAAAGCCAACCTGGGTCAATTAAGGTCCATTTTGATCGCAAAACCTCTTCGCCATTTTGCTACAAGATTAGATTTGTGACTTACGTGACATAATACACGTGAAATGAAACACGATATTGTGACGTAAGTGAGTCTGCGCAGTAAGAGCTCTGGGGTCGAGAATGTCACGGAGTTAAAATAACGCAAAACAATTCTCCAGCACCGCCAACGCAGTTCGAGGAAGCAAATTGATCGTTCTGAAGTTCTGTACACACTTTCGTCAAGAGAAAAGAACCACGATAAAGGAAAATTGCTAAGGATGAAGATGCAAAAGGAATTTCGCGCTTAACAGTTGCTTTGTTGTATTTTGGAGCCAAGAAATGTTTAGCAGTCAGTTAGGCTATTTTGATCGATATCACAACATTTTGTGGGACTACGATGCATTGGTAAATATGCTGCCTTCAACAACCCGAGCCAATTCTCAGGTATGTCTTAGATAAACATTTACATGTGTGTTTAAACGACAATTGAGAAAATTTGGAGTTATACCACATATTAAATAATTCCGTTGAAAACTGCCGTTTAATTCGATTTTCTAGTATCGTGAAAAGTATTCCCCACCTTTTTAATTATTTCAGTTCGAAGAGTTTTGCTTAAGCCCTGAAATTATATTTTAGCGAATGGAAAAGAGTGTCTCTGTTGATAGAAAGCATCCAAAGTTCTCAATGTGGCTTTGTTTGTGAACGCGACGAGAGTTAACGATAGCGAATTTCGGGTTGAAAATTGTGTCACTTTGAGGCTCCGATCACGAAAACTGACTACGGTTTTTTTCTCGAAATTAGAAGACTTCTGGGGGGAACAAAATACATCAGGTTTCTTATCTACCTAAAAGCTATTAATGAGCAAAAAAATGAAGGAATTTGATTTTTCAATTTTCTGCCAGTGCAAGCGCGGTTTTTATTTAAAGTCCTTCTTAAATTTTCCCGCTAAACTTCAGGATGAGCTCTTTGACGTCGCGCAACATTACTAGCTCCAAGATGGCGGCGTCCAGTTGTCGAATTTTAGAGAAAGATTTCGTAGGGCTTTAGCTAGCCTGCGAACAGGCTCCCGAGTGGGGGAAGAGCGGGGTCTGAGGGGGAGTACGGGGGCTCACTCGGGAGCCTGTTCGCAGGCTAGCGCTTTAGCGCTCGTTGGAAGCTGAAATTTTGATGAATAACAAATTCTTGTATAAACTTGTTATTGGCGTAAAGAAAATAAATGGCCATTCTGGAGTGAACTTCTCCTTTAACTCACGAAAAGGCCAAAAAAGCTGAGTAAAGGCACTTTCAATTAGTCAGATCTGGCAGGCCAAGCCGGTATATCTCTTGAACAGAATACCGTTGTTAGTCAAATTTGTCCTGGCAAATCAATCAATACATAAATATTATACACTGTTGTGGTGGATTTGTGGGAAAATCTTGTGGAAAAGGCCCATTTCACATTCAAAACCACTGGACCGGCCGGCTAGTTCTGACTAATGGAAAGCGCCCTTAGAGTCATTTGGGAATCTGTGACTTCGTAAACTATAAATCTCCGTTTTGGTTTTAGACAAATTAAGAGTAGACGGGTGTATTTTAAACTAAATTATTTTTTATATTCACACATGGTAAATAGTTCTAAATATTTTAAATAAATTATAGAGTAGATACGTTTCATTTTAAATTAGTTCAACTTTTTATTTACACATTGTTAATAGTTTTAATATTTCAGATTAGTCATAAAGTAGATCTATCTGGATTTGACAAAACGTGGCCGACGCAATCGGCCTTCAAGCCATTGCGGCCCGAGAAATTTGAGTGGGGGCAACGTCACCGACCCCGTGGGCAGCTAGCTGGGGCCCTGACCTAACAACCCTAGGGAGCCCTGGGTCAGCTGTTGAATTGCAATCCGGCTGGGGGGGGGGGGGGGTGGCTAAAGTCAGGTTTTTGGCTTGTTTTCTGAAAAGACTTGGCTTTGAAATGTGGTCAGGACTGCTCCTGGCTTTTGGTTTTTGGGGGGCTGGCTCAGAAGGCTTGAGACCTCTGAGAGCCCAGCTGTGACCGGGCATGGGAAGGCTTCCTAGCAGTGCCCCTGGGCTCTCTGAAATCCACAGGGGGAAGGGAGGGGAGGGCTTAGAGAGTTGCTGGCCCCTGGCAGTTCCTGGGGCCTTGTTTTCTTAAATCAGGACAGAGATAGGTGTCCATAATAAGATATGTAAAGCCTAACACATTGACATTTTAATAAAGCTATCATATATTTTTATCAAAACCACAGGTTTAACACCCTTTGTTTGTAGAGTCACAGTTCGCCAAGATAATCACTTAAATTCTCCAGTAATTGCTATTGTGAATATTTAAGGTATTGTAAATATTAAATTAAAATTTATGGCTGTATATAAAATTATGTAATAAAATGAAATAAAATAGTTTCGCTTGCTTAAGTTTGCTTTCTGTGTTTTATTTAGCGATTTACAGAGTGCGAGAGCAATTTCATGAGAGACTAGCTTTAATCATATGATTTTTACACAAGTCACACAACTTCAAATCCGAAGAAATAGGTAACGCCACCAGCATAAGAAACCCAAGCATTAAATGTGCATATTAATGCAAATCAAAAATGTCAGTGCAACTTTATATGAAACTGAAGCTTCCTAGTACAAAATAAATGGACAGAAGAATATCTGGTGTCGTTTTATATCATTATGTTGTGTTTTTAAGCAATTTGAGCGATTTCTGTTCAATTGAATTGCCATGTGTTACATCAAGCAATGAAGACGGCAAACCGAGTTCCGATCCAGCGTTCCACTCGCTTCGAACATTTTTCAAACTTCCGCACAAAAACAGCTCCGACTTCCACTCTACCTTGTCGTGCTCACATGAGGAAAGCATAACTATGCTTATATAAAAAAATTTCTTTACGGAATTACCAGCTTGACAAAAACACATACCCTTTTGAAATTGCCGCGAATATTCCGTGAAAAAACTCTTTGACCACATGAGCGAGACGAGCACTGGGCACGAGGGTAAAAACACCACCCAACAGGGAGGGGCATGTATTTTGTCTAGGTTATTTAATTGCACCAACCGCCCCGTGAGGACAAAGTTATCCTTCCCTCTGGTGCACACGGTGTAGCCAAATGGCCCGTACAAAAAAAAAAAAAATGCGTCCAAGAATAATTTATGTGGCACTTTTTAGCGTCTTTAATTTTTGCCTTTTTATTATCGGTGTCTTGAATGATTGCACTGTAGTTAAGCTTTAAATTGTTTTCAGCTACTGAATAGCATAATTTATTTTCAATATACAGATTATTTTAACTTGTCTTCATAGATTTAATGTGGTCCGAAATGGGAGGACTTCATTGTATATTCAAAACATACATGTATATTTCTTTGCCATAACTTGTTCCTTTCTTAAATATCCCGCAGACTTCTTGTGGTGAAATAATATGCCGGCTACTGCTAAGCCTAAATGGATAAATAAAAATTTACCTCGTTTGTATTTATCTGGTCTAGCATTTCACTAAATACAAAAAATAAGGACCATATGTCAATATGTTAAAGGTGTTTTTAGTGCAGGAAATTTGGAATTATAATATTCTTCAACTCCATCCATTAGGATTCCAGTTGCTTAAGCGGGGGCGTAAATGGATGTCGTCATGTAAGGCTCCGCAAATTGCTAGAAGTTTAATCGAACCATCGTTCAGTTTACTTATAATTAAACGGCACTCATTTACATACCAATTCTAAATGAGTAAAACTTGCCGCAAATTGTCTTTTTTGTGATAGTAAATCGTAAACAATTTTTATGGAAAACATCTAAAAAAGGTGTTTAACAATTAAGTTTACTCAAGCGAGTGTTTTAGGCTGTTTTTTTGTTGGTGGATCATCCATTGTATGGCCGCATTTTTACTTCCCTTTTGGTTAGGGAGAGCATGGGAGTTTTTTCTCTTATTAGCAGATAAAGACTGTTCAATGGCAAAGTTTTGCACAATGTGCACAAAATTGCTTCGCCTCTGTGTTCGAATCTGTTGTTGTGAAAATATGATATATATTTGCAAAATTAGGCTCCCCAGCGTTTTTAGGGTACAAGGAATCATGGCCATAAAAGGGAATTAAAGAAAAATAATGCTGAGATCAAAAGCTGCGTTTCTGGTGTTTTAGGGAACAGGGGTCATAAAAGTCAAAAAAATACTTTTAGGGAACAAAGGAACACCAGGGATTTTTTTTTTTTTTTTTTTTTGGAAACAAGAAAACATGGACCCCCCTGTGAGGCCCTCCGAAATGGGTGATAAACATCTTAGAATTGGGTGTCAAGGATTTACTTACACGCCTGCCTTAATGAGTTAGAACTTGTAAATGGACCTTCCAGGAGATGAGACACCTGCTGTCTTTTTATTTAAGCGATCTAGAGTCTTCCTAAGTAAGCAAGCAAGCAAGCAAGCAAGCAAGCAAGCAAGCAAGCAAGCAAGCAAGCAAGCAAGCAAGCAAGCAAGCAAGCAAGCAAGCAAGCAAGCAAGCAAGCAAGCAAGCAAGCAAGCAAGCAAGCAAGCAAGCAAGCAAGCAAGCAAGCAAAAGTAAGTAAGTAAGTAAGTAAGTAAGTAAGTGTCTGGTGTTTTAGAAAACGCAAATAAGTGACAGTGACATTTCATGCAAAACCTTAGGAGGTGTTTGATCGTTTATAATAGTCATTTTAATCAATTGTTTTGTGTTAGCGGGTCTTCTGTTATCTGAAAGTTTATCATTTATTTTTGGTTTAAAGAGCAGTAGATTGTTTAAGTCTTGTTGGCTAAACAGAACTGTTTGACAATAAGAAATTATAATTAACCTCTGTATACCCTAAAACACTGACGGGAATTAGCCGTTCCAATATTATCGATCCGACGCGTTTACAAAACAAAGAAAAAAGAAGAAGAGGGCTTTTTGTGCCCTTTTCAATATTATCCATTTACATATTTTCTCTTTGACTTAACTTAAATGATAGTTCAAGGAATTAAAAAGAGTTCAAAAGTTCATTTGTCTGTTAACTACTCATTTGCATAACTCTGTCATGTCAATATCCAAATTTCCTTACAAGTTGTCTACTTATACATTTCTTATAGTACTAGTTGGGAAAATTTCGGTTTTATATATCAGACACACTAACTTCTCCTTTAAAATAATTTTGTGAATTTTTATGCCTACTTCATCGATAACCCTGCAGAGAAAGTTTGGGAAAAAAACACTGCGATTCAAAATTAGCTCAGTGAAAGTAAAAACGAGAAAAACCGCCATTTAACATATTAACGATGATAAAACCACTGGTACAAAGCATGCTTGAGACATTGAATCGACTAACGCCACACAAGCCACACATAACGTGTAGTGAATAATTTTATTAAACGTCTTCCGGTTGATTCAGGAGGTAAAGTTTGCTTTATGCCAGCAATAGACAACTTCAAATCACTAACTTTACAGCTGTTGTTTTTGGACTCCCTGAGCTAATTATGACTCGTAGATGCTTTCCAATCCATCTCCATGCAGGGTGTTTGAAAATGAAACAAAGCAAATAATTGCTATATTGTCACTAAACTGTCGGGCAATGTCTTTCCGAAATGGCATATATAGTCAATTATCTGACATTTAATCAAAAGCTCTAGGTCTTATGTAAATATATCAATACAAATATGCCGACTTTTCAAATTGTAGTTATATAGTAAAGATAGGTGATGAACAAGTCAGCCTTTGAGAAACAACTGGAGAAGTACGAATGAACGGCTGTTTTAGTCGCGACACTCATCTGTTTTGTTTTGTCTTTGTATGTCTGCGTTTCGATTAGCCTTGTTACCTACTTTTTGCTGGACCAAAAAAGGAGATATGTGGTATTTTTCTAGTGTAAGGATACAACGATTGATAACGCCAAGGGTCCGTCTATTCAACGTTGAAGATGAATAACACCGGAAACAACAAAACTAGTTCGGAAGGCCATCACTCAGACAGCGAAGACCACGAAAAATCAAATGCTATTTTCGTGACAATCTGCGTTCTCAATGGCCCTCTGATGCTCATTTCGATTGTGGGCAACGCTTTGGTATTGGCCCCCATAAAGAGAACGCCTTCTATTCGCTCAACTTCAATGATGATGCTCTGCAGTCTTGCTGTATCAGATCTTCTTGTCGGTCTCATTGGTCAACCGATTTATGTTGCGGATTAACTAACGAAGAATCGTTTTATAAGTAACCTATCGGTAATCGCAGGGTTCTCTTTATGTGGAGTTTCTCTCTTGACAATAACAGCCATTAGTGTGGATCGATTCCTGGCTGTTCACTATCACATGAGATATGCTACTTTAGTGGCCGGGATGGGATGGGATGGCAACCAGAATGGAACTTTGCTACCACTGCTGTATTTATCAACTCGTCGATCAACCCATATTTGTATTTTTGGCGTCTTCGCGAGCTATGAACGGCAATTGTAGAGACAGTTAGGCATATGTTATGTAAACAAACGGAGGTGGACTAAAAATGTCACTTTTCACTGAATAAGGTCAATACAGAGATCGACAAACATTGTAAAAAAAGAATAGTAGTTTTTACTTTTTTGTTAAAAAAAATTGTCTTCAGGGTAACCTGTGAGAGTCATGTTGGTGTATCTATAATTCTTGAGATTTTAATCTTGAGAATTGTACTTTGAGGAAAAAACAAAACAAAACAACATGAGAAATGCGCAAGACCTTACAACGTTGCCAAATTTACTTTGTTTACAACTTAACGTCCCCGGCGGTTCGCGTTTCTAAAGTTTTTCATTTTACTCGCAACACGTGTTTTATCACTTCTAAACCTAACAAAACTGATTTCAGGTTTCAAACCTAATAAAACGCATCTGCTCCATTAATTTGTTAAACATATAAACACCACCACAAATTTAAATAAATGCCTATCTAGAAAAAGTGTTTGATCATTAAATATACTCAAGCGAGTATTTAATGCTGTTTTTTGTCGGTGGATCAACCGATGTATGGCCGCGTTTATACTTACCTTTTGGTTAGGAAGATCAAGGGAGTTCTCTCTCTTATTAGCAGAAAAAGATTGTTCAATGACAAAGTTTTGCTCCATGTGCTCAAAATTGCTTCGCCTCTGTGTTCGGATCTGTTGTTGTGCAAATATGATATATATTTGCAAAATAAGGCTCCCCCAGGGGTTTAGGGAAACAAGCAGACATGGTCATAAAATAATTGGGAACAAGGGAACAAATGGAAAGTAAAACTGGGAACACGGGCTCAAAAGCTGCGTTTCCCATATTTTAGGGAACAGGGATCACAAAAGTCGAAAAAAAAACTTTACGGGAACCAGTGAACACAAGGGGAATTTTTTTTTTAGGAACAAGAGAACATGGACCCCCTCTGTGAGGCCCTCCAAAATGGGTGACATGCATTTTAGAATAAGGTGTCGAGGATTAACTTACACGCCCGCCTCAATGAGTTTGAACTTGTAATTAGAACTTACAGGAGATCAAACACCTGCTGTCTTTTTATTTACGCGGTCTATCATTTCCTCAACCGCAATATGCTGTTGACAGTTGTTTTCTGTTTTACTCAGCTTCCATTAAGCTCAAATTGAATCGTTGTTGGTTTTTATTCATCACAAGGCTGTGTGTAATTGTTGATTATGAGGGAAAGGTAAATGGTCTATTATCATCGAATATTATGTTACAGCATTTCCCTCTCAAAGGGTCAAACGCGCCGAACTTTTAACCATATCTTATTATGTCTGGCTTGCCACAAATTGTCTGGTGTTTTTTAGAAAACACGAATAAGTGACGGTAAAATTTCATGACAAACCTTAGGAGGTGTTTGATCGTTTATACTACACATTTAAATAAATTGTTTTGTGTTAGCGGGTCTTCTGTTATATGAAAGCTTATTATTTATGTTTGGTTTTAAGAGCAGTAGATTGTTTAATTCTTGTTAGCTAAACAGAACTTTTTGACAACACTAAAAAAATAAGAAATTAAAATCAACCTCTGTATACCCTAAAACACTATCGGGAATTAGCAATTTCAATATTTCGATCCGATGCGTTTAAATTAGACAACGAAAAAGGCGAGTTGTGCCCTTTTCAATATTATCCATTTTCATATTTTTTCTTTGACTTAGCTTTTATGATAGTTCAGGGAATTAAAAAGAGTCCACAAGTTGCTTGAGAACGTTTGTCTGTTAACCACTCAATTGCATAACTCCGACATGTCAATATCCAAATTTCCCAACAAGTTGCGGGTGGTATTACTAGCTGGGAAAGTTTCGTTTTCGTAGATCAGACGCACCTACTTCTCCATAGCCTTAAAATCATTTTGTGAATTTTGTTGCCTACTTCATCGAGAACCCTGTGGAGAAGTTTTGAAAAACACTCTGCGATTCAAGAATAGCTCAGTTAAGGTAAAAACGAGAAAAACCGCCATTTAATTAAACAACGATGATAAAACCACTGGTACAAAGCACGCTTGAGCCTTTGAATCGACTCACGCCACACAAACCACACATAACGTATAGTGAATATTTTATTTTACGTCTTCCGGTTGATTCTGCAGGTTAAGTTGCTTTGTGCCAGCAATAGGCAACTTCATTTCATTGACTTAACAACTGTTGTTTTTGGTCTCCCTGAGCTTATTATGACTAGTAGATGCTTTCCAATCCATCTCCATGCATGGTGTTTAAAAATAAAACGAAGCAAATAATTGCTATATTGTCACTTAACTGTTTGGCAATTTCACTCTGAAATGGCATATATAGTCAATTATTTGGTATTTAATCAAACGCCCTAGGTCTTATGTACATGTACTAATACAAATATGTCGACTTTTTGACAAATTGTCATTTAGTGGTAAAAACAGCCTAAAGTGATGAACAAGTTCCTTGAAAAACGACTGAAGGAGAAATTCATTAAGAATGACAGGCTGTTTTAGTCGTGACACTCGACTGTTTTGTTTAGTCTTTGTATGTCTACGGTTCGATTAGCCTTGTTTCTACTTTTCACTGGAACAAAAAGAAGAGTTATTTGGTATTTTTTTCAGCTGGTGTGAGAAAGAAACGATTGATAACGCTAAGGGTCCGCCTACTTCAATGTTGACGATGAATAACACCGAAAACGACAAAAATAGTTCGGAAGGCCATTATTCAGACAGCGAAGACCACGCAACCTCGAAAGCTATTTTCATGACAATCTGCGTTCTCAATGGTCCTCTGATGCTCACATCCATTCTTGGCAACGCTTTAGTATTGACCGCCATAAAGAGAACCCCGTCCATTCGCTCAACTTCAATGATAATGCTCTGCAATCTCGCTGTAACTGATCTTCTTGTCGGTCTCATTGGTAAACCGATTTATGTTGCAGATCTACTAACGAAAAATAGTTTTATAAGTAACCTATCCGTAATCGCAGGGTTTTCTTTATGTGGAGTTTCTCTCTTGACAATAACAGCCATTAGTGTGGATCGATTCCTGGCTGTTCACTATCACATGAAATATGCTACTTTAGTGACCGGATCCCGCGTTAAATATACCTTAGTAGTGATATGGTCGATCAGCTTCATTATATCGGGTATTAACTTTTGGAATAAGCGTGTATACCACCTTTTGGTAGGCCCTCTCATTGTGTTTTGTCTTATAATCTCTACCTGTTGTTACATCAGAATTTATCGAATTGTTCGCCACCATCAGTTAGAGATTCGTGCTCAACAACAGGCAATACAAGGCAACACCGCGAGAAATAGCACTCACGTATCAGGATTAAGGAAAAGTGCACTAAACACTTTCGTGTTTTATATCGCTTTAATTATATGTTATTTTCCATCGTATATTTTAGTGACACTCAATGGACTCTTCAACATGGAATGGCAACCAGAATGGAACTTTGCTACCACTGCAGTATTTATCAACTCGTCCATCAATCCATTTTTGTATTTTTGGCGTCTTCGCGAGCTACGAACGGCAATTGTAGAGACAGTTAGGCATTTGTTATGTAAACAAACGGAGGTGGACTAAAAATTCCACTTTTCACTTAATGAGGTCAATACAGAGATCTAAAAACATTGTAAAAAAAAGCATAGTAACCATATGTCAATATGTTAAAGGCGTTAAAAGGTGTTTTTTTAGTGCAGGAAATTTGGAATTATAATATTCTTCAACTCCATCCATTAAGATCTTAGTTGCTTATGACTCTCATCATTTAAGCCTCCATGAATTGTTAGAAGTTTGTTCAAACGATCGTTCAGTTTACTTATAATTCAACGGTTCTCATTTACATACGAATTCTAATAAAGTTAAACTTGCCGCAAAGGCAAATTGTCTTTTTTTGTGATAGTAGACCGTAAAAATTTTTCATGAAAAACATCTAGAAAAAGTGTTTGATTATTTAATATACTGAAGCGAGTATTTTATGCTGTTTGTTGCTGTATTTTTGTTGGTGGATCATCCGTTGTCTGGTCGATTGTTATTTCCTTTTGGTTAGAAAGAGCATTGGAGTTCTTTCTCTTATTAGCAGAAAAAGATAGTTCAATGACAAAGTTTTGCTCCATGTGCTCAAAATTGCTTCGCCTCTTTGTTCGAATCTGTTGTTGTGCAAATATGGTATATATTTGCAAAATTTAGCTCCCCAGGGTTTTTAGGGTACAAGGAAACATGGCTATAAAATTATTGGGAATAAGGGAACAAAAAGAAAATAAAACTGGGAACACGGGCTCAAAAGCTGCGTTCTGATCATAAAAAGTCGAAAAAATACTTTTATGGGAACAAGGGAACAAATGGGAAACGTTTTGGGAACAAGAGAGCATGGACCCCCTGTGAGGCCCTCAGAAATGGGTGATAAACATCTTAGAATGAGGCGTCGGGGATTAACTTACACGCCCGCCTAATGATTTAGAACTTTTAGGAGGAACTTATAGGAGATCAAACACCTGCTGTCTTTTTATTTACGCGGTCTATCATTTCCTCAACCGCAATATGCTGTTGACAGTTGTTTTCTGTTTTACTCAGCTTCCATTAAGCTCAAATTGAATCGTTGTTGGTTTTTATTCATCACAAGGCTGCGTGTAATTGTTGATTACTAGGGAAAAGTAAAAGGTCTATTATCAGCGAATATTATGTTACAGAATTTCCCTCTCAAAAGTTCAACCGCGCCGAACTTATAACCATATCTTATTATGTCTGGCTTGCCACAATTTGTCTGGTGT
This sequence comes from Oculina patagonica, assembly GCF_052425735.1. Lineage (NCBI taxonomy): Eukaryota > Metazoa > Cnidaria > Anthozoa > Scleractinia > Oculinidae > Oculina > Oculina patagonica. Next base: position 17,012,261 of record NC_135768.1, read on the forward strand.
TCTTCAGAAAACGCAAAGAAATGACGGTAAAATTTCATGACAAACCTTAGGAGGTGTTTGATCAATAATACTACACATTTAAATAAATTGTTTTGTGTTAGCGGGTCTTCTGTTATATGAGAGCTTATTATTTATTTTTGGTTTAAAGAGCAGTATATTGTTTAAGCCTTGTTAGCTAAACAAAACTGTTTGAGAACACTATGACAATAAAAAAACAAACTCTGTATACCTCTAAACACTGTCGAAAATTAGCTATTCTAATATTATCGATCCGATGCGTTTGAATAAAGAAAGAAAAAGGAAATCCATTTTTATTTTTACCTTCTTGACTTAGCTTAAATGATAGTTCAAGGAATTAAAAAGAGTTCAAAAGTTCGTTTGTTTGTTAACTACTCATTTGCGTAACTCCGACATTTCAATACCCAAATTTCCCTACAAGTTGTGGGTTGTATTACCAGTTGGAAAAATTTCGTTTTCGTAGATAACACACACTTACTTCTCCTTACCCTTAAAATCATTTGGTGAATTTTTATGCTTACTTCATCGAGAACCCTGTGGAGAAGGTTTGAAAAAAATCCGATTCAAAATTAGATCGGTGAAGGTAAAAACGCGAAAAACCGCCATTTAACATATTAACGATGATATAACCACTGGTACAAAGCATGCTTGAGCCATTGAATCGACTAACGCCACACAAGCCACACATAACGTGAAGTGAATAATTTTATTTAACGTCTTCTGGTTGATTCTGGAGGTTAAGTTTGCTTTATGCCAGCAATAGACAACTTCAATTCATTAACTTCACAGCTGTTGCTTTTGGACTTCCTGAGCTAATTATGACTCGTATATGCTTTTCAATCCATCTCCATGCAGGGTGTTTGAAAATAAAACAAAACAAATAATTCAGTGCTATATTGTCATTAAACTGTAAGGCAATGTCTTTCTAAAATGGCATATATAGTAAATTAACAGGTATTTAATGAAAACGCGCTAGGTCTTATGTAAATAAACTTATAGAAATATGTCGACTTTTTGAAAAATTGTCATTTTATAGTAAAAATAGATAAGTGATGACTGACAAGTTCTTAAAATACTGGAGGAGGAACTCATTAAGAATGAACGGCTGTTTTACTAGCAACACTCAACTGTTTATTTTTGTCTTCTTAGTATGTCCACGGTTCGATTAGGCTTGTTGCTTAGTTTTTGCTCGAACAAAAAGAAGAGTAATTTGGTATATTCAGGTCTGGTGTAAGGTAGAACTGATTGATAACGGTAAGGGGACATTGATGATGAATAACACCAGAAACGACAACAATGGATCGGCAGACCATCATTCAGACAGCGAAGACCACGCAACCTCAAAAGCTATTTTCATAACAATCTGCGTTCTCAATGGCCCTCTAAGGCTCATATCCATTCTGGGCAACGCTTTGGTATTGGCCGCCATAAAGAGAACGCCTTCTATTCGCTCAACTTCAATGATGATGCTCTGCAGTCTTGCTGTATCAGATCTTCTTGTTGGTCTCATTGGTCAACCGATTTACATTGCGGATCTATTAACGAAGAATCATTTTATAAGTAACCTATCCGTAATCGCAGGGTTCTCTTTATGTGGAGTTTCTCTATTGACAATAACAGCCATAAGTGTGGATAGATTTCTAGCTATTCACTATCACTTAAAATATGCTTCTTTAGTGACTGGATCACGCGTTCGATATACCTTGGTAATAATATGGTCGGTCAACCTCGTTGTATCGGGTTTTAACTTTTGGAATAAGCGTGTATACCACCTTTTGGTCGGCTTTATCATTGTGATTTGTCTTTTTATTTCCACATGTTGCTACATCAGGATTTACCGAATTGTTCTCCACCATCAGTTACAGATTCAGGCTCAACAACAGGCATTGCAAGGCAACAACGCGCACAATAGCACTGTTACTGCCGTTACGTTACATTGCGACTCGAGAAAGACACGCGTGATGTCACGCACGCAATGGCACTATCCCACGGTGCATTGCGACCGAGGAGTAAACCATGTGCTCGAGGAAAAGTTGAACATCTTACGGTGAAATTGTTTTGGAGCATAGTTTTCTACGGTTTATCGTGTTTTACAGCCGTTTACAGAGGACACAAACGTAAGTTCTAGTCTACCCTTATCTTCGCTAGACATTTCTTTTATTTATTGTAATTTATTTTTCGTTTTAGTTTTCGAAACCGTACAAACGTACAAAACGTACAAACCGTACAAGTCAAATCGTACAAGTCTATCGCACAAGTTGTATCGTTCAAACCGTACAAGCTGTTATTTACTATACATCTCTTCGTACAAGTATAAAGGTCAAGTAGAGTACAAGTAGCGTCGAGATACAAGTATTAACTGTTGTACAAGCACAAGCTTATTTGCCATCGCTTAATTATCGTTCTCATCGTAAGCTTTGGTTATGGTCATCGAATTGTCAATTATGTACGCGTCTTCGAACTGTGTCCATGTGAGTAAAGCATAAAATTTGTACTGTGTCGTTTGTTGACTCCGAATCGCTTTATGCGCTCACAAGCACTCACGTATTAGAATTAAAGAAGAGTGCAATAAACACTTTCGTGTTTTTCATCGCTTTAATTATATATTATTTTCGATCGTATATTTTAGTGACACTCAATGGACTTTTCAACATGGAATGGCACCCAGAATGGAACTAATGGAACTACCACTGCAGTATTTATCAACTCGTCCATCAATCCTTTTTTGTATTTTTGGCGTCTTCGCGAGCTACGAACGGCAATTGTAGAGACAGTTAGGCATATGTTATGTAAACAAACGGAGGTGAACTAAACATTTCACTGAGTAATGTCAATAAGGAGACTTTTTATTAGAGAACATTTCAGGGGTGGGGGAGAAGCAACTTCCCATACATTTTCTTATATGAAATCTGAGCGATGCTCTCACAACTTGCAATGCAATCATCATCGGGGCGGTAGTCAGCGGATGTCTCTAAGGCGCATGATCAGCTCCTTTCTTTGTGAACTTGCCAAAACAATAACAACATGGGACCAGTGGGAGAGTTCGATTATTTTTCGTGGAAAAAGAAGTTTTCTAAGTTTTGCCTTTAAAGAAGTGAAAATTTCTCCGAAAAGTTCTTGGTGTCAATATCTGGTGTTTGTTATAAAATAACACCATCACGGAAATGGTATTCTAATGAATACGTGGCGATCGAATATTTCCACGCCGGTCGGAGCTATTGTTCTTGCTCTATTGTTTCGAGGTTGTTTGTTGACTTGGTCGTTCTTTGTTTTACCTCATTTACAATCCCCATGTGGGTCAGTTGAAAAAATCGTGGTACATTCATTGGCATTTCAGCAATAAAAAGAAGCACGGAATCACAAAATTCTGCGTTCTTATAACTACACGACGATGACGAAATTTTTGGATAAACACGCTGCTTTTAGATTTTTAGTTAAGAGTATTGAATCCCTTTATTATAGGTGATTCAACGTCGTGATTGCCATAGCTTCCATTTCTCGGGAAAAGATTGCCTGTTGCACAATCGTCCAAAAACCGCTGACTACATCGTAAATTGAATTGGAGAATTGGAGCGACATGCTCCACTGAAACGCACGAAGGTCACACGGCCGCCAGCTCCATGGTTACATGATGAGGAAATTAAAAGTCTTCAAAATCAGAGAAATGTACTACGTCGCAAGGCACACTCGTTAAAAACGCCGGATGCCTGGCAAGCTTTTCGCGACGTCCGTAATCGTCTGAAAACAACAATCAAAGAGGCGAAACGATCGTTCATCAATACGGCATTATCATCAACGAAACCGAAAGCGGTCTGGCGTATTACACACCGTATTTTGAACCCATGTCCACAGCCTTTACGTCTGGATGTCAATGAGCTTAACAGGCATTGAGCTTTGCAGGACCTTTGACCGACGTGATAAACTCTTGTATCGACGAATCAACTTTTCCAGACTCTTGGAAGGTTGCAAGGATAACTCCAATCCCTAAGACTAGTGGCTCCACCTTTAGTGTATCAGACATGAGACCGATATCAATACTTCCGGTCCTTTCAAAAGTTTTTGAAAGACTCGTACATCAGCAAGTCATTGATTACATTGATTCTCGCTTCCTGTTAAAGGAGAATATCTCGGGTTTCAGGAAAGGACACTCAACGACTACTGTTCTATTAGGGATCAGAGATGACATTATTCGCGCCATGAAGCGAGGAGAAGTCACGCTCATGGTATTGGCCGATTTCTCAAAGGCGTTTGATACCATCAAGTACAAGACTGTCCTTGAAAAGCTTAGCCTGTTGGGCTTTTCCAAGGAATACCTCATGGACGATCCAATATCTTATAGGAAGGAAACATTTTGTGCAAATCGACGACAAAACGTCAGAGCTTTGTATGGTGAATTTCGGCGTGCCTCAAGGCTCTATCATGGGGCCACTTATTTTCAATCTCTACGTCGCCGACCTTCAGTCATATGTAACCGGAGTTACATGTCATCAATATGCCGATGATACCACACTGTACACACACTGTAAACCAGCAGATCTTCAATCAACTGTGGCTGAACTTTCTGTTAATGTAGGCAAATTGGAGGCGTGGTCACGTGAGGCAAACTTAGTCATTAATCCTTCCAAGACTAAGCTGATGTTATTATCTACTCCGCAGTTATCAAAGGTCCATAGTTTAGACACTGCAAAGTTCGACATTACAATCAGCAGCACTCCCCTGGATCGAGTGACTACAACTAAACTATTGGGGTCTCACATCCATGAGCATCTTAGCTGGGAAGGAAATGTCAAACAAGTAGCAACGTCCTGCTATGCTACTCTAACAACCCTAAGGAAGTTAAAGAACATCCTGCCTTTCCATATCAAGAAGAATTTGGCACAGGCACTGGTCCTAAGCAAGCTATATTACAATGACATAGTATACCACTCACTCCCAGATTATTTAATGAAACGCCTCCAGAGAGTACAAAAGGCTACAGCTAGCTTTGTACTTGGTAGATTCGCGTCATCCGATGACATCCTTACGAAACTCAAATGGCTTCCCGTAAAGGAGCAACGCGAATGGAACCCACAAAGGCAACCCACAAAGCCCTTCATAACCCATATTGGCCAAGTTACTTGAAGCTTAATGTATTCCAACACGAACGATGCCTAAGATCCAGTAGCAGTATTTAATTAGAGAGATCCCTAATTAATAATACTTTACAGGACCAAACTGCAAGCTTATTTAACACATTGCCCAGCAACGTGAGATGCTGCCAAGATTACAATAAATTTTGTAAAGACACCAAAAACATTATTTTTAAGAGAGTTTTAGAACATTTGAATTTTTAACTTTTTAGCATGTCTTAAGTATTTTTTTTATACTATAATTCACATAATTAGTTCTTATATCGTAGTTAGGTCAGTGAAGTTTAATTTGTATAAGTTTAATACAATTTTATCTCGTTTTCATGTACATATAAATTTTTTAGATATTTTTTATATTTTACATCTGTACATTTAGTTAGGATCGGGCAGGCGAAGAGCCACTCTGTGGATATACTGCCCGATGTGCCATTATTATTATTATTATTATTATTATTATTATTATTATTAAATTGATCGCGTTGCAAGTTGTGAGAGCATCGCTACTCGGTTCCAGACCTCGTTTCTATCCCCTCCCCCCCCCCCCTGGAACATTTCGATATACAATTTACTGTAAAAAATAGCGAAATAAGGCCACGACGTTTCGAAGTCATCTTGACGCCATTATCAAGTAGATAAAAATAACGGTCGAGTTTAGAGTTTAAATAGAAATTTTAATTTCTATTTATTTCCATTTTTAATTTCTTTCACCTAAAGGTGACAGAGAATGTTAGACCAACACTAAACACGCAGTCGGACTCAATACGTGCGAAAGTATTTATTTAATTAAATGCAGCACGCACTGACACAGCCTGACACAGTCTATAACTGTGCATACTAGAAATGGAAATGTAAATTTTTTTGTTAACTCTTAGATCTTTCTAGGTGCTTGTAATTATTGATTAAATATATTTGTGAGAACTGCATTTTCATTGAGTAAAGTAAGACAAAATATCTATAAAAAGGCTAAGTAAATCATTAAAAGTATAAAATTATCACAATTATGTCTACAGCTTTAGCAGGTGTCGAACAAATTATAGGGAGAAAATTCTGGACAAAAAAAAATGTCTAAAGGTGTTCTATCATTAATAAATCACCGCTTGTTTGGCAAACAGCATTCGTTCGAAGGTGTCTCCCTGGAAAGAAATAAACAAAAAGGAAAATTATTCCATCGTTCTAGGTCTTTTGGTTTCTATTATACGTTTACGATGAACCTTAGCGACAAAGGCGTCAACGGATCAGCCGACCATCATGAAGACAGCTCTACTTCGAAAACTACTGTCATCATAAACTGTGCTGTTAATGCTCCATTGATGCTTGTGACCATTCTGGGCAACGCTTTGGTACTAGCCGCCATAATAAGAACTCCTTCCATTCGCTCACCTTCAATGATTATGCTCTGCAGTCTTGCTGTTTCAGACCTCCTTGTTGGATTCATTGCACAACCCCTTCATCTTGCTGCCAGACTCGTGTACAAACCATTTATACAATACGGCGATGTCCACGTTGCGTTAGGCCATTCTGTTTGTGGAATATCTCTCTTAACAATGACAGCCATAAGCGTGGATCGATTTCTGGCTCTTCAATATCACATGAGATACGTAACTTTAGTGACTAAATCCCGGGTTAAATGTATTTTAGTAATCATATGGTTATTTAGCTTCGGTGTCTCAGGACTTTTCTTTTGGGATAGCGATCTATATAACGTTCTTTTGGGCGTTGGCACTGCCAAATGTCTTTTAGTGTCTACATTTTCTTACATAAGAATTTATCGAATCGTTCGTCGGCATCAGTTACAAATCCGCGCCCAACAACAGGCAGTGCAACGTTTCAATTCTGAAAACAATCATGTAATAGCATCGAAAAAAAGTGCAATGAACACTTTCGTGTTTTACATCGTTCTATTGATATTTTATTCTCCAGCCTATATTTTATTGACCCTTGATGGAATCTTATTCAAGAACTGGCAAAAAGAATGGGACTTTGCTGCCATCTTAGTGTTTAGCAATTCGTCCATAAATCCGTTTTTGTATTGCTGGCGCCTTCGTGAGCTACGAAGTGCAGTTGTTAAGACAGCAAGGCAGATGTTATGTAAACAAAATGAACACAACTAAAATATTTTTCTTCTCAATAGGAACAAACATATACCTTTTTAGGAAATAACGATACATTTTAACGCGAATTCAAAATTCGCGTAATATGTATGTTACTTACATAGCATGACCAATTTTCCAATTCGCGTTAATTTATTACGCGTAAATTTGTTCGCGTTGAAAATGCCTCGTTATATTCCTAAATAAGGTAAATAATACACGAAGAAAAGAATGGAACTTTGCTGCCCGTGACTTTAGTGTTTATCATCTCTTCGTTTAATCCATTTTTGTATTGCTTGCGCCTTGGCGAGCGTTTTCCGATTTTTCTTTCTTCTTTTCTTTTAACCATCAGGTACACTTCACTGGAAGATGTTTCTTTTTCTTAAGCAATCCATAGACTGGTTGCAATTTTCTTAAAGACAGCAAGGCAGATGTTATGCCAGTGTGTAAACAGAAACAAACTGGACATTCCTTCGGAATAGCAACAAATGTATATGTAAACCATAGAGAGTCGCAGCAATGTTCGATTTATAGTTGGTACTATAAAAAGCAGATTGCTTTAATTTCTTTCTCGAAAAAGTTAGATTAATGACTATGGCTCATGTTGTTAGTTCTATAACTGTGCATGAAAATGAAAATAAAGGTAATCTCTTAGATATATTTAGGCGGCTTGCTGCTTGCAATTATTGATTAAACAAGGCAGGGAAAAGTGCATTGTCACTGAGTAAAAGAAGACATTTTATCTCTAAAATGCTTAGTAAGTTATATAAAAGTACTTTTAAATTTATTACAATAAGGTCTACAGCTTGACACATATTGTCTGAGCTTTTGCAAAACGTGTGCAGGGGCTGAATAAATGTTAGTGATAAAACTCGGGACAAAAAAACACTCTCTAATAGTGTTCCATCATTGAGAAATCACTGCTTCTTTGGCAAACAACACTCCAAGGTGTCTCTCTGAAACGAAAAAAGGCGAAAAGGAGAACTTTTCTATCTTTTTAGGTATTTAAAACGTTTGAGAAAGCTAAAGGTTCCTATTTAACGTTGACGATGAACCTCAGCGACAAAGACAACAACGGATTAGCAGACCATCATGATTCCCCCCCCCCCCCACCCTCCCACCCACCACCCCCCTGAATCATGAAGACAACTCAAGTCACAAAGTTTAGTGACTAAATCCCGCGTAAAATGTATTTTAGTAACAATATGGCTATTTAGCTTCTTTATCTCAGGGATTGTCCTTTTCGGATTCCAATATAATATATATATTTACTCTAAGGCGTTGTCTTGTAGTGTCCATATTTCTTACATTATAATTTATCGAATTGTTCGTCGGCATCAGTTACAAATCCAATCCCAACAACGGGCAATGAAACAATTTCATTCTGAAAACACTAATCGTATCGGTTAAAAGAATCGAAGAAACGGATTGAATTGAGCACTTTCGTTTTTTTATATCGCTCTAGTGATATGTTTTACTCCAGCCTATATTTTATTGACCCTTGATGAAACCTTATTCAAGAACTGGCAAAAAAAATGGGACTTTGCTGCCACCTAAGTGTTTATGAACTCATCCATTCATCCGTTTTTTTTTTGGCGCCTTCGTAAGCTTCAAACGGCACTTGTAAAGATCGACAGCAAAGCAGATGTTATGTAAGCACAATGAAGGAAACTGAAACTTTTTTCTTATTAAGAACAAATATTTATATAAAGAATACGTGGACAGCAACACTTTCGACTAATTTTAACCGCTTAATAAATTTATTTTTTGGAAAAAAAAAAGACAAAAAAAAAAAAAAAAAAAAATTTTTTTTTTTTTATTTTTGTGTAAAAGGAAGGGGGCGTTTCCCCCCTTTATAATTTATATTTTTATTTTTAAATCTCATACAAGCACTGGAAAACAGAATGCGACTTTGCTGCCCGTGACTTTAGTGTTAGGCAACTCGTCCTTCAATCTATTCTTGTATTGCTAGCTTTTTTCTCTTTTCTTTTCACCCTCAATACCCTCAACAGGACGGTAGAGGTTTGTTTTTCTAGAACCATCCAAAGGCTGCTTGCAATTGTCTTAGCAAGCTTCGAGCAGCAGTTGTAAAGACAGCAAGGCAGATGTTTTTATCAATAAACAGCAACAAAACTAGACATTCCTTCTGAATAACAACAAATGATATAAAGAATACTGAGACGTAGCGATTTTCGATCTAAATTTGGTACTTTGTAAAACAGATTGCTTTAGATTAGATTTATTAATGACTGTAGCTCATGTTGTTAGTTCTATAGCTGTGCACGGTGGAAATGAAAATAAAGGTATCTCTTAGATATATCTAGGCTGCTTGCTGCTTGCAATTTTTGATAAAACAATGCGGGGAAAACTGCATTATCATTGCGTAAAGTATGACATTTTATCCTAAAATGCAAAGAAAATATAAGAAGTTTAAATTTATTACAATAATGTCTACAGCTTGGCACATTTTGTCTGAGTTTTTCTAAAACGTGAGCAGGTGCTGAACAAAAAAATTGGAGTGAGAAAATTCTGGAAAAAGAAAACACTGTCTAAAGGTGTTCCATGACCATAGATAAATCACCACTTCTTTGGCAAACTACATTCAAAGGTGTTCCACCGCAACAGAAAGCGGAGTCATTTGATGTTGTTAGGTATAGAAAACGTTTGAGAAAGCTTCAGGTTTCTATTAAATGTTGACGATGAACCTCAGCGAGAAAGACAACAACGGATCAGCAGACCATCACGAAGACAACTCTACTCCTGAAACCATTATCATCATAAACTGCGCTGTAAATCCGCCACTGATGCTTCTAACGATTATGGGAAACGCTATGATATTGGCCGCCATAATACGAACGCCTTCCATTCGCTCACCTTCAATGATTATGCTCTGTAGTCTCGCTGTTTCAGACCTTCTTGTTGGATTCATTACGCAGCCACTTCATCTTGCTAATCAACTCACGAAAGAAAACGTACCGATTTGTGTCCCATCTTCTTGTGACGATGGGCCATTCTGTTTGTGGAGTCTCTCTCTTAACAATGACAGCTATAAGTGTGGATCGATTTCTAGCTCTTTACTGTCACATGAGATATGTAACTTTAGTGACTAAATCCCGGGTTAAATATATTTTAGTAGTGATATGGTTAGTTAGCTTCGGTGTCGCCGGTTTTTTCTTTTGGAAAAATTTTGTACATAGCTTACTCTTAAGCGTTGGCACTGCCAAATGCGTTGTAATTTCCACGTTTTCTTACATCAAAATTTATCAAATCGTTCACCGGCATCAGTTACAAATCCGCGCCCAACAACAGGCAGTGCAACGATTCAATTCTGAAAACAACAATCAGGAAATGGAATTGAAAAAAAGTGCAATGAACACTTTCATGTTTTATATTTTTTTATTGATATGTTATTTTCCAGCTTATATTGTAGTGACCCTTCAAGGAGTCACACGCAAGGGCTTACCACCAGAGTGGATTTGTTTCGCTACCATTTTTGTATTTATGAGCTCGTCTATTAATCCATTTTTGTACTGCTGGCGTCTTCGCGAGCTGCGAACAGCAGTTGTAAAGACAGCAAGGAAGATCTTACGTAAGAACTAAATTTTACTTCTCTATAAGAACAAACATATTAGAATTCATGAACAACAAAAAAGACGTATGTATGAAATGCGCAAACGCTTTATGGTGCTCATGAACTTATAGATAACTGTTTGGTATAGCAGACGGCGCCTTATGTTTATGTTTACGTGTAGTTCCTCCCTTGTTTATAATTTCCACTGGAGTAAGGCCAACATTGGCGGTAGGTCCTTCACTTCATCTGCACCAGGCCTTATGGAACAGCTTTCGACGGCAGACTTGTAGTATTATCATGAAACTTGGTGTTCCTAAAGCAGCAAAGTTGAAAAGACATACCCTCGTGTGGATCAGCATTTGAAGGTATCTTTTTAAAGGTTTCACTGTATTTTACGTAGACGTTTAGGCTTGGTAAGGTGAATACTTTGTATTGCTTATGACGTTAAATTCATGCATAAGGCGCTTTTGATCAGTACATGTAAAAAGCACTCGATAGATTATTAATGTATTATTTCTCCCTTTACAATGGCATCCATCACTGCTAATCGATTAATGGCTCTTCACTTTCACATGAGATATGACATGTTAATGAGTACTGACTCCAGCCTCGCGTTTCATATGCAGTGGGTAACTATATAGTTAATACCCTTTCTTGATCGGGTTTTACCATTTGGAATAAGCGTCCTTGTAGCTTTCTTGTAGATGACGCTTCAAAGCTTCCTTACATCAGAAGTTATAGCATTGTTCGTCATAGATTCACACACGACAGGAGGCAGTGCAAAGTTTACATGCTGGAAATAGCACACATCATCATGGTGGGGCTGAAAAGTGACAAGAACACTCTGACTCCTGCTCAAATTGTCAGCAACAATATGGTATTGGCCGCCATGAATAGAACTTCTTCCATTCGCTCAACTTCAATGACTATGCTCTGCAGTCTTGTTGTTTCAGTTCTTACGCAACCGCTTTTATGATGTGGTGCCGGACTCAAGGACGAACCATTTTTGTCCAATCTTTTTGTAACGATGGGCTATTCTGTTTCGTGAAGTCTCTCTCTTAACAATGACACTAGCTAATAAGTGTGGATCGGTATCTGGCTCTTAATTATCATATGAGATACGGTACCTTCGTGACTGGATCCCGTGTTAAATGTATTTTAGGGCGGTTGCCATTAGTCACAACTGACCGGCCAGACCGATACATTCGAGCACAGAATTCCGTTGTTAGTCAGATTGTTGCTGTCAAATCATGATCAGTCAATATATAAATATTATACACTGTTACAGTGGATTTACGCCTGTTTGATAATGTAAGGGTGATCACTCGATTGAAAACATTTATTCTGTAAAGAACGTAAATTAAGACAATAGATGCTTTTTAAAATTGTTGTGTTTTTTTTCCTTTCTTATTATGCTAAAATACTCATAGTTTTAGTCAGTTTATAATATATTTGTAATGAGTGTAAAATAAAAAGATTTGTAAAGTAAGCTAATTTATTCCATGTGATGGAATAAAGCATTTTGATAAAAAAAAAGAAAAAAACATTTTAAGATTCTTTTTTCAATTATAAAGCCAGGTTAAACCTGCTGGGACAAATGCTCACCACCCGTGCATTTAAATTCGCTTATACTGTGGCTATCAAATTGACACAGCAGAATTTATACGTACATAAATACTAATATCAAGGGAGACTTTGATGTTGTGTTTTTCGAACAGTAATTTTTTCCATATGTACAATAATTTTGCAACAATAAACCACAATTAAACCTGTTTACTAGAAATTATAACTTTAAATATACGGTAAAAGCTCCATTAAGACACCAAGGGTCTTTTTTTCAAATCATATATCAATTACGGCATATATGCAATAAATAAAGAGCCCTTCCCAGGGGTTTCAGGGAACGAAGGAACTATGGCCGTAAAAATAATTGAAAACAAGGGAACAAAAGGAAAAGAAAGCTGGGAACAAGAGAACAAAAGCTGTATTTTTCTGATATTTTAGAAAAGAAGGTTCACAAAAATCGACAAAATACTTTTAGGGAACAAGGGAACGCAGGGCAATTTTTTGGGAGAAACCAGGGAATATGGAACTCCCCTGGGTGGGGCTCAAAAAAGTAGACTTTTTATTTTTTTAGTGTCGTTTGGTAGCACATGTTTACAGTAGCAACAATAGTTAGCAAATGTGGTGGATGGTTTCCTTTAAAGCATAAATTTACCTTTTTTCTTTCTTCATAAATTGTTATGATATACCATCTAGGATAGAAGGGGGCACTTCATAGAGAGGGGGGGCTTATTAAAGAAGTTCCAGGAGGAGCCGTACTAGAGGCGGGGGACTAAAAAGAGAGGGGGCTGGGCTTAATGGGGTTTTTATGGTAAGTTTTGTTTAATTATTTGTCTTAAAGAGTTAAATTACTAGCGGAGCTTCAACGCGCGAAGCACGAAGCGCGCCAGCGGAGCACCATGGGTAAGAAATTTGGGTAAAGCCATCAAGCCGAAAAACATTAGTTGCGCGTGAGCGTACGCCCGAAAGTACAGACTTTGGGGGAGAGGGAAGGGGTCCAAAGGCAAAATTTCTTGCGCGATGTTCTCAGACTTAATGAAGATTGCGCATAAGGTAAAGAACAAGACCCAAATGTAAGAAAACAAACTTTTACTGATTTTTTATTCTATTTTTATGACGAAAATATGTTTTCACTTTCTAAACAAAATCGGTCCTAATTTCATATCTTACCGTGAACTATTTAAGCTTACTGCCTTTCGCCTTCATGAGTTCGCCTTAAAGTCGATTTTTCTTCGAGTCGTCAGTTGATTTTCATTCCCGTGAAAGAATTTACTTAGTTGCCGTAGGTTGATTTTATCTGGCCGTGGGTTGATAGGATTATTTGCTGTGCAAGCTTCAGCTTGAGTCTATAAATGCTGTGAGATATTCACGGAAACCTCAGGAAGTCCAAGCTTACTATGTGAATACTTAATGAAACAGTCAATTTATAGACTTTGTATGGGAATTTCACTTCAGTTTTCAAAATGCTGAATACAGCCATGAATGTTGGATTAAACTTTACTTATTCCTCAGTGTGGCATTGTTTTTGTGCCTTCTGTGTGGTCTAAGGTTAAGGTTAAAGGGACTATGTCACGGATTTAAACAGATTTTTGAACAGCCCAAATTTATATTTGTGTCGTAAGAAACCTAAAAATATGTTCCATTTTTATTAATAATTGCTATTTTAGAGCACTAAGACTGTTTTAAAGCGCGTTTGGCTGCGGATGGCTCGGATTGCGAAATGGATTGCAATTTGAAAACGTTAGCCAACGTTTTCCAGCTATTTCCACGCGCCTTAAAAAAAATCGACATATATAGCCGAAGTTTGATTTATATCCCCAAATAAAGATTAAATCTTCCGTTAAATGTTCAAACACAATGTTTTTCATAGGTAAAATTGCCTACCACTTATTTCAGAACAGTTTAGACCAAAAAGCCGCAAAATCGCCGTGACATAGTCCCTTTAATCTGGTGCCATTTTAGGCGAGTTTTTGATTCGGTCACTGCTCGGTGTAGTTTTCTTTAAGAGGAAAGCGCGAGCGCGACAAAAGTTGCACTGAGGCCCTGTTAGGGATTTTAGGGATAAGGGATAACTTTTTAACTAATTATAGCGATAAGGTATATAAGAACTCAATTTTTGGGATAATGAAAATCAAATTCATATGGATGAAAGCTTTGGTAATTTTAGGGATAAGAAATAACTGCCTTCAGAATTATTGGGATTAGGGATAACGTATAACCCCCTAGCAGGGCCTCTGCATTGTTGGAACACATTTCTTGATACGCAAAAATCACCTGTGTAAACGGGCCTTTAGAAAAGACACCTAAATTGCCCAACTTTTGTTCAATATTCTTACTTAATTATTCACATTTAAAGAAAGTTTGTGTAGGAAGTGTATCAGCTAGACTTTCACAAAGTAACAGCCTGTTTGAGTCATTAGGGACCTTAAGATTCGAGGACGGGAAGGCCAGGACGGCAACGGCAGTGGACGCTGGCCCCGACATGTCGCCAAAGACAAAATGTTTAAGATGTGTATTTTCGTATAGGACGGCGACGTCAAGAATTTGAGCTTTATAAAAGCACTTAACAAAACTAATCCTTTCGAGTTGTTAGAAATCATTTCCTATCAAACTTAATCGATTATGAACGGAAAACGCTGAATTTGTTCTCAGTCTTGATTTATATAAAGCAAACACCTAAATAATGAAGGATTCAACATTTCCGTATGAATAAACTAATACGAAAACACTGTACGAAACGATCTGGCCTGGTTCAGATGAGTGACCTAGAAAAAAGGGTACAATCCCATACTCAAAGAAGCAGTTGCCTTGCTTTTTTTTTCACCAGAGCGTCAAAAATCCTGTCGAGAATCCTAACGTCGTGCAAATGTTGCATTTCTATCTGTAAACAAACATAACATAACATAACATAACATAACGTCCCGTCCTGGTATCTTAAGGTCCCTAATTTTGCAGAGACAACATGAAGTTCAGTATACTGCATGTAAGACCTGTTCTGAAGTGTCTCCTCCTGCATTGTGATCTTCAGTTATGTACTAAAAAAATTGATGTGACGTATAATTTTGAATACCGTTTATTGATATCTAACTTCGCTTATTTACACAAGAAAGATACGATTTTCATTACCTTTTTACATTATAGTACTTTAAATACAACGATGAACATGATAAATAACAACCTTTTTACGACCTTAACTTTTTACATATTTACAAACACACCTGGTTTTGTTTCGCTCTTGTTGTCGTTCGCAAACGTCCGCTCGTGGTTAATTGTTAGGATATATTTGATTGCAATCTTGCTCCCCTCTCTCCTCCCACTGGTTTGCTTCAATGTCAATGACAACAACCACTTGGTTGACATTTTGCTCCTCTGTCTCTCCTCCCTGGTTGGTTACAACGTTGGGCGCAGCATTTGGCGATCCAAACATTTTCTTTTCAAGCTCTTCAGCTTGAGCGTGGTTTTTCTTCAAAAGTAACTCGATAAATGCAACACGGAACTGCCTTAGTCTGACAGTATAGATGAGCGGGTTTATAAAAGAGTAAACAATTACTAAAGACGCAGCAGGGAAATAAAATGCATAAATTGTATCTGTCGAGACTCTGCCTTCAAGAACGTTCCTGATTACTCTAAAACTAACTATCGGCAGATAATTCAGAAACACTGCTGCAACAATAGCAGTGGTCAGCTTTAGGGCTCGTTTTTCCTTTAAAAACCTTTCTCTGGCTTCCACTGAGACTTGTTGAGCTGCTATTTGCCTTTCATGTCGACGAGCCTCACAATAAACCACTGCACTGCAGATAGTGATTAACACTATAAATACGAGTGCAAAGTAATTTCGGATCGACATAAATAAGTCATGGTCGATGAAATGGAAAATGATTACCACTGTAGTTAAGATCCACGCAATGGCAGAAGCAATCAGCACACGAGCTTTGGTGACAATTTGATCGTAACTGTAGCTTTGTTTGATGGCCATGTACCGATCTGCACTCATTAGCACCAAGTGGGCAAGTGACGAAAAACCAAAAAAGTTAATGGAATATTTTGTTACATTTTGCAATCGACAAACATCGTTTGTGGCTTCGCCTTGTAATGCAATAATTACAACAGAGATCCAAATTGGCTGGACAAGGATTGCCATCATCGCATCAGTTGCTGCTAAGCATGCCAGTGCTATGTTAGACATGCTTTGCAGTCGCACCTTAATCTTCACGGCAATCATCGTCAGCACGTTCAGTACAATGGTTAAAGGACATGTCACAACGAGGATGATGATGTTGAAGACGATTACACTGTAAGCTGGTGTGGAAAAGGAAGCAGCTTTTTGGTCCCGACCTCCTGAAAAGGTGCTTGTGAATTGAATCCAACAGTAAATAACTGCGTCATATTGAAGAGGATATTTTCCTCCTCAAAGTCACAGGAAGATATTTTAATATCTTCGAGGGTTTCATTTAACTCGACGAGGGTTTCATTTAACTTTTAAAAAAGTTAAATGAAACCCTCGTCGAGTCATATCAAAACGGTATTAAGTCATCTTCATAGAATTACCAATTCTAATTATGTCAAGTTTGTTGAGTGAAATATAAATACGTGATGCGGAAAGTACAACTACACCAACTACACCAACGAAGACAAGAATAAACCAAACATTCAAGACTACAATATGCGTGAAACATTTGTCATCATAAACTGCCTTTTGAACACTCCATTGATGCTCATATCCATTCTGGGCAATGCTTTGGTATTGGCCGCAATAGCAACAACTCCTCACGTTCCATTCGCTCAACCACAACGATTACGCTGTGCAGTCTAGCTGTTTCGGATCTTCTTGTGGCGCTTTATCTTGCTAATCTGTTTACAACAGAAAGTTCTATAGCTGATCTATCGATAATGGTAGGGTTCTCTGTATGTGGAGTAACCCTCTGGACCACAACTGCCATTAGTGTGGATCGATTTATGGCTCTTCACTATCACATGAGATATGCAACTTTAGTGACTGGGTCCCGCGTCAGAAACACTGTAATAATCATATGGTTGATCAACGTGCCTTTTTCAGGGTTTTACCTTTGCAAAGAGCGCGAATATAAATTTACTATCGCAGTTATGACTGTGACATGTCTGACAATTTCCACGTTTTGCTACATTCTAATTTATCGAATTGTTCGTCGGCATCATTCGCAAATTTTTGCACTACAGCAGACAGTGCAAAGTGTGGCTGCTGGGAATGAGGGTTTACAAATCGCAAGATTGAAAAAAAGTGCATTGAACACTTTCGTGTTTTACATCTTTTTGATTATATGTTATATTCCAATGTACATTTTATTAACTCTTTATGGAATCTCTTATATCGAGTGGACGATAGAATGGAACTTTATTACCATTCTAGTGTTTATGAACTCAGCAATTGATCCATTTTTGTATTGCTGGCGCCTTCGTGAGGTCCGAACGGCAGTTGTACAGACAGCAAAGCAGATGTTATGTAAACAAACAGACGAAAACTAAAACCGCCCTTTATTCAAGGGAAGAAAATGATAAAAAAAATAATTCGATGACGCAGCGTATTTCGTTTTACAGTCAATAGGAGTGTATCTAAGTTTAAGGCAATTTCCGGTCTTCTAAAACAAAAGTTTAATCAAGTGCTTCTTGAGTATAAATTTTAATTACAAGTTCTAATTATTTCAAAAGCTTTTAGTTTTTAAGAAGCTGTTATATGTTGTACTACGTCGGCGGGCAAATTAAACACTAGCTGAGGAAAATTGACCGCCATAATTAATGTGGAAAACTACGGCGGTAAATTTATGTTTGTCAACTTCAAGTTTAACATTAACTAATTATTTTCCGCTTGCCAAAAATAGTCGTATTGGCTAGAAAATAAGAATACGTGATGGGGTTGCTTCATAGAGAATAAAACGTAGGAAATAGGTTGTCATCAATAAAGCACCGAACGTGCTGAGGTTGTTTTCAGTTGTTATGACAACATTCGATAATGGTTATATTACTTGCTTTCGACTAAAATGATCGAGCGGGAATTATTTTCTGTCCTTTAAGGTGAAAAAGAGAAAAAAACACTTCTCAGACGGCGAGGGGCTCACATTAAATGATAAAGTACGCCAACAATGTCAAAAGCAGATCATTAGTTCATTTTTGAAAAATAAAAGTCCATGTTATTCCTGTGACTGATGTCAGTGCTTAATTGATACCGGCAATCCATTTTTGGAAAGGCCTTGGTATTAGCCGCCATAAAATGTATTCCTTCCATTTCTTCAACTTAAACGATAATTACTCAGCACTTAAAAAAAATCAGTCTACATTTTAACCGCACAGCCAAATCAAATCGATTGCGGTGTCTGTACGAGAGTTTACTTTTGTAAATAACAGGCGTACACTGTAAATGTTGGTCAATTTATGTGTCTCTCACTATCACACAAGATATGCTACTTTGGCGACTTAATCCAACATCAAATACATTATATTAGCATTTTGTTTACCATCAAGTTCATTTCCTCAAGTTTTGACCCTCTTTTAATCTGAACGCATACAACCTTATAACGTCATTTGATATTGTTACTGGCCTTGTGATTTTTTTTTTTTATTTTCACACATCAAAACTAGAATATATCATGATTTTTTCGCATCGTTCGCCAGCATCAGTCACAAATGCAAGCTTTATATAGTGCGAACTTCCTATGCATGTTGAAGTTAAAAACAAGTATTATACATCCTTTTACATTTTATTTTATTTTATTTTTCATTTCGTATTCAGGCTCTACAAAATCTCATTGATACACTTGACTGCAGAATATACCTTGGCTACTAATGCAGTACTTATGAAAAAATTGTCCCTCGAGGTCAATCCATGTTTTTATTGCTCGCGTCTTCGAGAGCTTCGAGGACAGTAAGTAGATATTATGTAAACAAACAAAAAAAAACTTAATTCCCTATCCTTATAAAAAAAATGAAAAAAAAAAGTATACAAATAACATGTTTATCGTTATCTAAGGTGATTTTCGGGTTTTTGGTTAGCGAGTTAAGTTACGATGAAAATTCACGATTACAGGTGCATAAAATAGTTCTTAACCCTCCCAATATTTATGGAAATAATTTTCCTCAATTTGCATTATCTAAGGTGATTTTTCGTTTTTTGGTTAGTTTAGTTGCGATGAAAATTCACGATTTCAGCTACTTAAAATATTTAAAAGTTCCTGACGCCCTTAATATTTATGGAACTACTCAGTTTTAATTATACAATTTGGTTTTGTTTGTTGCATGCCGAGTTCAATGAAGGTGTTGGGGTTGGGAATGAGGAGGGAGGAGGAGACGGGGAACTGAATTCTTATTCAAGATTGCTCTTGACAGAACGGAGAACAAGACTTCAGGAGAGCTTGTCAAATTTTGGAAAACGGACTTAAGATGATCAACTTTACTTTTTATACGGACAACGAATCAGAAACTGGAATTTTTTTTTATATTCTCGGCCTGAAACTGTTGTCATTATTAATTGTGCCTTTAATGGCCGTTTTCACACTAGAGGACAGAGAAATCGTCTAGACGGACAAGTCGCCTGACGATTTGTTCGTCTAGTGTGAATTTAAGACGGCTTTTAGACGACTTGTCCGCCTAGTTGACCAAGTCGTCCTCGAAAAATCGTCCTCCTATACGGCCAAATCAACGGACAAATTCAGACGACTTGTACGTCCAAAATCGTGTTCGTCCCGTTTTCACACTAAGAACGATTTGTCCGGCCGTCTCAGACGATTTGTCCGTCCCTAGTCGTTAAACGGCCAATGGGCAATTGATGCTTATATACATCATGAAAAACGCTTTGGTGTTGGCCGCCATAATACGAAATCCTTTCATTCGCTCAAATTCGTTGGAGTCATTTCTCAACCACTTTATATCGCCAAGAAATTAAACAATCTCGTGGTACCGTAACGATGGGCTAATCTTTTTGTGGAGTTTCGAAAATGACATTTATAAGTGTGAATCGATTTTTGGCTCTTGGCTATCACATGCTATCAAACTCCAAACGCTGGGATTAACAAGAAGTGGACTGAACACTTGCGTATTTTACATCTTTTTGATTATAATTATGCAATTTGCCAATGTATATGTCATCTTATTTTACTCTTGTATTATTACACAAGGACGTGTGTACAGAGGAATGGGGATTTTCCATTACCGTAGTGTTTATGAATTCGCCCATAACTCCGTTTTGAATTTGTTGGCGTCTTCGTGAACTTTGCGTGATAGTTATAAATCCGTTTTTAATTTGTTGGCGTCTTCGTGAACTTTGCGTGATAGTTATAAAGGCAATAAGAAAGATTATTGGGAACCAAAAAAAAGAAAATTAACAATTATTATTCCAAAAGCCCGCGTTGGAAACGAGGTGTAAATAGCCACTCGTATCCAACAAGGGCGAATGGAATAACTGTTTTATTAAATTGTTTTTTTAAGTATAAATCGACTGGACATTTCATTTTGATGTAAACGAAGTGATAGTCTGAGGAGGCGGGGAAATTTGTGGCGCGGTATTCACTTCTTGAGTTGAATGAAACACGCAAGAAAGCGAGCGAGAGAGTTTTAGCTAGTTTTCTTTCGAATACTTTCCTCGGACAATCTCCTCTTAAATCGTCTATTCATGCTGGAAATTGTAACAACAATTAATGTTCACGGGAAGATCCGAAGCAAAAGCTTTTCTGGAAATTATACGCCTTGTGCAAGTCGATCGCAGCATGGCACTACATACTGTACTTGTTTACGGCTCCATGGCTGTCATCGAGACTACTATATTATACTGAGACGAAATTGCACTCAGAGTTGCACTCAGAGTGGTGGTTTATTGAAGTTCAAAAGAACAAGATCAAGATTGAAAGGTTACACTTTAACTCAAGTGATGTGCCTTATTTTACGTCGAATACTGAATGAAAATGTGTCAGTTTTCTGGTCTTGCCCGTAAATTATTTGCTGCTATTCATCTACGTTCTGTCGCCCTCGTTGTAATTTACAAGTATTTTTAATAACACTTTTTGGGCCAATCCTTTTGTTTTTCGTAGTCAAGTCACCTGTGGCATTTTTGTAGTATTTGTGTGTTTTAGGGAAGGAACTGCCGATTATTTCTTGTATATAAAGCTCGCCAAATTTGCTATTGTCAGCCACTTTTCTGATGAAACTTATTAGCATTTTGACAAATTCGCTTGAAATTATTTTCTAATTTCACTCGTCACCATTTGATTACCAATACAAATACAAAATAATAATTTTTATAAGTAATCGGCAGAAGTACGCTTTAGCGCTTCAGGGGAGTTTGGTCGAGTCATGGTTCGTATTTTGGTGAAACGAAGTCGAGTCAATGTACTCATCGTGGCGAGACCGGACGAGCCTGATATGCCACCGAAGGTGTCGTTTATTTTACCCAAATTCGGCCAAAAATCCGGCGATATCAGGTTTCTGATTGGCTTATTGCGAATTTGGCTACCGTTGTACGAATAAACGTATTTTGCTCAGTTGTGCTTTGTGTACAATACATCTAAAAGTTCAAGGACATGAGATATTTGCCTAGGTTACGGAACATTTTGCAACCTGTGTAATAGACTACAGGGAAGAGCAATGGAATAAAAATAAATGGTTCATTATGAAAATAAAAGGTGACTGATGGTTGACGAATTTTAGGTTTTGGTATTGCGCTATTGTTTGCTGTAGAACTTCCAATCGACAGAGATCTTCTTATAAATTTTAAGCTAATAAATATTTTACCGCTTATCTTTTCAAACAATTTAACCTCGTGCTGGGTTATTCCGTAGTTCGTTATGGAACTCATGTACATGCATGTTATTTGAGGGCAGCATATTGACATCGTGCTTGATTATTCTGTGTTACTTTTGATGATGAGTTCTTTATGGATCTCAAGTTATCTGAGGGCAGCAAATTGACCTCGTGCTGGATTATTCTGTCTCACTTGGTCGGTGAGTTCCCTATGGAACTCATATTATCTGAAGGCAGCATATTGACCTCGTGCTAGAATATTCTGTCTCACTTGGCTGATGAGTTCCTTATGGAATTTATGTTATCTGAGGGCAGCATATTGACCTCTTGCTGGATTATTCTGTCTTACATGGGTGGCGAGTTTCTTCTGGAAACCATGTAATATGAGGGCAGCATATTGACCTCGTGCTGGATTATTCTCCCCTCCTTGGCTGGTGAGTTCTTTATGGAACTCATGTTATCTGAGGGCGGGCATATTGACCTCGTGCTGGATTACTCTCTTCTCCTTGGATGGTGAGTTCCTTATGGAACTCATGTTATCTGAGGGCAGCATATTGACCTCGTGCTGGATTATTCTCTTCTCCTTGGATGGTGAGTTCCTTATGGAACTCATGTTATCTGAGGGCAGCATATTGACCTCGTGCTGGATTATTCTCTTCTCCTTGGATGGTGAGTTCCTTATGGAACTCATGTTATCTGAGGGCATCATATTGACCTCGTGCTGGATTATTCTGGCCTACTTGGCTGGTGAGTTCCTTAAGGAACTCATGTTTACTGAGGGCGGCATATTGACCTCGTATTGGATTATTCTCTTCTCCTTGGAGAGTGAGCTTCTTATGAAACTCATGTTATCTAAGGGCAGCATATTGACCTTGTGCTGGATTATTCTGGCCTACTTGGCTGGTGAGTTTCTTATGGAGCTCATATGTTATCTGAGAGCAGCAAATTAACCTCCTGCAGGATTATTCTGTCTCACTTGCCTTTTTAGTTCCCTATGGAAATCATGTTAACTGATGGCAGCATATTGACCTCGTGCTGTATTATTCTCCTCTTCTTGGCTGGTGAGTTCCTTATGGCACTCATGTTATCTGACGGTAGCAAATTGACCTCATGCTGGCGGATTATTCTGTCTTACTTGGCTGGCTAGTTTTTTAAGGAACTCATGTTATCTGAGGGCAGAATATTGACCTCATGCTGGATTATTCTGTCTTACTTGGCTGGTGAGTTCCTCATGGAAATCATGTTATCTGAGGGCAGCAAATTGACCTCGTGCTAGATTTTTCAGTCTTACTTGGCTGGTGAGTTCCTTATGGAACTTATGTTATATGAGGGCAGTATATTGACCCCCTGCTGGATTGTTCTGTCTAACTTGGGTGATGAGTTCCTTATGGAACTCATGTTGTCTGTGGGCAGCATATTTACCTCGTGCTGGATAATTCTGTCTTTCTTCCTGGTGAGTTCCTTATGGAACTCTATTATCTGAGGGCAGCATATTGACCTCGTGCTGTATTATTCTCCCCTCCTTGGCTGGTGAGTTCCTTTTGAACTCATGTTATCTGTAGGCATCATATTGACCTCGTTCTTGATTATTCTGTCTCACTTGGGTGATGAGTTCCTCAAATGGATATATATTGCTTTGAAGGAATTGATTTGGCGATAAAATGGAAATTTTGAGGGAAAAGAAACAATAACTAACGATGTTTTGTTTGAGCATATTTTAGTATAATAACAAACAATTCGACTGATTGTATGACCAAGAGTCTTTACGCCAAGTTTCCTGTGGTCATCACTGCTTAGCTCATACCTTAATCCAGGAGTATTCATGATCAATTTTCAAACGTTTGAGCAAATAACTGAACTTGACCTTGCAAAAACTGTGAGTGCAAAATTTCTAAACACTAAGCGAATTCAAAAGAGTTACGTCACGGACAGCGCAATTTAAAAAAAAAATGACCATTTTTTTTTTTAAATTGTCTTTATCTTCTCAGTCCAGTCGTAACCATCTACGTTCCCTTTCCGGTTTTTTATAATTCTGTGGTGTTTTTCTATCGGAGAAACATTAGCATTTAGTTTGCAAATCAGAGAAATGACTTCAAATATCATGGCAGAGCTCCTTTTTTAAGAGTAAAATATTGCTTCAAATTTTAAGAAAATTCTAAAGGTAAGAGTCGAGTTTCTAGACAATTCAGGAAACCGAAGAAGGTCGACAGTGATTGATTATGGAGGCGAAATGACAAAAATTGCCGATTGTGAGGTTTGCTTAAATTAAAGCAAATATTTAGTAAACTAGAACTTTGTTTTGTTTATACCCGTGATGACCCCCGCCGGGTTTAAAATGCGCACAGTGCTCTTCAATAAACGTGTTCATCTGCAGCTGAGTGCTATCAATGGAAAAGTCATCTTTATACTCAATCCCTCGGTTCGCATGCTCGCCTCGAACTCGTCTTTTCTTGTTCTTCTGCTTGCTCTTCTGGGCTTAAAAAATACAACCATTTTACGGTTCCTTTCTTTTTTCGTTTGCGTTTTATTTTCGTTTGATTGTTTTGAGAATAACAAGCACTTCTAAGCATTTCTTTATGAACTTTCCACCCTTATGACAACAACTGAATACTCAAGGTAATTCTTGAAAAAATGTCACCAAAATTATCTCTTTTTAGACAGCAGGTTGAGGTCGCTATTTCAAGGTTAAGATCGCTGTTTCACTGTTTTTGGTACGCATTAGCCATGTGGCCCTTTATTGACATGCGACTTTCCATGATTTTAATTTCAAAAGCATTTTAGTGGGTTTCAAAAAACGCCCTTTATTTACAATAAGATTTTTCCAGTTAAAATCTCCACCAATCCGGATGATGAATTTAAAAGGTGGAATTACGCAGTAAAATGGGATTATGGACTGTGAAAGCTATTCTGACACGATATTGCACATACACAAATTAAAACACATTTTCAACGGACCCCCGGGAGAGTTTTATATTTAAAAACATTAATTGCACGGTAAATATATCTCAACTTCACTCGCTTACAACACAGCTGCTTTTGCTTAAAAGAAAAACAAAACAGAACGAAATATCTCGATGCGAAGTGCATGACCACTATAAACATTAATTTAGACACTAGATTCTTCATTATTCCGTTCCAGTTTTAAAAAAAGTTGTTATTAAGTTAAACGAGGATACACACACACAACCAGGTAACATCAGAACTACTGAATAAGATTCATTCGGAAATTCAAAACCATTTAGCAAATTTGCATGATGTTTGTATGCGAATAGGAGATCATCAACATGGCATGTTTTAACAACAATTCTCACGAGAATGACAGACAGCGAATTATTAAATTAAATATTTACCAAAGAGTGCATACACAGAAGAGTGACATAGCGGGACTTCATCAATGCATATTCACTATAAAGTATTCCTGTTTTACTGTGCGGAAGCCTAACAGCTGACGACTTATGAATCTCATCATCAACTCTTGACAGAGCTGAATAGCTGAGATAGAGAGGGTTTAAGATGAAGAACTACACTGGCTTTATGAACAATGAACCAAAATGGGATGACTTGGCAACAAAGAACGATCATTTTCGTCCTGGAACTTTCGTCATCATAAATTGTATTCTTAATGTTCCATTGATGCTCATATCCATTTTTGGCAACGCTTTGGTGCTCGCCGCCATAATAAGAACTCCTTCTATTCGCTCGACTTCAGTGATGATGCTCTGCAGTCTCGCTGCTTCGGACCTTCTTGTTGGTTTTATTGCTCAACCGCTCTTTATTGCAGATGAACTTATTAAGGTAAATCATGTGTTGTATCGTGCATCGGCGATGATCGGGTTTGCTATTTGCGGAGCTTCACTCGCAACAATGACAATGATAAGCATAGATAGGTTTTTGGCTCTTCGACATCACATGAGGTATGCCACTTTAGTGACTAAATCCCGAGTGATTTACGCTATAGTAATAATCTGGTTTCTGAACTTCATATGTCCAGAATTTCACATCTGGGATAAACTTGCATATCACTTTATGTCGGCAATAGTTACTGGTATCTGTCTTATAATCTCCGCGTTTTGTTACATCAGAATTTATCATATAGTTCGTCAGCACCAGTTCCAGATTCATGCTCTACAGCAAGCAGTGCAATGTGGCTTCGCTGGAAATAACGGCACACGAATGTTGCGATTGAAACGAAGCGCTGTGAACACTTTCGTATTTTACATCTTTATGGTTGCGTGTTATTTTCCATCGTATGTTTTACTCACGCTTTTTGGATTGGGATACAAGGAGTGGGCAACAGAATGGACTATCTCGACCACTGTATTATTTATGAACTCGTCCATCAATCCAATTTTGTATTGTTGGTGTCTTCGAGAACTTCGAATGGCAGTTCTAAAGACGGTAAGAAAGATGATATGTACTGAAACCGATCAAGACTGAAAACGAAGGCAATAAAGTACCTGCTAAACTAAATAGTACTTAAATTTTTTTTATTGGTATTAATAAAAGGTCGATCATTCGTGCCCAGTGACAAGTAGTCTATAAAGTATATCCTGAGACTCAATGGAAAGACACCGAAGCTAGGCTTAAAATTACTGAAAAGAATAACTCACGAGTATTAGCATACCGTAAAATTCCGGTTATAAGCCCCCCCCCCCCGCTTATAAGCCCCCCCGATTATAGGTCCATCTACCTGGAAACAAAAAAATACATCCGCTTATAAGCCTCCCCCCCCCCCGGATATAAGCCCCCCTCTGCCGGATGAGAGTACTGAAAAGGGCTAAATGTTGCTTTATTATGTGTTTTTTAACTAAAAAAACGCATTTCGATCAACAATGCCGTGACCAGTTTTGGAACGTTTTTTTTATTCCGCTTATAAACCCACCCGAATATAGGCCCCTCCACTAATAAGCCCACCCAAAAACCCTTATGAAGTTGTATAAGCCCAGGGCTTATAACCGGAATTTTACGGTATTATAAAGAAAAATGTTTTGTACTCGAGCCACAGACATAAGACATAATACAAAATTTTATTTAAAGTAGTCGAGCACTTAGCTAGAGTTTATGGTGTACTGCTAATGAGATGCACTAGTTAATTTGCATAAAAGTGGAAAAGGTTTTTGGCTTCCTGTTTGTTTTTATTTTTTATTTGTCATTTTAATATCTTGCAAACCTATAAAAAAAATTACTTCAAATAGAAGTAGAAGTATTACTTTTGCCTTTCCCACAAACGTAAACAAAAAAAAAACTTTTGCGCTCTGCCGTTTGCAGTTTTCCGCGCGCGATGAAAGTGAATATTTGTTGTTAACGTGAGACTTTCTGTCCATTTGAATGATGGATTTATTTAACTGATAATTTAAGGAAGCGATATAATTAAACAGAATCAACAGCTTCAAGGCAAGACAACGTTTTCTATTTGCCTGAGGACGTGTTTCTTATGATCTTTCTCACGTACGCCAAACACGTTTGATTTTGAGTCGAGAGGACGAAAAGCAGTTAGGGAAATTGACAAAATGACACATAACCTGACACCAGCTATAAGCAGTTCAAATAATGAAGATAATTTATGAAATTTTTTTCTTTACATATATGAATGGACATTAAATATTCAGAAAATATGATAAGTCGAAGACCTTCTATTTGCTGTTTCTCTTTCCTTCAGAAAAGTCAACTGCTCAAATAGACGAATGTTGCTTTTTAGGCAATTAATTTGCATACGTCTGAAAACCACATCATCGCGGCATTATATAACTCTTGCATCTCGCAAGGACGCCTGCCCTTTAATTTTAAATTTAAAAGCACAACTAAGACTAGCTAAAACATAATTGGTTTTCCAGCAGAAACTTTGAAAAAGAAACAGCGAAAATCAAATGTCGCACTGAAAAAATTCGACGCAATTTCAGTAAAAAAAAAAAAGAAGAAATAACCGTAGGAAAAGTTGCAGATGATTTAGTAAGCTTAGATTGGAACTGCGTGATAACATATATAATTTGACAAAAAGAACTTTGTTTTGAATAAAGAGAATTGTAAAATCTCAGCAGGAAGTGAGATTAATGAGATGAATTTAAGTCAAAGAAAAATAATACATGGTGAAGAGTGCTGAATTGATTCAACATGCGTATACACCCTTTTAATAAGTCGAGGGGCCATTTTGAATTTTTATTTTTCCGCGAATGACGTCATCAATAAAATATTCAAAATGACACCTCGGCTCATTACAATGGTAGATACTTCATTTTAATACGTCGAGGCGCAGATGAATATTTCATTAACAACGTCATTCGCGGAAAGTTAAGACGGATTCCGCTGAAAGTTCAAGCAATGAGTGCGAAAATTAATTACCAAAAATCTACTCATAGCACGGCATCATTTTGTATACTATTTAAAAGATGTTATCGAAATTCATTTGTCTTAGTGACCCCGTAATTAAATTCTAAAGCATTCTCGAGAAAATTAAAGTCAAACCTCGTAAAAATGTTTAAAACGCGCGCCATTTTGTTTTGAACTGGCATGAAACGTCCTTTTTAACTGAAATATTGACAATTTCAAATCCATTTTTCTCTCGCGGGGTCAGCTTAAGTGCTAAATTTTTGGCAGGTTTTTGTTAGCTGTACTTAAACTGTTACCATGCTTAAAGGCCTTTTTTGGTAACTTTATTTTTGCCTGTATTGCTCGAATGTTGGGCGGAAACCATCTTAAATATTCAAAATGGTGTCTCGACTTTTTAAAATGGTGTATATTGCTTTCGGATAAAAGGAAAACCTCAGAAATTGCCTTCGCTATCGCTAAAAAGTAAAACCGTGATAAAAGAGTAAAAACATCCATGAACATTAAATCTCAAAAAGCTGCAAGTACTTGCTCTGTAGACTAGACTGTTTTTTTTTTTTTTTAAATAAGTTGACAATGTATAAATCCTGTCTCCTACGATAAGGTCTTCAAAATCACAGAACAGGGAAGATTGCACGAATCCACCTACAATTTTGAATGCTTGTAGTATTGTTTGTTCTGATTACAACTACGTTATTTAACGAAAAACGCAATAAGTCTTAAATTATTAAACGAAGTACTTGTCTATAGTGTTGTTCCCAGTTGTACTTTTGGTGAAATTTTTGCGTTAGAATTGACACCTTTTTATTTCCTTTTTTCGTACGTCAATACTGAAAACTGCCCTAAGTCACGTTTTCGATACCTAATGTTGGAGTCTTGTTTGCCCTGATTACAACTTAAATGTAAATACGTTTTCCAAAGTTGAATAAAAAGTCATTTAATCAATCATCAGTTTAATCTTTTGCTGCACCATCGAGCTTTGATTCATATTAATACACAATCAAGTATTGCACTTCGTTTTTAACACGGAAGTTTAGCTGATAGTTGCCGTTTTGCACACTTTCTAATTCCTAAAAGCATAATTCTTCAGAATTTTCATTTACAATCTTTTCAAAAAGAGTAATATGTGGTGAACGCACTGACGTGTCTCTTCTAAATTTAAAGTCGCAGGAATTAAAAAATAATTGTTCATCTCATAATTATAATTTACTCTCCATGCGTGATTGAGACGTGACTTAAAACAAGATTTCTCTTGTCTATATAGTTGTCTTTGTCAGTTACTTTTGATGAAACGTTTGTGTTAAAATCGACACCTTTTTACTATTTGCTTTTTCCAGTACTTCAATACTGAAAACTTCCCCAAGTCACGTTCTCGATCCCTAATGTTGAAGTCGATCTTGTTTGCTCTGATTACAGCTTAAATGTAAATATGTCTTTCAAAGTTTGAAAGAAAGTCGTTCCTCTCTTAACCAATCAGTTATTTTGTAGCCTTACGAGCAAGATTTAATTCATATATATACAAAAATCAAATTTCGCATTTAGATTTTAAAGCGAACAATACGTCTTGCACACTTTTTAATTCGGCTTAAAGCATAAATCTTCAGAAATTTCATTTTCAATCTTTTCAAAAAGAATGATATAAACCGAATGCACCGCCGTGCCATATCTAAACTTAGATCGCAGGAATAAAATAATTGTTTATCTCATAATTCACTCTCCATGCATGATTGAGACGTGATTTAAAACAGGATTTCTCTTGCCTTTTTATTTGCTACTGTAAGTGTGTCAATACTGAAAACGTCCCTTGGTCGCGTTTTCGATGCCAAATGGTTAATCTGGATGCAAATCCTTGACTTGTTTGACTAAATTTGTTTCATAACTACCAGCTGTATTTACACGGATTGAAAAATCTGAATTCGTTTAATGCTCATTGTTTCAAGGACTCGGTGATTTCAATCAGGAGAAAGCAAGCTTGTTTGCTTTTTTCTTTCAAAATCATTTATTCACGGGAAAAGGCTTTCACGAGTTTTGATTACATGCAGTTACATGCAGTACTTAGCAATTTAATAAGGGCTGCTAAAAATGAAAATCTTGATCGCATTATGAATAAACGGACACACGGAAAGCCATTCAAAATAAATGGTGACACTTTAAAGCAACTAGCTGCTATGGACGATTTTTCAGCTGCCTTTCTATTTTGAGCCGATAGACAAACCCAAGTGCTTCTTCAAAACTGAGTAATGTTACTTATGCCTACAAAAGGCAATAATAAATGAGCAGGTAAGCATTCAGACTCTGATGCCAATTTCATGAATGAACTTATTAGAATCACAAAATGTGTTCTCGGTGCTACGTTTTCGGTTCTACGTTCATACTTTTGATTGTTAAAGGGACTGTGTCACGGCTAGGGTAAGTTTTTTTATTAAGTTTTGAAAAATACTTGCTATGAAACTTAATGTTTGCAAAGAAATGACTTCTATGGATCTAAATGTCAAGACCATAGCTTTATTGCAACCAAATGTGTCTCCCAGCGGTTATAATTTAAAGTTATTATTATTATTATTATTATTATTATTATTATTATTATTATTATTATTATTATTATTAGTTACAAGCAAACAAGACAAACTTTGAAAACTGTTCAGCCCAACAATATTTAAAAAAACCCATATTGCAATCCGTTTCAATCTTCGTCACTTTTGGCCATCCGTACCTTCTTTTATATTTGCTACGACTCTTTAATTTGCTAAGACTCTTAGAAATAAAATAAGTAAAAAACTAATCAGAAGATATTTCACCGAATTTGATGGTCATTATATTTTCCATGCCTAAATTTGGCTAAAATCAGCGACACGGTCCCAATAACACTCTGGGGCTAACTGCCATGATAAGAACCCCGACTGATAGGCGGCTTTTAAAGTCGTAACTCTTGGAGAAAATATTATAATTAAATTTTAACCGATTTTGCCACGAATATGGAATAACTAAAAAATCAAAATACGACTCTGAAAACTAAATTATGTGTAATGTTTAGTCAGTATTTTGCAACTCGAGACATGTGTAGAGTCACAGGTAGCCAACATAACCAATTAAATTCTCCAGTAATTGCTGTTGCGAATATTTCAATTAAAACCGAAATTCATAGCTGTAGATATGTAATAAAATAAAATAAAATAGTTCGCATTGCTGCAGTTTGCTTTTTGTTTGTTTTTTTGTTTTTTTTTTTGTTTTTTGCGATATACAGAGTGCGCGAGCAATTTCATGAGTTTGAGTTTTCAAATAGCTTAAAGCATAGGACTTTTCCACAAAGAATGCGCTTCAAAAACCGAAACATGCTGGTAACATTTCAGCATAACAAACTGAAGCATAAAACTTGCATATTACTGACATATCAAAAATGTTAATCTGCGAATACAGACGCCTCTCGTCGCTCCCGCTACTACGTGCGCACGTAGTAGCGGGAGCGACGAGAGGCGCCTGTATCTGACGTAGTTTTCTATCATTACATTTTCAGTAATTTGAGCGATATTTGTTAATGTATCCTACCATGTGTTATGTCAAAGCAATGAAGGCGGCAAACCGAGTTCCAGCGTTCGACTCGCTTTCAACATTTTTCGAATTTTCGCACAAAAACAGCTCCGACTTCCACTATACCTTGTCGTGCTCACATAAGGATAGCATAACTGTGTTAATATTAAATGGAATTGCACATACCTTGTTTCTATACGGAATTACCAGCTTGACAGAAACACATATCACTTTGAAATTACCGCCAGTATTATGGGAAATACTTCTCAGACCCCACGAGCGCGATGAGCACTGGGCACTAGGGTAAAAACATCTTTCAATATAGGGACATGTTATTTTTGTCCGGGCCATTTGGATGTACCTACCGCCCCGTGAGGACAAAATTATCCATCATTCTGGTGCGCACGGTGTAGCCAAATGGCCCGTACAAAAAATAGCGTCCACGACTATACGGCACTTTAACCTTTTTAAATTTTTGCCTTTTTATTATCGGTGTCTTGAAGGATTGCACTGTAGTTAAGCTTTAAATTGTATCAGCTAATCAATAGCAGAATTTATTTTTAATATACAGATTATTCTAACTCGTCTTCGTAGATTTCATATGGACCAAGTTGGGATAACTCATTGTCTATTCAAAAAAATATATATCCCCCTGTCATAGCCTGCTCTCTTCCTTAAAATAACCCGCACAATTCATTCTTTACAGACTTTTTGTGGTAAAATAACATGCTGGCTACTGCTAAGACTTAATGGATAAAAAACAATCTACCTCTGGTCTAGCATTTTACTGTTGAAGGAAAGCTACGTTTTGAATTGTTTACCGGAAAAAATGAAATAAAATAATGACATATTACTGATACACACACGATAAACATTTTTTTCCTGCAAAATGTAAGTTGTGTACTTTCAAGGTTGTCTAGCACGTGATCAATTTAGCCCTGGATCGAGTTTCATGTCTTTCAAGCAAGTACGAAATTTATTTTTAAAACGCTCTTTGAAATTTTAAAATATTCAATAACAGGCTTCAAGTTTGTACTTGTACAATAAATTAATACAATCGGAAACGTTGCAAGCTACCTCAAACGCTGCGAACTTCGAAGAGTTTACTAGAATATAAAAAATATCATTGCATACAGTATACTTTCCGGAAGGATTAGAAATTTACAGTCGCGCATAGTTTCACAAACATAGTTGCAATTGTTAACTCGAGCAATAAACAAACTGAACAGTTTTCTTTTTTCAATTTCCACGATTGTTTGTGTTTACCTGCTCTTTCTAACAGCAATTGTGCCTCGGTTTTTAAGGTTGAATCTCTAACATCCAGTGACTTCAGATGTACCTTAACGCCCCTTTCACATCTTCCAACCAGAACTCAGGCCCTAGGGAGGGGGGTGCGATGGGTGCGTCCGCAACCCCCCTCCCCCCCTCCTTCCCCAACCCACGAGCCTTGGAAGTCCGCTCATTGTAAAAAAAATTAAAATAAATAAATAAAGGGAAATGGAATTTCTGTACTTCGACTATTTACATTCAGTATGGTCCTTTGGGTGGAAGGTCCACAATTTGTAGATTCGTGTGGTATATCTTGGACCAAACTGTGTGATTCTAGGTTACTTTCAACGATACATTTAACCTGCGATCAGGCGTTTTTTTCCCTTGAAGGGAGGGAGGGCATGATTTTAAGGTACAATACTTTCTACTTAATGTCCTTCATAGTCGAACCCTTCCAAGTGCCATTAGTATTCCCAGGCGCTACCAAAAAGTAAGGAGACGGGGTACTTGTTGGGCTCGGAAACACCCAAGAAGGTTGGAGCTTGCCACAGTGCTAAAAGATCAACAAACCGACTCACAGGCTGATTTATGTAATTACCATTTGATACTGAAGTAAAGAAAGCTATCTTTTTCCTGTCTTCCTTCTATGTACTGCCGTCATTTTTTAGCTAAATAAATTGTAAATTACGTTTTCAAGGCTCTCTTTCCAAAAATATGATTTGAATTTAAAAATGAACCAGAATTATAGTCGCTGTTACTTGCACTTTTACGTGCCTTTTTTCCTAACCAACGCACGAAATGCTGTCTCAGATAATCTATTTTTTTCAAAATTTCCTGGGGGAGGATACTCACATACCCCCCTACGTTATCGCGCTGGAGGCGCTCAACATGCCAACATTTCGCGCCGGCGGCGCTCATACGCACCTCCCCATGCAAAATCCTGGTTATTGGTCTGAGAACACACTTCTACCCCCCTGGGCTCCACATTTTCATGATATACAGGACTTCGCCCACAAGGGCCACCAACAAACGACCAGTATCCACAGGTTGCCATAACCTAGACTCTTTGATAACCGTCTTACGATAGGCGTAGTTATACCACTCAGAGGTGTCGCGAAGAAATGCGGAACTAATTATTCTCAATTACGTTCCGTGCAAGTATTGATTTACATTGTTTCTCATTGGCTTACATTGACTTTGTTTAAATGGGTGTAAAGGGGGTAAGTAAGGGGAAGGCGTTCTCTTTCACCATTGCTGTAAAAGTCGTTTCTGGTCCCCCGTAAAACGTCGTAGGATTATCAACCGCAACATTATAAATCAATAAATAAAAATTCGAATTAATAAGTTGACACTGGCTAAAAATATTGTTTTTGGACGTTTCGGCCACTACTGCCTTCTTCAGCAAGATAAAAATGCAAATGTTCAACGGCGTCCTGTTAAAATATGTAACGAATGTGTGATAAAAACTAAATGAACTTTCCGAGTGTAACAAAAGTCTCTAGAGCATTCTTAATGAGTCTATGAATTCTTAATGCTATTGTAAACGTTTGGTAGCGCTATGTGTTCGTTTATAGCGTTCCTATCTCGCACAGAATGCCAAGCTTTAAGAATTAGTCGTTGTTTCCACACCGTTGACCTGTCAACAATTTCGACGCTCTCCAAATCTATTTGATGGTCGTTAAGCATATGGTGTTTTGCCAACAAAGAGTTTTTAGCCAGTGTCAACTTATTAATTCGAATTTTTAACATGCCTGGCTACAACCCGAACATTTTTAAAATCAATAAATCTCTAAACCTTCAAAAGATAATATAATAAAGGATCATCCCAACTACTGTTGAGTACCCAAAAGAACAGTAGCCTCCCTCGATTGTTACTCCTAGTATGGACTCTTTGAGGGGCCTGAGGGGATAAACTTGGTACTGTAATTTGGGCAGATATTTTGTTTGGGAAAAATTAATGTGACTTTGGTCACTGGGAGCTGGCTAAGCTGGGACAAGAAATCAAAAGCAAAAAACTGAGCTGGCACTGGGAATTGGAAAAATTTAGGAAGGGTTGAGAAATTAATTTAAGTAACATTTGGGCTGGGAAATGTGATTTAAATCCCCCTTCAGGATCCTTATTACACCGGCCATAGGTTTTAAATTTTGCGTCATTATGTAACGCAATGACACGATCATAACGGGTGATAATAACTTTGATTGGTCTATAGTATTTACAAGGTAATTTGGTAACAGTATAAGGACAAAGCAAAGGCAATAAAAAATAAGATTTAATTTGACGAGACATTAGCTTTTGATACAGAAACTGTCAAAAACAAAAAAATAAGAACAGACGTCAATAACGCTTTGGTGAGGGGTACATGCTGTAAACTATACCGTCGAAGAGTTTCAAAAAAGTCTAGTAGTTGTTTTTGAGGCACAGTCCTAAATTACAATTTGTATAAAAATATTTATGTACATCAGTCTGGATCGAATAATATATATTAAATTAAACAGGCAAACCCTGCCCCCCCCCCCCCCCCTTAAAAAATTCGCTCTTATAAACCGGCATGCCTTTCGTGTTTGAGTAACGCAATCTAGTTAATGGCGGTAACTCTTTCGAACTCTTCAACGAATTCTACAGATTGTTGTCGTTAACCCTCCTTTGAAGGTAAGTGTTTGGTAAATATTGATTGCATTCTTGACCTTTCAGTTAACAATTAGATTTTTAATTTCTAACAAACGGCGATTTACTTGTATTCGACAGCCGACAATTCAATTTTCGTTTTGATATTTCCAAAGGCTTCGTGTCTGACTCGGAGCTGAAAGTGAAAATTCCGTACTAATTCCTCGAAAATCTGCTTCTGTACTGCCGAGAATGGAACTTGAAGTGTTTAGCTACCTACACTCATTGATAATCTGGCAGGTAAGTGGACTGTATTAACTTTTCTCTCTGCGTTAATTTTTTTCCGTTGGTTGAGTTATTTCGCGAAGGCGGCGTTTGTTTACAAAAATACTGTTTGAATTTTTACTTCTCACAATTCGTACTTTTAACTGCCCCAAAATTGTATTGCATATATTTGAAGCGGAGACATTGCTCTTTCGCTGGAGTGTAAGTTTGTGAAGTCAAATCATGTATCATTGGCGGTATTTTCGTTCAAACTTGGCCATTTTTTCGAACCTTCGAACTTAGCTTCAAATGGGGAAAAGATAAAAAACTGTAAAAAATTCAATTTTTTTCAAAATCTAAAACCAAACCAGTAATAAATAGCGAACATTCCCTTCTTCCGAATAATGACTGAATATTCGGTCTCATTAGGTTTTCTTTTCGCGACGGGTTGATTAAAAAGTGTCGAAAAATTGCCAGTGAAACCCTTCTGAGATCCCCCAAACTGAAATTCATCCACGGTTGCTAAAATATAAATCGGTGGAGCTCAAAATTATATTTATGTGAATCACTCATCAGGACCTTTATTCTGAGAAAGTTTGAGGCAATTCATTTTGGGGGTCCAAAATACTTAAGGTGAAAAATGCAGATGACCGCTCTTAAGGAACAGGGGTCATAAAAGTCGAAAAAGTATTTTTAGGGAACAAAGAAACACAAGGAAAATGATTTGGGAACAAGAGACTTGGACCCCGCTGTGAGGCCCTCTGAAATGGGTGATATAAATCTTCAAATAAGGTGTCGAGGATTAACTTACACGCCCGCCTCAATGAGTTAGAACTTATAAAAGGAACGTATGAGGGGTCAAACACCTGCTGTCCTTTAATTTACGCGGTCTAGAGTTTCCTCATTCGCAATATGCTATTGACAGCTGTTTTCTGTTCTACTTAGCTTCCATTAAGCTCAAATTGAATCCTTGATGGGTTTTTATCCATCACAAGGCTGCGTGTAATAATTGTTAAAAGGTAAAAAGGTTTATTATCATCGAATATTATATCATAGAATTTTCCTCTCAAAAGGTCAAACGCGCCGAAATCATAACGATATCCTATTATGTCTAGCTTGCCACAAATTGTCTGGTGTTTTAGAAAACACGAATAAGTGACGGTAAAAAATCATAACAAACCTTAGGAGGTGTTTGATCAATAATACTAAACATTTAAATAAATTGTTTTCTGTTAGCGGGTCTTCTGTTATATGAAAGCTTATTATTTATTTTGGTTTAAAGAGCAGTAGATTGTTTAAGTCTTGTCAGCTGAACAAAACTGTTTGACAACACCATGACGATAATAAATTAAAATTAACCTCTGTATACCATAAAACACTGTCGCGGATTACCAAATCCAATATTATCGATCCGAGGAGTTAAAATAAAAAAAGAAGAAGAAGAGTTGTGCCCTTTTAGATAGTTCAACACAAGGAATTTAAAAGAATTCGAAAGTTCGTTTGTCTGTCAATTACTCATTTGCATAACTCCGTCATGTCACAGTCAATATCCAAACTTTCCTACAAGTTGTCGGCTTACATTTCTTATAGTTGGGAAAATTTCGTTTTATTACATCAGACACAGATACCTCTCCTTTAAAATCATTTTGTGATTTTTTATGCTTACTTATCGAGAACCCTGTGGAGAAGGTTTTGAAAAAACCCATTACGATTCAAGATTAGCTCAGTGAGATAAAAACGAGAAAAACCGTCATTAACATATAAACAGTGACAATAAAGCTGATATAGCCACTGGCACAAAACAAAGCTTGAGCATTTGAATTGACTCACAAAATAATGAGCCACACAAGACGTATTGTGTATATTTTTATTTGACGTCTTCCGGTTGATTCAGGAGGTTAAGTTTGCTTTGTGCAAGCAATGGGCAACTTCAATTTATTAACTTTACAGCTGTTGTTTTTGGACTCGCTGAGTTAATTATGACTCGTAGATGCTTTCCAATCCATCTGCATGCAGGGTGTTTGAAAATAAAAAAAAGCAAATAATCGCTATATTGTCACTAAACTGTTGGGTAATGTCTTTCTAAAATGGCATATATAGTCCATTATTATTCAACAAATGCGCGCGCTGCCCATATATGGTCAAAATGTTATTGATATCTGTCATCCGTACATGACAGATATCCTGCGATATACGTAGGTCGCGAAAATTCGTCCAAAGTCTTGTAAAGCGCTGCATAATTACAGTTTATCCATCTGCAAAACGTGTTTCGTTGACAGTTTGTTGAATAATAAAACAATTATCCTGCTCAATCTTGCGGAATATCGTCTGATTTTAGCCAACTTGGCCTACGGCCTCGTCGGCTAAGTATCAGGCGATATTCCGCGCGATTTCGCAGGATAATTGTTAATTATCATATTGCTGGTTTTCACTGTCACGCAATCAAAAAATAAATTCGAAACCATTCAACTACAGAAGCTATGAATTTCAAATATTCTAGATGATAAATAGATAAACAATTTCTCCAAGTTTCAGGTCTGTGCGGTGTACCGTTCGCGAGTTATTTTCCGAACCTTTCCACGTAAATTTATAAAGCTTAGTATGGAGCGGCCATAACTGTGTCCTGCTGAGGGACACAGTAATGGCCGCCGAGATGTCAGAGAAACCATCTGGAACTCAATTCTGTTTACAACAGCGGCGATCCTTGGCTTAAGAGCTAGTACACGTTCACATAACCACTACTTATTATATCTGAAATGTTCAATCTGCTAAAAATGGAAAGTAAAGGCCTTTTTTCAAACAAAACAGCTTTGTCACGGCACTCAGCTTGATGTCACATACGGCGGAGAAATCAAATATTCAAAATGCTCTGTTTTAAAAACGAATGACACTATTGATCTGGAAATTTGCAAAAATATATATTTTTAGTTTATCTTACGCCTAATGACAACGAAAATTTAGCATGGCTAGTAAATTTTGATTTCAGAATTTTATGACGTAACATGAAAACCAAGAATATTTAATCAAACGCTCTAGGTCTTATGCAAATATATCAATACAAATACGTCGGCTTTTCAACAAATTGTCATTTTGTGGTAAAAAAAAATAGCCTAAAGTGATGGAAAAGCTCCTTGAAAAACGACTGGAGGAGGAATGAACGGCTATTTTAGTCGCGACACTCGACTGTTTTGTTTAGTCTTTGTATGTTTACGGTTCGATTATCCTTGTTGCCTACTCTTCACTGGAACAAAAAGAAGACTTATTTGGTATTTTTTTCTGGTGTAAGAAAGAAACAATTGACAACGCTAAGGGTCCGCCTATTAACGTTGACGATGAATAACACCGAAAACGACAAAAATAGTTCAGAAGGCCATCATCAGACAGCGGAGACCACGCAACCTCAAAAGCTATTTTCATAACAATCTGCGTTCTTAATGGCCCTCTGATGCTGATATCCATTCTGGGCAACGCTTTGGTATTGGCCGCCATAAAGAGAACTCCTTCCATTCGCTCAACTTCAATGATGATGCTCTGCAGTCTTGCTGTATCAGATCTTCTTGTCGGTCTCATTGGTCAACCGATTTATATTGCGGATCTACTAACGAAGAATCGTTTTATAAGTAACCTATCGGTAATCGCAGGATTTTCTTTATGTGGAGTTTCTCTCTTGACAATAACAGCCATAAGTGTGGATCGATTCCTGGCTGTTCACTACCACATGAAATATGCTACTTTAGTGACCGGATCACGCGTTCGATATACCTTGCTAATAATATGGCCGGTCAACCTCGTTATATCGGGTATTAACTTTTGGAATAAGCGTGTATACCACCTTTTAGTGGGCCCTTTCATTGTGATCTGTCTTTTAATTTCCACATGTTGTTACATCAGAATTTATCGAATTGTTCGCCACCATCAGTTAGAGATTCAGGCTCAACAACAGGCAATACAAGGCAACACCGCGAGAAATAGCACTCGCGTATTAGAATTAAGGAAAAGTGCACTAAACACTTTCGTGTTTTATATCGCTTTGATTATATGTTATTTTCCATCGTATGTTTTAGTGACACTCAATGGACTCTTCAACATGGAATGGCAACCAGAATGGAACTTTGCTACCACTGCAGTATTTATCAACTCGTCCATCAATCCATTTTTGTATTTTTGGCGACTTCGCGAGCTACGAACGGCAATTGTAGAGACAGTTAGGCATATGTTATGTTAACAAACGGATGCGGACTAAAAATGTCACTTTTCACTGAATAAGGTCAATACAGAGATCGACAAACGTAAAAAAAGCATAGTAGTTTTTACTTTTTTGTTAAAAAAATTTATTGTCTTGGTAATCCGTGAGAGTCAGGTTGGTGGATAATCCGTTGTATGCACGCTTGTTTTTCCCCTTTGGTTAGAATGGCTGGGAACGGGGGCTCAAAAGCTGCGTTTCAGATATTTTAGGGAACAGGGGTCACAAAAGTCGAACAAAAACTTTTAGGAAACCAGGGAACACAAGGGGAATTGATTGGGAACAAGAGAACATGGACCCCCCTGTGAAATAGGTGATATGCATTTTAGAATTTGGTGTCAAGAATTAACTTACACTCCCGCCTCAATGAATTTGAACTGTTAAATGGAACTCATAGGAGGTCAAGCACCTGCTGTCCTTTTTAAGCCATGACTTGTAAGTGAAATGTCATCGCTTTATGCCATCGACCGACCAGTTCTTTTTGTCTGTTTCGCACCGACGAACAAAAATCCCGGGGGGTTACTCCCCAAAATTTTGTACGGGGAACGGAGTTTCGTAGCTATGCTTGATCATGCTTAATCAGGATTCTGGGGAAAAATCGACCCTGTTCCAGATAGAAAGGCTGAATTCTATACCCCGTTCCAGAGTCAGGGAGGCAAAAAGGCACACACTGTTGAGCGGCACATACCTCTATAGCCCATAGATGGGAGTACCCCCTCCCCCGGACAGAAATCAAGTTAACTTAACAAGAAATCGCCGCGTAGAACACAAAAGAAAAATATTCCCGTGCAGTTAGAAACGAACACTACAGTGTATAACCGAAAAAGACTAATTATATTTGATTAGTTCAAGTAGATTTAAAAGACAGAAATTTCTAAATTCTTTTGATAAACAGGACCACAAAGGGCCGCTGAGAGCGAGATAACGTGACCGTTTGACCTTAAGAGCAAAGATCCACTGAGACCGAGCCAAAACAAAAATAAGTGGCGCAAAATATCAAAATCAGAATTCTTGATATGCCGCCCACAGAAAGCCTATAGTAGGCCTAGAAACGTGGTGGGATTTTTTTCTTTTTAAATATTTCTTCAACCGGTCAAAAACTTACAAAACCGTTATGACCCCCAGTGTCTTCTAAAACACACAAAATAAACATGACTCATACCGTGTCGTAAACTTCGCACTGGCTTATTCGCATTAAATGAAAACCCGTTTTTGAGCCTAGAAATGTACTATTGAAGTGTTTATAAGTCATTTGAGTCCAATCTTTCCTCTCTAAGTTAATTTTGAAAATCACGGCGAGCCGCTGAAAATCACTAAAATTCGGTTACTCGAAATTCTTAATTTGGCGCTCTTTTTCGAGAGAGAATTTCTCTACCCGGTAAAACTCTAAATTACTTGAATTTCAGATATTTTGAAAGGGGAAATGCTGTTCTAAAACCTGGTGTAAAAATTTATTTCGGGCTCTCTATACGTGCTGAGTGCGAACGCTCTCAAAATACTTATAATTACAAGATTACCTGTCACTGAAACGTAAACAATACTCACATTCTTCCGATCAGACAGTCCAAAACGTCTTCTTCTGAGTCTTTCCTCCGTTGTCTACTGGTATTTAGATGTACTCTTCAGCAGAAGCTCCCTGTTAAGATCATCCTGAACGCCATATCTGCCAAATATCGAGTGTAAAGCGAATTTCGAATCCTATCGCCATCTTTGATTATTAGTCTTCAAGGCCTTCAAGCGTGCCTTCGAGTTAACAACTTCAGTACATCTCCGTGTTGACATTCAACATTCGACCACTCTCAGGTCTGCCAGTGATATTCCCATCTCTTGTTAAACAGCCGTCGAATAAATGTACCCTTCTTGTATAAACCCTTTGATTTCTGGACCGAAATGTTGGTCAGTTCAATTCTTCATGGTCAAGAACAAAGCAGGCAAACTGTTTTTCTCCGATTACATGTTGACTAAACTTGCGTGTCACGCAATCCATTCCGTAATAGTCGCTCGGTCCCAGGGGGGTGGGGGGAGGTACTCCGGGTTGTAAATGACGGGGATGATCGAAGGATTTTTTGGGGGTTTGAAATTTTCGATTCCGGGATTTCGATTCCTGGAATTCGATTCCAGAATTCTCAAGCTAACTTAGGTTTGGGCAGAGACACTTTGCCATCTTCACTGGCTCTGTTATCGTTTTCTTTAGGGTTAATTTAAGGTTACCCTGGTAATTTCAGCTTGTCAGCTTGCTTGTGTACATTCTTTGATACGTGACGACAATGTATTGGTGAGTTCTTTCTCATTTGTTTCCTCATGCCTGGCTGCAAGCCAAGACATGTATATTGCATCCTTTCATATTAAAACTAGGTTTTAAACATTCCAGGTTTTAATACATATATTAGTATTGTAATAGTATTGGGACTCAACCGTGTCTCAATATTGCAATTAGTGATGCATCTATTTTTTGAT
This sequence comes from Oculina patagonica, assembly GCF_052425735.1. Lineage (NCBI taxonomy): Eukaryota > Metazoa > Cnidaria > Anthozoa > Scleractinia > Oculinidae > Oculina > Oculina patagonica. Next base: position 17,055,084 of record NC_135768.1, read on the forward strand.
ATGGTTTAATGGTCTAACGGCTTGCAGGCTTGGTTCCTCATTCGGATTTTTCCGTACATGTAATCTCTTGGTTCACATTGTTTACAACTTTTTGTAAATGTCATCATTGTTAACGGATATGATGTAGTCAAATAACCTACTGGTACGTTTGATTTGATTACTAGAGAGAAAAGAATAACTCAAATTTCTTTTTTGAGTAGCGGATGTAGACCACATCCAAAAGAATGAACAAATGAAAGACAGGTCAATCAGAAATCATGCAACATTCACACGCCAAACTGAGAGACCCACCAGACAAATGTACGCAGGGATAGTGGTTACATTCTGTTGGCTGCATGACTACTGGCTTTTTTTCGTAGGCTCGGTCTCTGTTCCGTAGGCTCGGTCTCATTCGGATTTCGGATATGATGCTTGAAAATAACCTTGTTTTATTTTTGTAGAGAGGGAATAGCTCCCTTTTTGTTTTATGTGAGCAACAGGTGCAAACCACACCCCAATGAACAACTGAAAGGCAGGTTGATCAGAAGTCATATATCAATTACATGACCACCCGAGACACCAAACCAGACAAGTGAACGCAGGGAGCAGTGGCTACATCCTGTTGGCTATTCTTTGTACATGTGGTCCCTTAGTTCGCATGGTTTCCACACTTATTTTGGTCGCCCTAGTTTTTGATATGTTATTATCAAACGAAGGAATAGCCGAATTTATACGTGGTAATGCGAGCGTCAGATGTAAACCACGTCCAATTGAAAATTGATTGGCCTGCCAATAGATGTGTCCAATCTAATGACCCTTAAATTTAGTTTCATTTTTTAACCAATTGTTCAAACCGCTGAGATATCTTGCTTGAAGAATTTTGCGTTAAAAGGTTCTGGTTTATTGGTTAATTGAAGCGGAGAAATTGCTTTATTATTTACGGGCAACATTTTCTATATAAAACTAAGCATTGTTAGAGTTGTAGAAACTAAGTTATTGTTACAGCTGTAGAGGTTAAATTATTTCTGGAGCTGCTTAGGTTTGAATATTTTCGGTTTTGTGTTAATGTAAGTGGTAGATGCAGACCCCATTCCACTCACAGCAAACAAATGACCGGCAGGCTGATCAGAGAAATAAAAGGGAAGTATTTTGATTTCTCTGAGACATTGCGAAAAAAAATAGATCATTTCGGTCAATACGATTTGAAAGGCACTGCCTATTTTCTTCCGGCTCTGATAAAAACACACACACGTAACAGGAATTTTTAGCAAATTTTTATTACGAGTCAAACTGCAATCTCTTACACATTACGACCTCCCTTAGTACCTCCCCGGGGGTATCACATGAATGTGGCACAACCATGGGCTCCTGGCACAACTGTCTCACGGCATATAGTCCTACATATCTTCCAGTTAAAATAACTGCCGCATTTAGTCGAATAAGCGCCGTCCCCAAATAAGCGAAGCCTATGAATAACGCCGCATTTGGGACAAAATGTTAATAAGCGCCTGATCCGAATAGAACAGTCCCGATGCGGTGCTTATTCGAAGAATTCCTTTTGACCACAATGGAACTCTAAAACAGCATTGCAAGTTTCCTTCTATCACATTAACAGACAATATTTCTCACTTAAAGCGAATATATTACACCATTATTCGATCGTCAAGTTCCCTGTCCAGAATTATTGCAGTACGTAGTTTTGTTGTGAAGGCTGTCCATGAACTTTACCGTCACACCAAGCCCAAATTTCTCTCTTTCTTTTTCCAGGTACCTGTGCAAGCAGTCTGTTTTTAGCTTTTGCTTTGTTTAATTAGTGGTGTCCTTAAATAAGCTGCCACCCCCTCCCCCAACTCCCCTCGACGAATAAGCGCCGCATTTGAAACCTGAATAGGGTATACATTCGCTGAAACTAGACTTTACACTCATCACATGGAAACGTCATCCACAGTTCAGTTGACAACCAGCCAACATCTCCAAGTACACAAATCGTTAGTGCGCTCGACCGGTCCGTATTCGACCCGCCTGGCCGGGATCATTGCATTATGTTTTTGGGCAAGACAATTTTTTTCCCACACTGCTGTCTCCACCAAGGTGTGTGTGTATGTTGAGAGGAGGAAGGAGAGGATAATCCTGCGATGGACTAGCATCTTATTTTGTGGGAGTAAAATTCTCCAACTATAAATTGAAACTGGAAGAAGCTCCGGCCTGACGGGCCACTAGGCTCCAACGTTTTTTGTAAGACCATGAAGAAAAAAGGAAGTGCCTTTCAAATCTCTTACGACCAGCGCGTACGGGTACACAAAAAGTAAATACACCGGAGGCCTCGAGCCCGAGGCGCCGTCCATATCCCTACTCTTATATAACATTTTAGACAGAAAAAGTTACAAAGGGCAAAAACGAAGGGTCTGTTTTACTCTACGAATTGCTCTTATATTGAGTTGTCTAGAACGCAGGCGCGGGCGGGCGAGGAGGAAATTCCTAAGCAGACTGAAGGCATCACATTTCTAGGCCGCGGGTAAAATAATAAGGGGTAAAGAATTATCCCTCATATTAGTTTTCTTTTAATCTACCGAACACAGGGCAGTCGATCTATCTAAATATTCTAAATTGTTTTTTTTTTTTATTTGAAGCCGAACGGACCCCTGTCGAAAGTAAAATTCAAGGGTGGAGATGCGTGTCCCTTCTGGAGCTATGTAAAAGGGCAACATCTGCGATTTTATTGAAGGTTTATGCACGTTTTTATTTTGTCAGGTAGCGAAAAGGAAGTTTTCTTTTGTCTTCAAAAGGGTATATAAAAGAGCAAGGATAGTAAGGATCTGGACCTTGGGTGGACTGCCCTCAGTGAGGTGTAGCGGAGAGGGGGAGGGGTGATGATGTGGGTTCTGCACTTGCGATAAAAATATTATTTTGGACAAGACGTTGCCGCTCAGAAATTGTTTGCTATTAATTTAACCTTTGGTTGTTTGCATATCGTAAAACAACTGCTGTAGATGGTTCTACGGATAGTAAATAACGGTATTAAACCAAGCGCTGTATAGCCTAGAGAAACAGCCGCTTAAGCGATTTGGATGCGAGACGGCTGTATTCGCAGCCTAAGCGCTGTAGCCTTAAAATAAGTTTACGATCGTAAGTCTCCTTTTAGACTTAACGATTTTTGCGTGAATTTATGTTGGCACAGAAATAAAAGGGAAGTATTTTGATTGTTTTTCGTCGAAACCGTGCTATAATCCCCCTACTTGTTGAAGTAGATGGAAAGGGTCGAAAAGAATTTCAACTTGAAATACTCCGCCGGAATTTTTCAAGTTCTTACCTAAGTTCTCACATTTTTGTTTCCGAAAAGGATCATGATTGTTCTTTTTTCAACAGCTCAGTTGGGTTATTTTTTAAAAGAACAATCATGATCGTTTTCGGAAACAAAAATGGGAGAACTTTAGTGAAAACGAAAAATTCATTCATTTCGACCCTTTCCATCCACTTCCCCTTAAACACAGAACAATTAATTTAGACGTCCTGATCTTTCAAGTTATCGTGTTTTTCTTTTTTTTTTCATTTATGGAAATCGTGAACAAAAATCTACCGAGTGACTAGTACGGAATGGATTGCGTGACACGCAAGTTTCTAATAAGTCAACATGTCATTGGAGAACAACAGCTTGTCTCGTTTGTTTCCGACCATGAAGAATTGAACTGACCAACATTTCGGTCGAGAAATCAAAGGGTTTATACAAGAAGGGTACATTTATTCGACGGCTGTTTAACAAGAGATGAAAATATCACTGGCAGACCTGAGAGTGGTCGAATGTTGAATGTCAACACGGAGATGTACTGAAGTTGTTAACTCGAAGGCACGCTTGAAGGCCTTGAAGACTAATAATCAAAGATGGCGATAGGATTCGAAATTCGCTTTACACTCGATATTTGGCAGATATGGCGTTCAGGATGATCTTAACAGGGAGCTTCTGCTTAAGATTACATCTAAATACCAGTAGAAAACGGAGGAAAGACTCAGAAGAAGACGTTTTGGACTGTCTGATCGGAAGAATGTGAGTATTGTTTACGTTTCAGTGACAGGTAATCTTGTAATTATAAGTATTTTGAGAGCGTTCGCACTCAGCACGTATAGAGAGCCCGAAATAAATTTTTACACCAGGTTTTAGAACAGCATTTCCCCTTTCAAAATATCTGAAATTCAAGTAATTTAGAGTTTTACCGGGTAGAGAAATTCTCTCTCGAAAAAGAGCGCCAAATTAAGAATTTCGAGTAACCGAATTTTAGTGATTTTCAGCGGCTCGCCGTGATCTTCAAAATTAACTTAGAGAGGAAAGATTGGACTCAAATGACTTATAAACACTTCAATAGTACATTTCTAGGCTCAAAAACGGGTTTTCATTTAATGCGAATAAGCCAGTGCGAAGTTTACGACACGGTATGAGTCATGTTTATTTTGTGTGTTTTAGAAGACACTGGGGGTCATAACGGTTTTGTAAGTTTTTGACCGGTTGAAGAAATATTTGAAGAAAAAAATCCCACCACGTTTCTAGGCCTACTATAGGCTTTCTGTGGGCGGCATATCAAGAATTCTGATTTTGATAATTTGTGCCAGCTCTCGCTCGGTCTGAGTCGAAATTTCCTCTTAAGTTTGCTCGCGTGTATCGTATGTTGTTTATCGGATGTAACGCGACAATATAACGTAACCTTTGTCGAGGCAACAAAGGGAAATGTAAAAATAAAAGTAAAATAAAATATTACTGTTGTTCAATTGAGCAAATCTACGTCCGTTCTCTGTTGTGTGTTCCAAAACATTTATCGTGTGTAAATATTTAAAGCGCGATCGACAGGAATTAATGTCACGTGGGTTACGTTTATTAGTGAAAATATTAAAAATGACAGGCCAAACACGACTCCCACCGGTCGCTAAAAGTTAGCCTTCGGTCTGTTAACGGAGGATTTCACTCGCTCTCTGGAGCCGTTACAGCATTGATATTTACGCCATTGTGTCTGCCAGCTCTCTGGCATATTTTGTTAGATTTATCGGCTCTTGTTTGTTGAAAGATTCTTAATTGCCTTCAAAAGAATGTTTTAGTCTATAATGTTTATCAGATCAGTGGGTCTCTAACCGTCATCTTGTTTGAAGTGGCGGTTAGCTTGCAGGATAACGTTTCGTTATTCCACGGTTGCGAGGGTCTATGATCCAAGTATTTTTATGGCTACTACAGTCTCTAGGCATTGAGAGCGATGGTTTCTTTGAGTTAATGTTTAGCTCCCCTTAGTTTGAGTGGTTGTGATTTGAGTTCTTGTATGGGGTTAAACTTTACCTCCATTATGTTTTAACTGTCTTGTTGCGTTACTTGCATCCAACAAATAAATTCTATGGCAGTTTGATTACTGCATTTGAAGTTTCTAGGATGCTGCAACGATGTCTCCTGGCAAATGTTCGGTCCTTCAGTGGACCTCATCAGTTGCTCCTATGTCAATGTTTCATCGAATGATTTGGAATCATTCTATTTGCCGTTTTTGTACTTGACTACAGGATCGAAAATTCTGCTTTCTAATTGGCTCGTTTAACTGGACCAATTGTGTTAATGTTGTTTCGATCCGTGCTTAAGTTGTGTTTGTTGAGAAGGCTATCTTTCGCATTTTTGACCGTTAAAGGTCAGTTCTGATGCTAAATGGTGGTTCTTTCTTAGCCGTGCGTAAGTGGTGTCCCACATAATGAAGAAGGGCTTCATTTCGAATTTATTGCACAGCATGCGTTAGACTTTAGCATAGATTTTTTCTTGCGATCAAAGATAATCTCGTGCAACGCAGCGGAACGGGGCTCTGTCAAAAAAGGTCACAAGTGAAAATATAAAAAGTGACAGGCCAAACGAAAAGGAAAGGAGCAAGGAAAAAAATTCGGAACGGTTCAGCAAACAAATAAAAAAAAAACGTTGGCTTATGCGCATGCGCCAAAGTAAACTATTGTACATTTTTACATGGAAAGTTCATCAAAAACCTACTGCAGTGTCAGAAAGTGCATTTCTAGAAAGGTTTAGAGAAATATAGCGCCGTAGCGCCAAAAAAATCAATTTAGCGGTTAAAAAGACGTGTTTTTTGGAGTAATTTCAGCATATTAAGGGTTACGATGCTGTGCATTTTTTAAACACATTGATACTCACTCCTCGCTTTTCTACATTACAACATTCACATACTTTCCACATTGTTATGCCGAAATGGGCAATATTAGAAGCTTCAAGCAGAAACTATGAGAACTATACCCGTCCTTTAACATCTTTTCTTTTAAAAATCCCATTTTGAAATGTCATCGCTTCTGCACACATTGCGTGCCGTTTATTTTTGACGCTGTTTACAGTCTTACTCAACCATAATATACTTAGATCTTTTTTTCTGTTTTACTCACCTTTCATTTAGCTCATATTGAATCGTTAATGGGTTTTTATCCATCACAAGGCTGCGTGTAGTAATTGTTGATTAGGCAGAAAAGGTAAAAGGTCTATTATCAGCGAATATTATGTTACAGAATTTTCCTCTCAAAGGGTCAAACATGCCGAACTTTTAACCATATCTAATTATGTCTCGCTTTCCATAAATTGTCTGGTGTTTTAGAGAACACGAATAAGTGACGGTAAAATTTCATAAATTTCCAGTGGAGAAGGTTTGAAAAAACCACAACGATTTAAGATTGGCTCATGCTCAGTGAAGGTAAAAACGAGAAAACCGCTACTAACAGTGACATTAAAGCTGATATAACCACTAGAACAAAGCAAGCTTGAACCTTTGAATCGACTCACGCCACACAAAGCACACAAAACGTATTGTAAATATTTTTATTTGAGACGTCTTCCGGTTAAGGTCAAAGTTTGCTTTGTGCCAGCAATAAGCAACCTCAACTCATTAACTTTACAGCTGTTGTTTTTGAACTCCCTGAGCTAATTATGACTCGAACATCTTTTCTTTTAAAAATCCCATTTTGAAATGTCATCGCTTCTGCACACATTGCGTGCCGTTTATTTTTGACGCTGTTTACAGTCTTACTCAACCATAATATACTTAGATCTTTTTTTCTGTTTTTACTCCCCTTTCATTAAGTTCATATTGAATCGTTGATGGTTTTTATTCCATCACACGGCTGCGTGTAATTTGTGATTTGCAAAAAGTTGAAAGGTCTATTACCATCGAATATTATGTTTCATGCATAACTTCACCTATCAAAGGGTCAAACGCGCCGAACTATTAACCACATCTTATTATGTCTAGCTTGCCACAAATTGTCTGGTGTCTTAGAAAACGCAAATAAGTGACGGTAAATTTCTTGAAAAACCTTAGGAGGTGTTTGATCATTAATACTACACATTTAAATAAATTGTTTTGTGTCAGCGGGTCTTCTGTTATACGAAAGCTTATTATTTATTTTGGTTTAAAGAGCAGTAGATTGTTTAAGTCTTGTTAGCTAAACAAAACTGTTTCACAACACTAGGACAATAAGAAATTAAAATCAACCTCTGTATACCCTAAAACACTATCGGGAATTATCCATTCCAATATTATCGATCCGATACGTTTACATTAGAAAAAGAAAAAGGCTAGTTGTGCCCTTTTCAATATTATCCATTTTCATATTTTTTTCCTTGATTTGGCTTTAATGATAGTTCAGGGAATTAAAAAGAGTTAACAAGTTCCTTAAGAGCGTTTGTCTGTTAACTACTCATTTTCAAAACTCTGTCATGTCAATATCCAAATTTCCCTGCAAGTTGTCGGCTTGCATTTTTTAAAGCACTAGCTAGGAAAATTTCGTTTTATTTTGTTTTATTTTATTTAATAGACCTTTAACCTTTTCTGCTTAATCAACAATTACACGCAGGCTCGTGATGGATAAAAACTATCCAGCCATTCAGTATGAACTAAATGAAAGCTGAGTAAAAACAGAAAACAGCTGTAAACAGCATATTGCAGTTGAGGAAGACTCTAGACCGCGTCAATAAAAAGACAGCAGGTGTTTGACCTCCTAATGTTCCACACATTTATTTTGTGAATTTTTATGCCAACCTCATCATGAAACCTGTGGAGAAGGTTTGATAATGAAAATAAAACTCTGCGATTCAAGAATAGCTCAGTTAAGGTAGAAACGAGGAAAACCGCCATTTTACATATAAAAGTGACGTTAACGCTGATATAACCACTACCACAAAGCAAGCTTGAGCCATTGAACCGACTAACGCCACACAAGTCACACATAACGTGTAGTGAATATTTTAATTTGACGTTTTCCGGTTAATTCAGGAGGTTGAGTCTGCTTTGTGCCGGCAATAGGCAACTTCAATTCATTAACTTTACAGCCCTTGTTTTTGGTCTGCCTGAGCTAATTATGACTAGCAGATGCTTTCCAATACATCTCCATGCATGGTGTTTGAAAATAAAACAAAACAAATAATTGCTATATTGTCACTTAACTGTTGGGCAATTTCACTCTGAAATAGCATATATATTCAATTATTTGGTATTTAATCACACGCTCTAGGTCTTATGTAAATATACTACTACAAATATGTCGACTTTTTGACAAATTGTCATTTTGTGGTAAAAATAGCCTAAAGTGATGAACAAGTTCCTTGAAAAACGACTGGAGGAGAAATTCATTAAGAATGACCGGCTGTTTTAGTCGCGACACTCGACTGTTTTGTTTAGTCTTTGTATGTCTACGGTTCGATTAGCCTTGTTTCTACTTTTCACTGGAACAAAAGGAAGAGTTATTTGGTATTTTTTTCTGGTGTGAGAAAGAAACGATTGATAACGCTAAGGGTCCGCCTACTTCAATGTTGACGATGAATAACACCGAAAACGACAAAAAATAGTTCGGAAGGCCATTATTCAGACAGCGAAGACCACGCAACCTCGAAAGCTATTTTCATGACAATCTGCGTTCTCAATGGCCCTCTGATGCTCATTTCCATTCTAGGCAACGCTTTGGTATTGGCCGCCATAAAGAGAACTCCTTCTATTCGCTCAACTTCAATGATGATGCTCTGCAGTCTTGCTGTAACAGATCTTCTTGTCGGTCTCATTGGTCAACCTGTTTACATCGCTGATCTACTAACGAAGAATAGTTTTATAAGTAACCTATCCGTAATCGCAGGGTTCTCTTTATGTGGAGTTTCTCTCTTGACAATAACAGCTATAAGTGTGGATCGATTTCTAGCTCTTCACTATCACATGAGATATGCTTCTTTAGTGACTGGATCACGCGTTCGATATACCTTGGTAATAATATGGTCGGTCAACCTCGTTATATCGGGTATTAACTTTTGGAATAAGCGTGTATACCACCTTTTGGTAGGCCCTCTCATTGTGATTTGTCTTATAATCTCTACCTGTTGTTACATCAGAATTTATCGAATTGTTCGCCACCATCAGTTAGAGATTCAGGCTCAACAACACGCATTGCAAGGGAACACCGCGAGAAATAGCACTCGCGTATTAGAATTAAGGAAAAGTGCACTAAACACTTTCGTGTTTTATATCGCTTTAATTATATGTTATTTTCCATCGTATATTTTAGTGACACTCAATGGACTCTTCAACATGGAATGGCAACCAGAATGGAACTTTGCTACCACTGCAGTATTTATCAACTCGTCCATCAATCCATTTTTGTATTTTTGGCGACTTCGCGAGCTACGAACGGCAATTGTAGAGACAGTTAGGCATATGTTATGTAAACAAACGGAGGTGAACTAAACATTTCACTTTTCACTGAATAAGGTCAATACGGAGATCGACAAACGTTGTAAAAAAAAGCATAGTAGTTTTTACTTTGTTACTGTAAAAAAAAATATTGTCTTGGTAATCCGTTAGAGTCAGGTTGATGTATCTATAATTCTTGAGATTGTAAACTTTAGAATTGGACTTTGAAGAAAAAACTTTACGTCTTATGCCGACTCGCGCACGGATTGTGGGTTTTTTTGCGATATTGAGCGGATTCGTGGATTTAGACTCTTCATGTCAGGAAGTTTCGATTATGGATACTAAACGAAAGTTCGAATCACTCGTTGGTAAAATTGTTTTTAAAACAAGCAATAAAACGAGTCTTGAAAAAATGGCACAAAAAAAATATCTAGTGTCCATTGCAGCGAAACTACACCACACAAAGTTTTCAATTAATGCGGATTCGGATTCGACCAAAAAAGTGGCCAATTACGAATGTTTCTAAAGTTCTTCAATGTACTCGCAAGACGTGTTTTATAACTTTTAAACCTGATAAAACACATCTGCTCCATAATTTATTAAACATATAAACACCACCACAAGTTTAAATTAATATTGGTATTGGCCGCCATAATGAAAACTCCTCCCATTCGATCATGTTTGATAATTATGCTCTGCAGTCTAACTGGTTCAGATCTTCTCGTTGGTGTCATTTCTCAACCGTTTCACATCGCTAACGATTTTACGAAAGACAGTTTCCTTCAGCATGCACTGCACACATGATAGAGTTTTCTTTATGTGGTGTTTCTCTACTAACAATAACAGCTATCGCTGTTGAGCGATGTATGGCTCTTCAATATCACATCAGGTATGCTACTTAGATATTCTGTAGTGATAATTTGGTTGACGGGCTTTATTTGTTCAGTTTCAGCTTTGGAATGAGAATGCTCTCCATCTGACAGCAGCAGTCGTTACTGTTCTTTAATCGGGCGTGGCCGATTTATAGTTTACCCTTTGGGCGTCCTAGACGATAGTCTCCTGTCTGCTAAAAATGACGGGGATAGCCTGGGCCAATCGGTTTCATTTCAGTTTTGACAGTAAATCGTTGTAGGAACACTGGGTCGACTTTTGGGCTAATCTGCAATCTGGTTCTCTTCTTTGCTTCGGCGGGAGGACAGAGAAAAAAAAGCTTAAGGGGTAAAGTACTAATAATCACCATTGTGAAACTGTAGTTGCTTTGACAAGTTGAAGCTATTTTTGTAAATAAAAGGGGTAACGTCATTCATGTCACGCAATGTTTTTGTGGGAAACTTTGAAACTAGACGCTTTGCTGGTTTCTCCAAATAGCAGTGTGATCTGGCGGTACATTTTTTTGAGGCGAACTCCACTTTAAAACTATTTTTAATATATTTAGCAAGAAGTATGTCGATTTTCATTTCCGCACAGTTGGGCGTCAAAGTCGCCTGTCACAAAGAGTAGAATGTATGCACAACATGGTTTGGATATATTTTAGATTTGACTAGTGACGTTAGTAAGGCACTTCTCAAGACGTCAGCAAAACATTGGCAATGTACAGTATTGGTGTGAACTTGAATGGAATTTTTTACGAGATCAGTAAAGCTATCGAATGAAAAGATGACTTGAAAATGAAAACTTCGAATAATTATAATTAAATACCAATTGAATTTTAGATGAGAAATTCCGGAAGTGACATCTGTGTTCAAAATAGGAATTTTTGTACAACTTAAAGTTCCGAAAAAAAAGACCACATGTTTTGTAAAAATCACAGACAAACATGATCAGGAAAACAAAACAGGCCAATGGGTTTTATTCACGAAAATACAACTTTCTTAAGAAAGAGTTTGTAAACAAGACAATGGAATCGAATTACATTTCACACGAAATTTGCATACATTTGAACTTGCAAAAAGAAGTATCTCTGCCGAGACATAATAGCGAGACTTTACATTAATAATTGTTGTATTCTGATCTGATTGTTAATTTTGATGCATTAACTATTTGAAAGTGGTTCTCATCGATGAAAACAAAACGGTTTTTCATTCACTGCTTGAAGTATTTATAGACGTGAAAACATTCGCTTAATCAAATTACATTCTGGACGAAATATTTTGTATCCATTTGTCCCGAAACTTTGAGGAAATTGAAATCTTTGTGGACAGTACTGCATAAAAGCAGTTCATAGAATTGAATAAAAAGATAAGAACCATATTGATAAAGGAAATTTTAAAACTTTATTTTGGCTCATTTTGACGAAATTCAGGATTTTCAAAGACTGCCAGTAAACGGCTGTATCTTGTCTGTCTCTAACGATTTTGCTACGGTTTCGAACGAGCTAATTTTTCAACATGATATCATGGTAGCGGGCAGAAGTCGGTTCGTTCTGAATTTTTCAATACGGTATACAAGTTACAGGTCAATATACAGACCCTCTGTACAGTAAAAAACGTTTTGGGAACAAACCATTGTGAACTTATTTTCTATGTTGATCAGTTAAAATCCTTAGTACGACATGGAGTTTGTTATCAAGTTTGTTAGTACGTTAATACTGCAAGGTGTATAACCTCAGAGAATTATTATCAAGTGTGTTTTGTTTTATTAGCGGTTTATACTCTAAGGTCTTGGTATGGGAGATCAAAATTAAGGCAAATTTCTGTTATTATCTGATTGCTTGGCACAGATTAGTACGATACTGAATTGGTTAGGAAATGTAAACAAACATTAAATTGAATGAGAGTAGAAAGGGAGGGACAGGTGGGGGTGAAAGGCTAAGGAGATGGAAAGGGAGGGAGAATTAAAATCCATGCTTGGTTATATCACGCAACCTTTGACCTTTGTTGTTTTCTCACAAGAACAAAACTTAAGGTGGGGTTCTACCTGAATTTGAATGGAACTTTAAGAGATTTAAAGAAGGGATTGAAGAAAAGAATGGAAACACCTCCAAACAGTTGACCCCCTCGCAAGAGCACTCCGGGTTGTCAGGAGACTGTTTGGTGTCCGTCCACCAATTTTTAACTTCAAATTCAAATTTTAAAATCACATTGAATCTCCAATATTTCTTATTTGTCTAAATTTTACTAATCCTTTGAGAAAAACTATCGCCTCCCAGACATCCCCCAAAATCGTCCAAAAATTAACAAAATACCGCAAAACAAATATATATGGGATAAGTAAAGCTTTTTTGGATTCCTTGAAACGCGGCTGAAATGGTTTTCAGTGTTTTCCAGCCCTTATACTTTGGGTAAGTACTACTATTCTTCACCAGTTGCTATTACAGTAATGGTATGAAACAAATACCTAATCACTGGTCAATAAGTTGTGATCATTTTCTTGACAATAGTAGTTACCTGATTAGGAGTTGTATACTGTTCCATTAAAGTTTAAGGGCTGGAAAATACTGAAATGCGTCAGCCACCTAAAGCGTTGGAAAAATTGATCTTCAGGTAAAAACCCCGCCTTTATTAAGTATTGCGAAAAGGCTGCACTTTGGTAAGTGTTACAAATTTATATTTTCTAGACGTCTAGTTCAATCGTTTATTTGTATTGTGCGAAATATAGTTTTATAAATTGAGACCATTATGTCATTAAGTAATAATGCAATCTTGAAAACATTCCAGATTTTCATTATTAAATAGAAACACGAAAAATTCAAATTTGGGAAAACAAGCCTGTCAAAATGACGTTGCCATGGTGATTTCAAGTTACTGGCACAATAACTAATCCTACCAAATTATTGCGAGATAAATTTTAGATAAACGCGCAAAGTTTGGCAACGTTTGGTTGAATCTTGAAAAAGTTTTAAGCGTCCAAAGTCAGCGCGGGCCTCAAAAGCCCCCCCCCCCCCCCCCGGCCTGAATAGGTTTAAGTGACTGTTTTTCCAGTGATTTTTACTGTACTGTACCCTGCCTTTCAAGTCAAAACAGATAGCTAATTATTAAGCGCCCGATTTTAAGCTTCTCAAGCTTCTCAAGCTTCTTGTTGCCTTATAATTTCCACGTTTTCTTTCATCAGAATTTATCGAATTGTTCGCCAGCATCAATCACAGATTCACGTTCAACAACAGGCAGTGCAGACTTCCGATGCTGAAAATGACATAAGTATTGAACTTATTTTCAATCGTATAACATATACGATTGCCAAGGAGCTCAAATATTGTAATTCTTTGAGTGTTTTTAATAAAAAAAAAAATTATTCGACTTCCGCTTGTTGATTATGAGATAGTTATAGCCAACTCGGCGCTACGCGCTTCGATGCCATCTACCATCTCATATCCAACGCGCGCTCATGGAATAATTGTTTAAGAAACACTGTTCCTTGCCATTTTTCTTTTTGTGTGTGGCAAGCAAGGAAAATGTATAGCTGCCTGGGTGGCTAAACGAGAGAATAATTGTTTTGGGCGGGAACAAAGTGTCAAACCAATCAACATTGCTTCCATGGTGGCTAAACCGGGAAACATATCTTTTGGAAGCAAAATTTGTGTCCTGGAAGCAAAACTGTTTTTGACTTGAGGCATAAACATTTTCTCGTTTCCAAGAAGCAAAATTTGTTTCCGCAACATACGTTTTCCACGCGGCTAAACTAGGAGACATTTGCCTCCGCAACAATTTTTCATAGTTTAGCCAGGCCTTTTGGCAGAAGGGCATATTTATTGAAAATCATTTAAGGCTAGAGGAACACTTGGCCCACCATATTTATTACGCCTCGTTCATTGTCATCGGGAATAAAACTCTATCTTTAGGTCGATACTCATGTTTCAATTATATGCCGGCCAAACTACTCGTTGAAAATTATTTTGTAGTGACAATTCAAATATTGAATATTTCTTTAGGATTACATGAACCCTGAGTGTTTTAACTGGATGTTCAAGATCAGTCATCCTATACTCTTTTTCTTTTTTCTCAGGATACATTTTTTTCTAGAAATAGTCGGGAGAGTGTTATAAAAAAAATGCCTTCGCGAAAATTGAATTTATTCACATAACCCACATAGGCATTCATGACGAACTGAAAATGCCGTACACACTTTAAGTCTATCGCTCCTGGTGGATATCTATCCATATATACGGTGCTTTGCATCGTTTCTTCATTTCTTTTCTCTTCACCATCAACTCCCTTACTGGTGGATTTTCTTCTTCTTTATCCATTCAGAGGCTGCTTACATTTGTAATGTCCAATCGTATGCCCACCCCCTTTGAAAAATCCCGGATCCGCCCCTGGACGTTGTTTTGACAGAAAGGCAATTTTTTGTGAAACACCTTTACGGCTGGAGGAACACTTGGCCCACACAAATTTATTATACCCAGGCTCAGCTATATTGTGTTTATATATTGTTTTTTGTTTTCTTTCTTCTTTTCTTTTCGCCATCAATACCGTTTACTGGTGGATGTTTCTTTTTCCTAAATGCACCCAGAGGCTGTTTTTAATTGTCTTAGCATGCTTCGAGCGGCAGTTGTCAAGACAGCATGGCAGATTTTATATGCATGAGTTAACTGATAGAAAAAAAATAACAAATGTATAAAGAAGAAGACAAAAGAAGACAGCGACTTTCGATTTATATTTGACAATATTTGCTACTATGCAAAACAGACTCTTCTTGGCATAAGTTTAATTGACGATAATCACGGTGGGCACAAAGTGACCCAAAAACGCTCACCTTCATTCATCTTTTTCGCTTTTGATACTGGTTTGTTGAAATTTTGCATAAATGTAGAACTCGTCATTCTGAAAAATCGTATGTTTTTTGTTTTTCGAATTTCGATTTTTTTGGCGGGAAAATGACGTCACAAAGTTGGCGCCAAATTTTTTTTTTTAATTACTATGGACTATTTTTGACAGTTTCTGAAAGAACTTGTCGCAAAGATCTTGAAACTGAAAAAATTTCTGAGATATTTCTATATTGCAATATCAAAAACGAAAAAGATGAATGAAGGTGAGCGTTTTTGGGTCACTTTGTGCCCACCGTGAATAGCTGAGGTTGTTAGTCAGTCTATAACTATGCATACTGGAAATGGAAATGTGAATTTTTTGTTAACTCTTAGATCTATCTAGGTGCTTGCAATTATTGATTAAACATAGCAGTCAAAACTGCATTGTCATTGAGTAAAGTAAGACAAAATATCTATAAAAGGCTTGAGTAAATCATTAAAAGTATAAAATTATCACAATTATGTCTACAGCTTTAGCAGGTGTTGACCAAATTATACGGAGAAAATTCTGGACAAAAAAAACTGTCTAACGGTGTTCTATCATTAATAAATCACCGCTTCTTTGGCAAACAGCATTCGTTCGAAGGTGTCTCCCTGGAAAGGAATAAACGAAAAGGAAAATTATTCCATCTTTCTAGGTCTTAAACGGTTTCTATTATACGTTTACGATGAACCTTAGCGACAAAGGCGTCAACGAATCAGCCGACAATCCTGACGACAACTCTACTTCGAAAACTATTAGCATCGTAAACTGTGCTGTTAATGCTCCACTGATGCTTGTGACCATTTTGGGCAACGCTTTGGTACTGGCCTCCATAATTAGAACCCCTTCCATTCGCTCACCTTCAATGATTATGCTCTGCAGTCTTGCTGTTTCAGATCTTCTTGTTGGATTCATTGCACAGCCCTTTCATCTTGCTGCCAGACTCGTGAACAAACCATTTATACAATACGGCGATGTCCACGTTGCGTTGAGCCATTCTGTTTGTGGAGCCTCTCTCTTAACAATGACAGCTATAAGTGTGGATCGATTTCTGGCTCTTCACTATCACATGAGATACGTAACTTTAGTGACTAAATCCCGGGTTAAATGTATTTTAGTAATCATATGGTTATTTAGCTTCGGTGTCTCAGGACTTTTCTTTTGGAATAGTAATCTATATAACGTTGTCTTGGGCGTTGGCACTGCCAAATGTCTTGTGGTGTCCACATTTTCTTACATTAGAATTTATCTAATCGTTCGTCGGCATCAGTTACAAATCCGCGCCCAACAACAGGCAGTGCAACGTTTTAATTCTGAAAACAACAATCGTGTAATGGAATTGCAAAAAAGTGCGATGAACACTTTCGTGTTTTATATCGTTCGATTGATATTTTATTCTCCAGCCTATATTTTATTGACCCTTGATGGAATCTTATTCAAGAACTGGCAAAAAGAATGGGACTTTGCTGCCATTTTAGTGTTTAGCAATTCGTCCATTAATCCGTTTTTGTATTGCTGGCGCCTTCGCGAGCTACGAAGTGCAGTTGTAAAGACAGCAAGGCAGAAGTTATGTAAACAAAATGAACACAACTAAAACATTTTTCTTCTCAATAAGAACAACAAATAAATACTACACGAAATGGAATGGAACTTTGCTGCCTGTGACTTTAGTGTTTAGCATCTCGTCCTTCAATCCATTTTTGTATTGCTTGCGCCTTGGCGTTTGTTTTGCTATCTTTCTTTCTTCTTTTCTTTTCACTATCAGGTACACTTAACTGCAAGACGCTTCTTCTCTTAAGCCATCCATAGACTGGTTGCAATTATCTTAAAGACAGTAAGGCAGATGTTATGCCAGTGCGCAAACAGAAACAAAACTGGGCATTCCTTCTGAATAGCATAAATGTATATGCAAAGCATAGAAAGTCGCAGCAATTTTCGATTTTTAGTTGGTACTATAAAAAAACAGATTGCTTTAATTTTCTTCTCGGCTTAAATTAGATTAATGACTATAACTCATGTTGTTAGTTCTATAACTGTGCATGAAAATGAAAATAAAGGTAATCTCTTAGATATATCTAGGCTGCTTGCTGCTTGCAATTATTGATTAAACAAGGCGGAGAAAACTACATGATCATTGAGTAAGACATTTTATCTCTAAAATGCTTAGTAAGTTATAAAAAAGTTTAAATTTATTACAATATGGTCTACAGCTTTACACATATTGTCTGAGTTTTTGCAAAACGTATACAGGTGCTGAATAAATGTAAGTGATAAGACTCTGGACAAAAGTAACACTCTCTAAAGGTGTTCCATTATTAATAAATCACCGCTTCTTTGGCAAACAACACTCCAAGGTGTCTTACCGAAACGAAAAGTCGAAAAGGAGATGTATTCTTTTTTTTAGGTATATAAAACGTTTTAGAAAGCTAAAGGTTCCTATTTAACGTTGACGATAAACCTCAGCGACAAAGACAACAACGGATCAGCAGACCATCATGATCCCTCTCCTCCCCCCCCCAGGAATCATGAAGACAACTCAAGTCACTAACTTTAGTGACTTTATCACGTGTAAAATGTATTTTAGTAACAAAAATGGTTATTTAGCTTCGTTATCTCAGGGATTGTCCTTTTCGGATTCCAATATATATAATTTACTCTAAGGCATTGGCACTGCCAAATGTCTTGCAGTGTCCATATTTCTTACATTATAATTTATCGAATCGTTCGTCGTTATCAGTAACAAATCCGCGCCCAACATCGGGCAATGCAACAATTTAATTCTGAAAACAATTATCGGGTAAAAGAATTGAAGAAAAGTGCAAAGAGCACCTTCGCATTTAGATCGCTTTAGTGATATGTTATTCTCCGGCCTATATTTTATTGAACCTTGATGAAATCTTATTCAAGAACTGGCGAAAAAAATGGGACTTTGCTGCCACCTTAGTGTTTATGAACTCATCTATTCATCCGTTTTTTGTTTTTGTTTTTGTTTGTTTTGCGCCTTCGTGAGCTTCGAACGGCACTTGTAAAGACAGCGAAGCAGATGTTATGTACACACAATGAAGGAAACTGAAACGTTTTTTCTCAGTAAGAACAAATATTTTATAAAGAATACG
The DNA here is from genome assembly GCF_052425735.1 of Oculina patagonica. NCBI lineage: Eukaryota > Metazoa > Cnidaria > Anthozoa > Scleractinia > Oculinidae > Oculina > Oculina patagonica. Next base: position 17,073,585 of record NC_135768.1, read on the forward strand.
TGGACAGCAACATTTTCCATTGAATCTCATACAAGCACTGGCAAACAGAATGCAACTTTGCTGCCCGTGACTTTAGTGTTCAGCAACTCGTCCTCCAATCTATTCTTGTATTGCTAGCTTTTTTCTCTTTTCTTTTCACCCTCAATACCCTCAACAGGACGGTAGAGGTTTGTTTTTCTAAAGCCATCTAAAGGCTGCTTGCAATTGTCTTAGAGAGCTTCGAGCGGCAGTTGTAAAGACAGCAAGGCAGATGTTTTGTCATCAAACAGTAACAAAACTAGACATTCCTTTTGAATAACAACAAATGTATAAAGAATACTGTGACGTAGCGATTTTCGATTTAAATTTGGTACTTCGAAAAACAGATTGCTTAAGATCAGATTAATGACTGTAGCTCATGTTGTTAGTTTTATAGCTGTGCATGGTGGAAATTAAAATAAAGGTAATCTCTTAGATATATCTAGACTGCTTGCTGCTTGCATTTATTGATTAAACAAGGCAGGAAAAAGTGCATTATCATTGAGTAAAGCAAGACATTTTATCCCTAAAATGCTTAGTAAATTATAAGAAGTTTAAATTGATTACAATTATGTCTGCAGCTTGCCACATTTTGTCTGAGTTTTTCCAAAACAAGAGCAGGTGCTGAACAAATGTTGTGAGAAAATTCTGGACAAAAAAAAACACTGTCTAAAGATGTTCCATGATCATAGATAAATCACCACTCCTTTGGCAAACTGCATTCAAAGGTGTTTCACCGCAACAGAAAGCGGAATTATTTGATGTTGTAAGGTATATAAAACGTTTGAGAAAGCTTCAGGTTTCTATTAAACGTTGACTATGAACCTCAGCGAGAAAGACAACAACGGATCAGCAGACCATCACGAAGACAACTCTACTCCTGAAACCATTATCATCATAAACTGCGTTATTAATCCTCCACTGATGCTTCTAACGATTATGGGAAACGCTTTGATATTGGCCGTCATAATAAGAACACCTTCCATTCACTCACCTTCAATGATTATGCTCTGCAGTCTGGCTGTTTCAGACCTTCTTGTTGGATTCATTACGCAGCCACTTCATCTTGCTAACCAACTCACGAAAGAAAACGTACCGATTTTGTCCCATCTTAAGCTTCTTGTGACGATTGGCCATTCTGTTTGTGGAGTCTCTCTCTTAACAATGACAGCTATAAGTGTGGATCGATTTGTGGCTCTTCACTGTCACATGAGATATGTAACTTTAGTGACTAAATCCCGGGTTAAATGTATTTTAGTAGTGATATGGTTAATTAGCTTCGGTGTCGCCGGATTCTTCTTTTGGAAAAATCATGTACATAGCTTAGTCTTAGGCGTTGGCACTGCCAAACGCCTTGTAATTTCCACGTTTTCTTACATCAGAATTTATCAAATCGTTCGCCGGCATCAGTTACAAATCCGCGCCCAACAACAGGCAGTGCAACGTTTCAATTCTGGTAACAACAAACAGGTAATGGAATTGAAAAAAAGTGCAATGAACACTTTCGTGTTTTATATCGTTTTATTGATATGTTATTTCCCAGCTTATATTGTAGTAACCCTTCAAGGAGTCATACGCAAGGCCTTACCACCAGAATGGGTTTGTTTTGCTACCATTTTTGTATATATGAACTCGTCTATTAATCCATTTTTGTATTGCTGGCGTCTTCGCGATCTGCGAACAGCAGTTGTAAAGACAGCAAAGAAGATCTTACGTAAGAACTAAATATTACTTCTCAATTATTCTCATATTAGAATTCATGAACAGCAAAGAGACTCATGTATAAAATGCGCAAACGTTTTATGGTGCTCAAGAATTTATAGATGACTGTTTAGTATTGCAGGCGGCGCAATCGATAGGTTTTTTATGTGTAGTTTCTCCCTTGGCAATGACATCCATCACTGCTAATCGATTCATGGCTCTTCACTTTCACATGAGACATGACACGTTAAGGAGGCTCGATGTAGTTTTTTTAGCCGAAGGGTGGTTGTTTTGAAAATTAAAATTATCTAGGAAGCCAATGTTCGATTTTTGCCAAAATACACCATAATGATCAACTATGACCAAATTTTATTTTTTTACCCGTCACTTTGTCACAAAGGTTACCATAGCAACCATTGACGTTTTCTTTTGTTCTCAAACAAGCTTGATTTTCTCGAAATCTAGATTGACTCTTGGTATTTATTTTTTGATATGTTCAAGTATAGTAGATTGACTACCTGTACACAAAATTTTAGGAAAATCTGTAAGAGCATTTTAGAGTAAATCAAGAATTAAGTTTTTGGTAATTTCTTATAATTTCCTACAATCGGCAGTCGATATATTTAAACAAATTAAAGCAAAAAGTCTTTCGCTTTTAGTTAATGGTCTTTGATGGCGTAAGTATTTATATTTCAGTGAGAGTAACTGTGCTCAAATAATATAAAACAATTTTAAAACGCCTATTTTATATTAAAACGGTGTTTTTCTGAAAATTTCATTCTTGATTTACTTGAAAACGCTCTTACAGATTTTTCTAAAATTTCGTCAACAGTTAGTCAATCTACTAAACTTTAATATATCAAAAAATAAACACCAAGAGTCAATCTAGATTTCGAAAAAATCAAGCTTGTTTGAGAACAAAAGAAAACGTCAATCGTTGCTATGGTAACCTTTGTGACTAAGTGACGGGTAAAAAAAAATAACATTTGGTCATAGTTGATCATTGTGGTGTATTTTGGCAAAAATCGAACATTGGCTTCCTAGATAATTTAAATTTTAAAAACCACCACCCTTCGGCTAAAAAAACTACATCGAGCCTCCTTAACAAGTAAACTCCAGCCTCGCGTTCCATAACATGGTAATTGTATAGTTAATACCCTTTCTTGATCAGGTTTTACCATTTGTAATAAGCGTCCTTGTAACTTTCTTGTAGATGACGCTTCAAAGCTTTATTACATCAAAAGTTATAGCATTGTTTGTTATAGATTCACACAAGACAGGAGACAGTGCAAAGCTTACATGCTGGAAATAGCACACATCATCATGGTGGGGCTGAAAAAAGTGACAAGAACACTACTCCGACTCGGGTTCTTCATCGCCTTAGTTACTGGATTAAGGATATCACAAGTTGGAGTATAAAAATGGTAGGCATAACTCTTATTTAGTTTATTTAAAAGTGCTAACTTTTGAAATATCTCGAACAGACCCACCGCACGTTTGATTTACTAATAAGTATTTTGTTTAAAATACTTAAAAGGGGTTATTCAAGTGAAACGGTTAGAAAAGAGATGCGGCATCCCTATTGTACGCATGTGAAAGGGGTTCCATTTTCTATGGAAGATATGTGAAAGGGTTCCTTTTTCTGTCAGAAAAAAGGTATATAAAAAAAATGGTAAGCGATTGCTGTGTCACAAAAATGCAGATTTGCGACACCGACTACAAAAGTACGGAAGACAACAAGACATTTTCTCCACAAGAGCTGCCGCCGACAATATAACAACTTGTAGAAAATTGCAAACTAATAGAAATTTAATTCTTATTGGCCGACCGCTGATATATATTATTTTCCATTGAAAAAAAAAAAATAACCATTGTTATCGCCTTATTCACCTGTTCTCTCTCAGGCAGGAATTATTAAAGAACGGAATCCACGAGGTAATATGTCATCTTTACATATAAAGCAGTAAACAAAACACAGCCCAGCAAGGAGCCTTTAAATTTAATGTCACGAATACCGTTTCTTGATATCTTACATCACTTATTTACACAAGATAGCTGCGATTTTTATTAACTTTTTATATTATAGCAATTTTAAAACCACGATGAACATGATGAATAACAACGTTTTTACGACCTTAACTTTTTAAATATTTACAAACACACCTGGTATTGTTTCGCTCTTGTCGTCGTTCGTAAACGTCCGCTCGGGATAAATTTCGTGCTCCGCTTTCTCCTCTCCCTGGTTTGTTTCAATGTCAATGACAGCAACCATTTGGTTGACATTTTGTTCCTCTGTCTCTCCTCCCTGGTTTGTTTCGATTTAAATGTTTGCATTCACTTGGTTGACATTTTGCTCCTCTCTCCCCCCTTCCTGGTTTGCTTCAATGTCAATGTTTGCATTCACTTGGTTGACATTTTGCTCCTCTGTCTCTCCTCTCTGGTTGGTAACGTTGGGCGCAGCATTTGGTGATCCAAACATTTTCTTTTCAAACTCTTCAGCTTCAGCGTGGTTTTTCTTCACAAGTAACTCGATAAATGCGACACGAAACTGTCTTAATCTGACAGTATAAATGAGCGGGTTTATAAAAGAGTTAACCAGTCCAAAAGAACAAGCAGAGAAATAAACTGCATAAATTGTGTCTATCGAGACTCTGTCTTCAAGAATGTTTTTGATTATTCTAAAACTAATTATAGGCACATAATTCAGAAACACTACTACAACAATAGTAGTGGTCAGTTTTAAGGCTCGTTTTTCCTTTAAAAACTCTTCTCTGGCTGCCACTGAAACTTGGTAAGATGCTATTTGCCTTTCATGTCGACGAGCCTCAAAATAAACCACTGCAGTGCAAATAGTAATTAACACTATAAATATAACTGCAAAGGAGTTTTGGATCCGCAGAAATAAGTTATGGTCGATGAAATAGAAAATGGATACCACTGTAGTCAAAATCCACGCAATGGCAGAAGCAATCAGCGCACGAGCTTTGGTGACAAATTGATCGTACCTGTAGCTTTGTTTGATGGCCATGTACCGATCTGCACTCATTAGCACCAAGTGAGAAAGTGACGAAAAAACAAAAAAGTTAATCGAAAATTGTGACGCATTTTGCAATCGACATACATCGTTTGTGGCTTCGCCTTGTAGTGCTACAATTACAACAGAGATCCAAAGTGGCTGGGCAAGTATTCCGACCATCGCATCAGTTGCTGCTAAGCATGCCAGTGCTATGTTAGACATGCTTTGCAGTCGTGCCTTGATCTTCACGGCGATCATCGTCAGCACGTTCAGTACAATCGTAAAAGGACAGGTCACTACGAGGATTATGATGTTGAAGACCATTACACTGTAGGCTTGTGTGGAAAAGTGCTTTGGAACCTCTCCGATGAAATCGTAAACGCCACACTCTTGGGGAATCGTGCTAGTCTGTAGCGACAGAGTTGAATTCATCTCGGTTTTTCCGCTTTGAATCTCCGATCGTTTGTGAACTGTTAACTACGCGAGAGACTTCTTCGATCTGTTTGTTATTAAGGTTCCGATGTGTCTTCAACAGTACCATGCGAACTAAGTTTAACTGTCATGTGTTTTCAAGTGGCTATGTGTGTTGTTAGTATCTGCAGTAAATTAACTTTTCGCCGACGAAAAACACTTTTAATTTGAACCTTTATATTCTTCCCAAACATGATTGGAAGCCTGATTTAAATGTTAACTATACGAATTGTTAAATTCACCAAAGAGTGGAGGTTTCTTTGTATAAAATAGTATTTGATCGATCGAAGGACTCTCTTTTTTTCTGGCTTAACACAGAGCGGCTGTGGTATAAAGCATGTTACAACACAGGTAGCGCAAGCTTGATAAACAAGTATGAGTATCTGTTGTATGCTAATACACAACACTTGAACTATAAGAATTTGTATGAAGAGAACTGTTGTATTAAAAAAGCCCTTGAAATATCAGAAGCCTCAACGGAAACATTAAGACAAACTACCGAAGCGAGATAAAATAGGTTTATTTCAAAATCGTTACTATTTTCAGGTGTTTGAATACAAACAGCCAATACTCATATATCGAGCTTGGGCTACCTGTGGTTTCGAACAACTGTTTCTGTATAGTTATGTTTCTTTTATGAAATCTCCATTTACTTATTAAAATAATTTCTTAAATGATTTATGGTAGAAAACGTGTCGTGAATTTTGTTAATCTGACAGAAATAACAATGTAAAATGAGTCAAAATGTATATGATTAATACGGTGTTTCTTCGAACGTTGATCTCGTATTCATATTCATTTATCCATAGTTTTATAATAACTGTATGCGTGTGGGAAGTTTTTGAACATGTCCATTGTTCAGCTATATGTTCTGTCGGTTTTTTTTTAATCCGGCAGCCCTAAAAACTAATTGGCCTGTAATCAGAGTCACTTCTCACTAAATTATTCTTTCTCGGAAACTTAAAATATTTTTTTTTCATCGGTAAAAATGGACTGATGCACCATAAAATCTATCAAACGAAGGTCCGAAGCTTGCATCTATGCATTTGCAACTATACAAGTATTAAAAAGCAACAGTTTTGAGTTGAATAACGTTTTAGTTTTTTTTTTTTTCGTTCAGTGGTCCTACACGTATATGATCTTCAGTAAGTTGCCACAAACTGAAAAGTACTGCATTTTTTAAGTTGGATACAATCATTTGTCGTCAACTTACTGACTGATTCAACTCTTGAATGGGAAATGAATCAATGTGAATGTGATTCATGATCGATGAAAGTGCCGTTTCTTCCTAACACTCGTATTTCTACTTTATTTTTACATGGTGTGAGCATTCTCTAAACATACCGATTGTTTAACCTCATGTCGGTTCTATTAACAGTAAGCCTGAAGTGTTGAAAATAATAAGGCTTTAATTAGTGTTTTTTCACTGGCAGACTTATTTCTGCTTCACATCAACAAAATAATTTACAAACAACTTGCGTTTAAGGAATTGTATCATATCAGGTTGCCAGTTCTTTAATTCCATGTCTTTCATAGCAGTGTTAGATAAAATCGATAAATTCCGATTAATAACAGCGTTTTTTGGTTACAAAATGAAGACAAGCTTATAGCGTAGGTCGGGTGGACATAAATAAGAACGTTATTGAAGCATTTAAGGCCTGGGCCGGACCAAAAACAAGAGGTTTTGCTCATTTGTATTGGGTTTGACTCATGTGAAGTTCGACGTCTGGCCCGGGCCTAAGAAATTCTAAATACAATCCATTGAACCAATCAAAACCCGAAGCAAGTACATGTAAAGCCGGTATGAAGCGTGGAAAACTGACGTATGTTAGCGAGCCGCTATTCGTTAATTCAGAAAGTGGCAAAGAGTTTTTAACCAATCAATAAGCGTTGTATTAAATGGCTATGCAAAACCAAAGCAAGCGCGAATTACTTTCGGCGTTCGCATTAAATGTAACACAAATCACGTTGACAAATTAATGGAAATTTCCACCGTTTACTTAATGGCAACTTTAATCCTTCTTTAAAAGCTGATTTGTATTTGATTTGTATAGGGTAATTGGAAATTATGACAAATTTGGGATCAATTCGACGAAATCTGCGAACACTGAAATATTCGATATTATGTAATAAATTTTCAGAAATTATATGCAAACATTTCAGTGTGGAATGGCATGAGACAAGCTTTTGTGTTTATAACGAACGAATTTTATAAAGTTCAATTTGCTAATGGGGCTGTTATATTTCCCGTTTTGAAATTGGAAGAATAAAAGATTACAAGATGCATGCATTGCTGATAATTTTACAATTAAACCTAAATGTGAAATTTACATGTTAACTTTTGTGGCGCTTTAGACGTGTTAACATTAAGAAAGTAAGATAAAATAAAAATAAAAATGCCAATGATCATTACGTAATATCATCAGCTTCCCTTATCACCTTGTAATATAAGCTGCTATTTTGTAAAATTTATTAGCAGAGCTCCAGCGCGCGCAGCGCGCCAGCGGAGCACCATGGATAAGAAATTTACGGAAAGCCATCAAGCCGAAAAAAATTAGTTGTCCCGCGAGCGAACGCCCGAAAGTACAGACTCTGACGGAGGGATAGGGGACCAAAGGCAAAATTACTTGCGCGATGTTTACTGCGTAAGTTAAATGGCGAGCGAGACAGAAGTCAATTCTTCCAAAGTATTCTACAAATATTAGTAGCTTACCTCAGATTTTACTTGTCATCATCAAGAATCCAAAATAGTTGTGTTGAAAACAAGTTTAACTCAGAATCGATGAATATCGTGAATAAAGCGAGGTTTCGTTAAGTGCAAAGCGACGACAAAGCAGAAAAGCTTTACCAAAAGTATCATAATTTCAGCTTATCTTATTTTTTTTTTCTAACAAAAACAAATTTCAAGATCAGCACGCGATGTATCGCGAGCTAGGCCACACTGTAACTCGTAAAGATGAATTAGTGGAGAGTGAAAGTTGCTTGTAAATCTCTGCACACGGCGAAAGAAGAAAGATGAGGGCCGCTGAAAAATTTTTAATTGTGATGCGTACGTGCGTACGTGAGCAGCCCAATTCAGTGCAGCGGTACCAATTTCAACTTAAGAACCAATCACAATCCAGAAAAGGAAAAATCCAGTAAATTAAAGAAATGGGGAGCTCCGATTTTAGGCTTGCCTAAATCTATATATTATCACTCAAGTCTCAATTCGATACAGTTTGCATAGTTTATCAAAGAATCAAAATCAGACTTCAATCAGGCTTTTTTGATAAAGTTTTGCAAGCGTGGTCTGCACTTCTGGAGGTTAGTGAATCGAATTTAATGTCATTGTGACGTCACTTATTTGATTTAATTAGTTGCAAATGCGGTGCCTTACATCAATATTTCAATCAAGTTTGGATGTATAACCACAAAATTTTGAAAGCTTCGTGTTTGATACAATCTTATCTCCTTGCGAATTGGAAACTATTAAATTGCGCTGACATCTATTATTCCGAATAAATTTGCCATTGAGGAACCACAATCTTGAATTCCTCGGAATTTATTTATTTAATTTTTTAACATAAAAACGAAGCAAGTGAACTGTAAAAGTTAGTGTTCCTTGTTAAAAGAGGCTTTACAATCAAAGCATATGAGCAATAATGACCAACAAAAGGAAAGGGAAGAAGTAAAATTGTCATCAAAGTGAGCCGTCTAGGAGATTTTAAGCTCCTGCGCCTTTTTGTTAAAGTTTTAAAAAAGCAAAGCTGCATGCTGAGGACGTAATATTTATCTCCACATGCATACAAATTATTTTAATTTTGGTAGCATGAGCCTAACGACAATACTTTAATGTAATCGTATTTTAAACTTTTCAATTAAAGATTTATTTTGTTTTGTATTATTAGGGATTAATTTTTAACCGCTTTCACTTAAAGACCAAAGGATCGACTAAGTTGCAAAGGTGATGGCTATTTCTTAAATGAATAGAAATCTCACAAGGTTACTATGTTAAGTTTACAACTCCGCTGCCTTAGTTGACATGTTATAATTTCCTACTTTTTGAAACATATATAGGCATGCCAAGTAAAACTCGGCGTGCTTATTTACATTAGCTTTAGAAATAGCATAGCAAAATAATCGTACTTTGTGTAAATATGCATTTCAACGTGTGGTCTTCTATTAATTATTGGCATGAGCGATTCGTCAAATTTCCTCAAAGGATATGAAAAGGATATGAAAATTGCGCCATTGTTATGAAGGAATTTGTGATACTTCTTAATGTTGGGGGTATTTAATACAAATCCGTGACAACAAAGATATTATGCATTGTTTTAAGAGTATATGTATTTGATGAGGCAAGCCACTTGTGGATAAAGGTTTACGTGTCAGCCGAGGAAGACCTCCAAACTTGCCTACAAGGTGTGGTTTTGTGTTGGCTTCTCCACATTTCGATTAGCTTTGTTATATGCCCTTTACTGGAAAGAAAAGGAGAGTTATTCAGTCTTTTCTGGTGTAAAAAGAAACTGTTTGACAAAAAATATTCGCATTGGACGTGAAAATGAACAACACCGTCCGAAACAACAACGAATCGGCAGACTTTTATATAAACAATCAAGGCAACCATATTCAAAAAACTGTTGTCATGATGAATTATGTTCTTAATACTCCACTGATGCTTATATCCATTCTGGGCAACGCTTTGGTATTGGCCGCCGTAATGAGAACTCCATCCATTCGCTCAACGTCAATGGTTATGCTCTGCAGTCTCGCTGTTTCAGATCTTCTAGTTGGACTCATCGCACAACCGCTTCATATTGCTAGATATCTTACGGAAGACCGTTTCGTTTACCATGCAGCACACACCGTAGGGTTCTCTTTATGCGGAGTTTCGCTTCTGACAATAACAGCCATAACTGTCGATCGATTTCTGGCTCTTCGTTATCATATGAGATACGCTACTTTAGTGACTGAGTCACGGGTCAGGTATGTTTTAGTGATTATTTGGTTGGCTGGCTTTGGTTTGTCAAGTTCTGAGCTTTGGCATGAGAATGCCCTTCACTTGATAGCCGCAGTTGTTACTGTTATTTGCCTAACAATTTCCACATTTTGCTACATTACAATTTATCGAACTGTTCGCCGACATCAATCACAGATTCACGCTCAACAACAGTCGTTTGTAAGTTCCAACATTGAAAATAACGCAAGCATGATGCGACTGAAAAAAAGCTCAATGAGCACTTTCGTATTTTATTTCTTTTTGATTATGTGTTATTTTCCAATGTATACAATATTGACTCTTAATGGATTTCATGGAATCTCAGGCATGGACCGAACTATCCAGTGGGCCATTGCTAGCACTGCTGTATTTATGAACTCGTCCATCAATCCATTTCTGTATTTCTGGCGCCTTCGAGAGATTCGAATGGCAGTTGTAAAGACAGCAAAGCAGATGTTTTGTAAACAAACTGAGGAAAACTAGCCAGAGTAGGTGGTACATAAAAGTCGGCCTTATGTGTTTGTATTATTTTTTTATCCACGACTATAACAAAATGTTAATTGCGTAACTGTTACGTAGGATGACTAAATATGGGCATCGCAAGAGAGAAGAACCACGAGGTTTTTAGGGCAGCCATAATGGAAGTTTCTGTTTCGTTTATTGGCAATATTTCCGTTTTGTGGACACAGTGTTAACCATTGCCTACAGGCAATGACTGTTGTGGACTGCTGTGGTTTGAAGAAGCTGTGCCGGCAGACAAATAAGAACACTGAACTTTATGTTAGTTATTTTTTGTATCGAATTGTGTTCACCCAATGATTAAGCTTACTTTAGTTTGTAAAATAAATTTAGTGTTGTTGTTGTGGTGAAAATATCAACTTGTTACCCATCCGAACAGTAACAATCTTAATCCAAAAACAGATTTGAAATACAAATTCATAAAAACAAGCACCAGAAATTCAATAATCACTGAGACTACTACTTGCAAAATAATATTTAAAATAATCGGGCAAAAAAAAATATTTTGAGAGATGTGAATTGCTACGGCCTTAATCCGGAGCACCAAAAAAGTGAACCAACAGAAACAAAGAAACAAACTAGTTTAGTAGTTCCTTAGTCGTTTCAGAAAGGGTGAATATTTATATTTTTAGCAAAAGGTTCAATGAGGATTAGGGAGAGCGAAAACCACAACAAGTATTTTCTTCTTAATTCGAAATATTAATATATGTTAATATAATCCGAGAACAAAGCAAAACACCAAAACAATTTCGCCCCATTGATAAAGTTTTCTTCTCTTCACTTGTCTTCTTAACAATCATGTATTAAAATTACAAGTAGAAATTGTATGCTCGTTATGGAGAAATAGCCTTATAAAGATAAATACGGGTTGCTTTGTAGCACTTTGGATCCAATGTTTGGTTACGTGCGTTATTAAAGTTCTTGACTTTAAAAATTAAAACACATTTCTGGTAAGACCCCCAATGGATACACCACAATGATGATGCTTCCAGCACGGAATTTGCAATCGTTAAGCTCCTTCATAACCACCTCACCATACGTATAAAGGACAAACACAGGTAAAAAAAGTTATGTCAGTGAAGTTTTTTGACCGAAAAGTATAAGAAAAATCGGAAGAATAAAGCGTTCTCTTTTAGATTGCGTGTGAAACGTAAACAGGATATTTTGCTTATGTGAAAGTTGAGACGGTTTAATTAGTCAGTTCCTACGTCCTTGTTATTTTAAACTTTAAAATGCACGACAAATTTAAATAAGATGCCATAATTAGCACTTAAGCTTAACGGAATGGCACAGCACGCCACTGCTCGCCATTTGTGATAGGTTCAATGACAATTAATAATTAATTGTTACGTCTTGGTGAGGGATGGTTTTGGAAAAACTCCAACATTATTTTTACTTGACAAATGTTCATTAAGCCCACTCAAAACCGCTGTTTTACCACAGAGTCATGCATATTTAACCGCATTAAGTTGTGTCTCTGTAGGATCATATGTCAGTAGGTTTTTTTTTTTATCATAAGGTATTATTTTTAGCAAGCAGATCAAGGAACACTTTAAACGTTTCAGTACTCTTGGTTTCAAGTTTTCGACGTGCAACGGTTGTATGTTTGCGAACTGTCTTTAAGATGAAAAACTACACCAATGACAATGCGAGTAGTGAAGGGAGCCACGCTTCTCGTGTTGAAACTACCGTTATTATCAACTGTGCTATAATTGCACCACTTATTCTTATATCCATCGCTGGTAACTCACTAGTGCTAGCTGCCATCAAAAGAACTTCTTCTCTTCGTTCACCGTCTATAATCTTCATCGGCAGCCTCGCTATATCAGATCTCGTTGTTGGTTTCATTGTTCAGCCGCTCTTCATCGCTAGAGAGCTTACAAACTTGGATCTTGTCAAGTACGTGTTGGAAACAACAGCATATGGTGCTTGTGGATTTTCACTTTTTATCATGACAGCCATTAGTGTCGATCGATTTGTGGCCCTTCATTACCACATGAGATATCCTTCTATAGTGACAGCTACGCGCGCCAAATATTTAACAACATCTGTGTTTTTAATTAACGTCCTCGCATCTATTATTTACTTTTGGAATCGGATGGTATATTTATTCGTTATGGCCACTGGCATTTGCATTTGTCTGCTAACATCCGTTGCCTTTTATATCAGAATTTACCAAATTGTTCGCCGTCATCAAATTCAGATTCATACTTTACAACAAGCAGTTAAAAGATCCGATGCAACAACAACTGTTAATATGACTCAGTTGAAAAAGAGTGTTGTAAACACTTTTGTATTTTTTATAGTTATAGTTATGTGTTATTTCCCTAAAGTTATTTCCTTGGCTGTTTATAATCTCTCTTTTGAGAATTGGACAATTTCGTGGAAATTTGCAAATACTGCGATTTTTCTGAACTCGTCCATTAACCCGATTTTATTTTGCTGGCGTCTGCGTGACCTACGAACGGCAGTTTTAAAGACAGCGAGGCAGCTTCTATGTAGAAAATCGGAGTAAAAACAAAACAAAAACAAAGAAATAAAACAATAAAAAATACAAAGTTTTAAGTCAATTGGAACAGTCAACCGTGAACAGTCAGGGCCGTAGCTTGCAAGAGGCAAGACGAGGCACTTGCCTCGTCTTGATTTTCACCAAAAACAAAAACAAAATACGTCATAGTTGGAATAATAATCCACAGTTTAACGAAATTCATTTTTCTGAAGAAATTCGTCATAAAAAATGCTGAGATAGCGTTTCACAGCATCTTTACCCCTAATATATGCGGCTCGCGCCTTCGGTGATCGAAGATGTTGCCTCGTCTGTGCCAAAAATTTTACTGTATTTTACCTTTAGGTTTTAGATGTTTTATATATATGTATACTTTTTGTTTTTTAATTAATTCCTGTAAAGCGCTTTTGATCTGTGCATGTAAAAAGCGCTCTATAAATTATTAAATTATTATTATTATTATTACTACGGCACTGGCAGTGTTTCTGGGTTTAACATCTTACTCTCCAATAATTGTAAAGCTTAAAAGATGCATTACTAATAATAACACTAATCTAACAACATCTATATAATTTGCTTTATATATTATTTTCATAACTGTTTTAAGACCAATGGAATTGTTATGGTTTTTGAAATCACTAATTCAAATCCAACCCTTCCTCGTCAGTTTTGACAGTACTTTTTTATTTGCAAGACATGTTTCGATCGTTCCAACGATCATCTTCAGTTGTGGGATCGTTTACAGTTGAAGTTGAATTTTTTACAAGCAATGGCGTAACATGCGTGATACGCAACATTCGTGATACATTTTAAATTTAACGTGCAGCATTTAAATGCGCGAGACATGGAACAATGCGCGCGAGTATAAATACACGGCAAAGAAATTAAACAGTAAAAATAACTAAGTAAATTACAATTATTACACAAAATGATGCAAATAAATTAAATTAAATTAAAGGACACTTATTATAAGAAAATAACATAATACTAAAATGAAAGAGTTAAGTCAGCATGTTTGAGCTGCTTATTTAACGTGGGGTTTTCCCAGCGGATGTGGACAGCCTCTTTTAAAATTAGCTGTAGTCTATTGGGTGCGGAATCTACAATAGAAAAGCAGTTCTTAGATGCAAGCCTACGGCATGCCTCAGACTGCTGCAGATGTTGGTAAATGTGTGAGTTCCTGTCCCTACTCAGATGCTCACGAATGCGCGTTGAAAGATGACGGCTAGTTTCGCCGATGTAACAGGCATTACATCCTGCACAAGAAAATTTGTAGACAACGCGCGAACGGAGATCGAGAGGAACAGGATCCTTCACACTGAACATACTACTCACTTTAAAAGACGAAAAAACTAACTTCATTTCAATGTTAGTACAATAACGGTGGACAAGTTTACGCAATCTCTTCTGAGCTTCTGCAGAAAAGAATCCTACATAAGGTAACTTAAAATAATAAGATGAAACGGGTTGTTGAACCCGAGAGCTATCTGATGGGCGGACTTGAGCTCTGCTTACGTATTGGTTGACAACTTTATCTATAATGTGAACAGGGAAAAGGTTTTTACGTAGGATACGAGTGAGGTTCTTAATATCATAATGAAAGCCCAACCAGGAATTGTTGATTTTGTAGACCCTGTCAACCAGTGTTCTTACAAGACCAATTTTGTAAGAGAATGCAGTAAAACTAAAATAGTTCGTAAGGAGCCCTGTGAACGTTTTCTTACGGAAAACTGAAGTCTGGAGATAAAGAGGATTGTTATGAACTAAGACATCTAGGAATGCTAATTTATGATCTACCTCTTTCTCCATGGTAAAACGTATGTTCGGGTGTTGAGAATTGATGAAGTTGTAAAATGACACAGCGTCTTGTTCTGTCTCAAACACACAAAAAGTGTCATCGACATATCGTCGATAGTACAAAATCCTTGAATCCTTGTAGTTCTCTAACCATGCATTCTCATTATGCCCCATGAAAAGGTTAGCCAATACAGGGGCAAGGGGTGAGCCCATAGATACCCCATCTACCTGGTCATAAAAAGATCCTTTGAACAAAAAATGTGTTTGCGCTGTGGCAAAACGAAAAAGGGTTCTAAGCTCATCAGTAATTAGCTTAATATCACTGTTACCCTCCTTAACGTACTTAACTGCTAAATCAATGGATTCATCTAGAGGTATATTCGTAAATAAGCTTTCAACGTCAAATGAAACCATAAAATTACCTGATACCGGTATATCTTTGATTTCATTAACAAACGTGAAACTATCCTGAGTACAATAATTAGATGGAATGTGTGGTTGTAAAAGAGAGCAAAGATACTTAGCTAGTTCATAATTATAAGTCCCAATCGACGAAACAATAGGTCTGAACGGAGGCATCGAGTTCGGTCCACGTGGCTTGTGCATTTTTGGAAGTCCGTAAATCCTGGCTGGCTGGGAACCAGATGGGAAGATTTTTGAGTACACGTTTGGTTCCAAGTGTCCTTTAGATTTCAACTTCCTCAGAAATCGTTGGAGCTGACCCTCGCGTAACAAGGTAGGATCTTCTTTAATTGGCTTTTTATTTAATGTAACTGGTTTATTAAGAATTCGTTAATTGCTTTGCTTTTCCTTGCTCCCGTATTAAAACAGGACCGATTAACTTTTGGTCCGATATCAATTTATGTTAAGATGCGGTTGCAGGAATTACCAGGTGTGTGCCGGTACTTGTCTTGGTACCAATTTGCATTTCACTTGTAACTTAGTTTCAAGATAAATTATGTATTCCATATGTATTTTTACTCTTGTTATAATTAAATGATAAGAGTATATTAATGTAATATTGCCCTCGTACATTGTTTTATCTTGTCGTGTTATATATTTACTCTTGTGTGTGTCCCCTAGCTTGTTTCTGACTGCGGAGCCTTACATTACCCCAAATTAAGAGGTGTTATAATAACATGTTAGATTGACATTAAATTGGCAGGTTCCTAACGGGTGGCCAGGGAATAATGTGTCAAGAGTAAGTTGCGAATATGATGAACTTTCCGCAAGAAAGAATATCTTTGACAAAAAAGTAAAGCATTGGGTCTATTATTGAGTCTATTAGTGAGTCTCAGTAATTAGGAAATATAGCCAAAATGCACACTTGAATGATGTCGTTTGATATCCCTGTTTGACTAGAACTACCCAAAATTTATTTTGCCTCTCTTTTTTATTATTTACATTTGAAACCACTGTGGGGCTTAAATAACAATTGTAGAAGAAAGGATAACTGTTATGGGGGAATTAGCTCGGTTGTCAAGTTTATTGCAAAGCAAGCTCACATCAGGTGTTCTGATGACAACTCTACTTTAACCACTTTTGTCTTTGCATCGTTTTCACTACATTATCTGATGAATTTACAACTTATAAACCAGATTGTATCGAGACCAGATTGTAACCATCAATTAACTGTCAAAATGTCAAAACCCAGCAATTTAAGCTGACGTAAACTAATGCGCAGAAAACCCTACGAACAAGTGCTCCTGTTCAAAATACTACTTTGATCTTTTCCATCGAGGCTATTTGCAGTGTCGAAATATTTCTCTTTCTAGATTTTTATTCTCATCCCGAAAACGCCTAGCTAAAAAAATCAACACGAACAATGTAATATTACAGAGAGGAATTTTTACAGAATTAAATCAAACTTTATTAACAACTTCACTGTTAATTCAAAAGATCTGTTTTGGCCCCAAAAATGGGGCCGAAACGGTGAGTAAAATACGGTACCTTTTTTAGGGCTCTTTTAGCCCTTTTGTAACAGAGCTTTTTTGGCCCCATTACAAAGGGCTGAAGTGGCCCTTTTCGGGGAGTTCAAATGACCCAAAAGAAGAGCCATTTTGGAAAACTGTGGTGCTATTTTGGATTTTAAAAGATCTGAATAGACCATTTGCATTATGACGTAAATGCGCAAAGACTTCTGGTAGTTGTAGTTAGGTTCGCGGGAAATTTTGAATCGTCATCAAGCCCGCTTGCCCAAGAAAACAGTGATGGAGGTAAAGAAAATTACTCTCACCGAAGAAGACGTCCCTGTGGCTTCATTTAAAGCGCAAAAAGCAACCTCTCAGTATAAAACCAAGTCCGTTAAAATGAAAAAAAGTTATGCAAGAAATTGTATATTTGCTGGGTTGCGTTTTGTAGTGAAGTTTCAACGAGTGTTTCCTCCAGTCGAGTCTCAGTCGCGTGGTTATTTAATTAAATTCCTCAGTAAAACTTTTGCTTGCCAGGTATTTTCAAATAATATACGAAGACGCAATATTTTACCATTTCTAAACATGGGGGAGTACAGTACATGATGTCTACACTCGTAAAAATCTTTGAGGCTCACCTTAATTTTCGAGTCGCACAAGTATTTTAAAAATCGTTCATCAACAAGATTATGGAAATAAAATTATATTTGCTCGCACGACCCTCGCTCGGATTGAAACCACAACTGCTACTCGACGAGTTGACATTTCCAGTACAAAAACAAGAAAACTTCTTTGTTAAAGAATATTGCAATTACAGTTCTAATTTGATGAAAAAATACAATTTTAAGATAAAAACTAATAATCTGTATTCAACTGCACAGGGAAGTTTTGATTGATCAGCTTGAAAATCCTTTATGATTGACCCTTCCTGATTCATCGATGAAGCTCGATTGAACGAGGAAAATTATTTGACTCGTTTCTCTGTCTCACTGTAAAAACAAATTAAACTGACAGTCCCGCCGAGCTATCATGATATACGGTAAATTTTCTAAGCTTTTCAGTGAAGAATTAATTCATCTGCGATCGATGGAAGCGATCGTTTGTTGAACGTCTGAAAATAGATGATGAACAAAGTCAATGGCTTGCCTTGCTTTCACTTGATTCCACACAAATTTAGTTATATCCTCGACTCGTCCTTTCAAGCAATCTGTTTCCAGTGCGCGATTTTTTGAAGCTGTGATATTAGGCTAAAATTATTTACGAAGAGAAGTTGTCGGCCGCGATGAATGAATTTCTACCAAGTCAACTCCGCCACACAACGTTCATATTAAACTTACTTGAACACGAACAACATTTGTCTGTCTTGGTTAAAACACAGAACTCAGTCAATTTGCATTCCAAAGCTATCATCCTGTTTTCTATATTTTTGACAGGTAACTGAAAAAATACATGTTTAAACAAATTTCGAAGCGACAAGAGCGTAAACTTTGCAGCTCAACTTCAGATCAAAATAAAAGTAGGGGTGGTGAATGGTCCTTCAAAAACTACGTGTCTCGCAAAATTTTAGCCAAATTTCAGGGGTCTCGTCGTCTCGAATTTTTCTTTGACGCGTTCTCGCAGTCTCGATTTCTTTTGCAAGGCTAAAAAGGTCTCGGGCTCGCAGAAAAGATATCAGTCTCGCCGTCTCGCAAAGTCTCGCGTTTACCATTCGACACCCCTAAAAGTCCTGGATGTCCACCTTCACGCTTGGCTGCCCTTAGCCAATCATAAGCCAGAAATGGTGTTTTCCCGCGAACCTAACTACAACTACCAGAAGTCTTTGCGCTTTTACGTCATAATGCAAATGGTCTATTGGCCCTAACTTAGGGGCCGAAACGATACTGCTTTTCTTAAATAGCCCTCATAGGAGCCGTTTCTAACCCTTCTAAAGCAGTAAAAATGACACTCATTTTGTAGTAGTTTTGGCTCATGCTTAGCTTAAATACATCTACCCGTCAGAACTAAATCAGCACCAGCATAGCTGCAATGGCACTTGCTATCAGAGTCGATGGTTGTCTACTTGCTATATGGCTGTCATAATGACCACTACAGTCCTCATAATAACCCTTACAGTAGCCAATTCCAACTGATAGCTAGGGACAAAAATAGCACACTTTTTGTGACCAAATGAGTCCTAAAGGTTTTATTTTTCTGTCTAACCACTCTGACCACTCATGTACTTAGCACAGGTCTTCAAGATACATGTGAATGTTATTGTAACATGATTTTTTAGGAGTCATTGTGGTATTTTACTTGCACACAATCATCGCAGCTTTGTACTTTTTATTACATGATATTACAGTTGGTGAAAGGCTTTACTTACTGCCAGCATGCTATATGTTTCTTTGTAAAAATGCAATATTGTTATTATATGCTTAAACTTTAATCACACAATGCTCTGGTATAGAATACTGTACAACACCACTCCTTTGCACACAACAAAGAATTTGTCGAAGTCAAAACTTCCAATGGCAACAATTTGTGGTTGCACAAAAATGGCAAGGTCATCATCAACCGAAGCAGCCCTCTGCAGAAAAAAAAAAAACAAGAGATAAGTCCCCTTACTACATACAGTTGACCAAATTAAACTAAATGTAAACCGCTAAAGTACATGTAATAACAAGTTACACTTACTAAACAAGATAAAGTCAACTGTACATGTAAAAGTCCTTGTTGTTATGATATTCAAGTATTTTTAAACTATATAATGTAGTACATTTGTATATATGAAGTACTGCCCCAACCAGCAAATAAAAATAACTGCAAGCAAACCAGAGTGGAAGCTTCATGTACACATAACTGCAAGCAAACCCGAGTTAAAGCTAACCACGAAAAAAATGCAAGATGGATTAGTGGCACACCGTATTTGAGAGGGGGGCCAACCTTGTTCCCAGGGTCTCTCCCCCCAAGTGCACAAATAAATAGACATTACCAGATACCAGATAACTGGCAATGTCTCAGCTTTAGCAATGCAGATACATTGTATCAAAAAAAAAAATAAAAATAAAAAATAAAAACCTGTACACTGTACATCTATAAAATGAGCTTATTTTTAAATTATTAATTTTTTACAAACCGGGTTAAAAAGTTTCCACAAAACTTAACTCGGTTAAAGTATGGTTAGGATAACTAAATCGGTTAAACTTTTTTAGAGGCCGCATTAAGATCAGACAAGACTGAAGTGTTGTCATGATTTAGCTACTTGTAAAGAAATGAAATGGCTGGCTATCTTAATCATGTTAGTTATCATATGCCCGATTCTTTTTCTGCTTTTGAGATTTATTTCAATTTCTTCCTCTACAATAATTTGTCCAGGGTGTTCAGAAGTAAATGATGAACAGGTTGAACTTTCACCACCCTCTGATGAGTGAGGGGATTGTGGTGTTTCAAGGCGTGAATGAACCGTGCAAACTTGCCTGTTATAGCGAAGCTGCAGGCCAAGCTGAAGCTTGCTGAGGATACCACGATAGCCCTGACTGAGCCAAATAATTGTTGCCCCGGTTCTCGAGTTCTCTAGTAGTGAGGGAAATTATAGAATTAAGCCATGAATTGTGTCCAGATGCCATGTTTGCGTGTGACAGAAAACGAAATCTCATCTCACACAGTGGTGATTGATTGACGATTAAAACAATAGTTGAATCTGATAAGAAACCGCTAACCTGGTTAAAACTACCCAGAAAGGTAGTTTAGAATTAACCTAACCGGGTTAAAAAAATACATTGTTCTTTAATTAATTTCCATGGGAACCACTAACTTGGTTAAGGGTCGGTTAACTCTTCAAATATGCGGCCGCATCAGACAGTTTTGATAACCCAGTTAACTTTAATTGATTAATTGGAAGTAACCCGGTTAACTCACCAAGTGCGGCCGCGGCCATTGTAAGCTAAACAGTGGCTTTAAGTTGTCACACATTTAAATGAGTAAGGTACTACAGTCAACTTCCACTATAATGGACACCTTTTGGACCAAAGTTTGGTCTCTGTTATGACAAAATTCTGCAATAGGCTTGGCAGGGGTTATTGCTGTTCTCATTCTCTGAGACTTCAACTCCTATCTGTAACAACAGGATTTTCATAATAGCAAGATGTCTGCAAGGCAGGAGTAGACTGTACTGACTACTCTAGCTATCCCTCCTATTTACTGACCTGTAGGATTTGTCTTCTTCACTAACAGTAGCTTTCCTGCTACTGTATGGTTTTACACTGTATGAAAAAACAAAAGTTCAATAAATGACTTAAGACATGTTTTGTCTAACAAAGCTATTAATTTAAATTACAATTGTACATGTATGTAGACAGTATCTAAACATTATTGAGCTACATGTGGTACGTGTAAATCCATTTTTCAGACTTGCTGGGATGCAACTGTGTAATGCAACTGCATTGTCTACCACAGTGAATTTCAATGGGAATTACAAAATAATTATAAGCATCACAATAGGCACCGATGTAAACATGCTTAATTAAATAAGCTGTTCAAAAAACACTTTAAAGAAAAAATAAAGTCAAGCTTAGACAAGGACAATGTATATAAACCTGTACATTCCATAAAACCTGTTACTACCAAATTAGGTAGACTGTTTTTTCGGAGCCGCACAAAACAGTTGTCGTTGGCGACAAAGACGTGTGTTTTGGGTCACGTGGGTTACAGCTGTCAAATGAAAAGGTAAACGCACGTGAGCACATTCCTTTGCTCGTTGAAACAATGAAAACACTTCTGATTGGTTGATCTGTAACTGCCAAAATTTTGAACGTGCGTCAGGATGGTTGTCCAGGCCCCTGGGGAATTGAATGTCTGTGCTTTATGCAAATCAAAGATTGTGCACACAATCGTAATATGTGCAGTTTTTGGATGTATTTCTGTTTGGAGACGACATCAACAGTCTCGGAGCAATTATTTTTCACTTAAATAAGCATGCTTAATGTATAACGATGTTTAACAACAGAGAATGATCCCAAAACAGCACTCATTACAATTACGTGACACGACCTGAATTTGCATAAAACCGCAGACATGTCTAGTCTCCGGTGAATGAATTAACGGTCGAATGATCGCAGGTTATACGACGAGCAAAGGAATGTGCTCACGTAAGTTTACCTTTTCATTTGACAGCTGTAACCCACGTGACCCAAAACACACGTCTTTGTCGCCAACGGCAACTGTTTCGTGCGGCTCCGAAAAAACAGTCTACCTAATTCGGTAGTAACCTCTCAATCGTGACCTTAGAATATTAATTTATGACTACTTCATTCATTCAAATGCCAGAAATAACATTTCCTCTAGCTCACAAAAAGGAATTACACTGTACATGCAAATGGCTGTTATTCAAATACCAGGTAGTGTAACCCTTTGGGCTTTTGCATAAAGCCAATGTGTGAAGAAATTGGGACACTGCATCTATAGTTAATGCCGAATAAGATTTTGGAGAACTTGGCATTAATTAGGCAAGCTAGTGCACAGAGACATATTGCAGTCAACATTGTGATTTACATGTATCAATGCCTAACAAGGTAGGATACTATAAAACAACAATCACCATTCCAAACAAAAAAAGGCTTAGAATAATTGTTGACAAAAAGCTGTTATTGAGAGACTACAGCAGTAGTTGTGAATCCCAATAACCTAATGATTATTAATTGTGAGCAATTTAACTTTTTAAAATGAGTAAACTGTATTAAACTATGTGACAATTAATATTTTGTGCAGAATTCAACTTAAAAATGATATAGATGTATATAATAAAAGGAACCAGGCAGAAATTGTTACAGGTAGTTTTAAAATACAATGTAAATGATAAAATCTGGGATTTTACTTACCTTTGGACATCCCAACAATAATTTCCATCTGAAAATAACAACATAAAAGTATGAGCAATTACCGGTATATCGTTTCACACTCAATTTCCAAGACATTTCAATATACAAAATAATGGAGAAATTCAATTAAGACAGTAATTATGGCAAATCAAGGTTTCTTGTCTAAAGCGGTTTAATTTTGTCTGTATACATGTAAACCTTATTGAACAAAATTTTTTAAATGGCTTTTGATGCTCAAGATGTCACACATGTAAAATTTAATAATGCTTTTTAGTTTAACATGTTCGGTAAATCAAACTACACTGCACATACATGTACATGAATATTTATGGACCTTGGTGAAATAGGTATACACGTGTTATAGGCCTTTACATGCAGCTACTGTGCAGTGTAGTGCAGTTCAGTGTAATTTATCAATGCTTTACAGAAGGACACCTTAGCATAAAGCTAAACACCAACCTGGCATAAACCTTAATCACACCAAACATGTAAAGCAGCACTGCACCAAAAGTAAAGGGCTCAGGATATAAATTATTGTCATAATAATAGTCAAGGTACATGGCACTAAACAGTGTGATTTAACAATACCTAACAGGATAGGATACCTTAGCATAAAGCTAAACACCGCCCTGGCATAAACCTAAATCACATCATAAAGCAGCATTGCACCAAACGAAAAGGTCTGCCAAATAATTATAGTATCAGCCAATGCAATTTCTTAGCAAACAAAAACAGACATATTCAATGTAGATCATACGATATCTGCTATATATTCAATTAGTCTTTAAGGTTTATTATTTACACAAGGCACATAATCAGTAAAACTGTTCTTCCTAGTGACCCTGGTACATTATCAGTTAGTGAAACATGTAAATTTCATTCCAGCCTAGAAACAATGAACCACTTTTTCACGACTAACATGTACATTTACGAAGATGTGTCTTCATATTTAATATACCATTTAGCATCTCAAAACTTGAGGAATTCTTACCTTCACAGTTGACAATCTAGGATTAGTAATCACTTGGTTCAGGCAGCGCATGGACACAATCGAGCTTACCTTGGTCAACAAGAACGGTCGAAACAGGCGTACAAATCTGAGATCCGATGCAAGGAGGCTCCATACAGCTGCTTAGCTCTTAGAACTGCGCTTTACGAGAGTAAAACGTTCTTTTCCGTGCGTAAAAATTAACTCCAGTGATGAGGAGCGACCTTCGAAACCGTTGCTTTTCAGAATCAAGCGCCAAAAGTACCGAAAGGGACGCCGGGAAGAACGTATATTGCGCATGTTCCGTCCAGAGCCTCTCGGCCAGCGCAAAATTAAAAGGCACGCAACGCGCGCAACGAAAAATATAATCGTAACAACGGAATCTATCAAACAACAGAAAATCATGAGAAAACAAAACATTTCTCGACACAATCATATTTTAATAAAAAGGGGGATAAATTCAATAATCATGAGTCCATCCCTGATATCTGTACACATTATAAGTCGACTGAAACTGGGCTTGTTTCTCAAATTTTAAATCACGCCTAATTGTGTCGGGATATCACAACAACATGATACAGACAAAATGCCTCTTTTTTCGTAATTTTCACTGTTATACAAAAAGATTGTGATGTCCACAGCTAGCTAGCATGTGAATTTCGACTTTCTCTTTCCATAATTAAGATGCTCAAAACGACCCAAATCAGTACCGGGCCAGTGCCAAATTGACCCTTTAACTGGGGCAGCTCAGATTTATAAAAGAAGTGACTCTTATAGTTAGGGCCAAAACAGCTATGATGGCTAGGGCTGTAATGAGCTTGAGGGCTGAATTGGTTTTCAGTGAAGGTTAAATTGGTTTTATATGGGTACGAATTGGTTTCGCAGGGGCCATTTTGCGCCAAATTTTCAAAATAGCCCTCAAAGCGGCCAAATTAGCCCTTGGCCTATTGGGGCTAAATCGGCACTTTGGGCCTAAACAGATCTTTTGAATTAACAGTGTTGTTTTACAGAAAAAAAAAAAACTAAACTAAATTACAGGTTAACTGCAATATATTCAAACAGTAACTCTACAAGATATTTTGGAGAAGAAGAGGCTTGCCACTAGCTAGATCTGACAAAACCTACTTCCATATCTTAGCCCTCGGACAAACAAGGGGGGGGGGGTATGCCTCCCCCTTCCCCCATGAGGATTTTTCGAAATCTTGAAGAGGATTTACTCTACAATGCTAAAACTTTTAGTAGCTGTTCATTCATGCATTTCTGGAATTTTGATATGTCAACCATTTGTCCATGATATTTGGTATTGCCATGGCAACGTCATAATTACAAGCAGGTCTGACCAAAAACGTCATTTTTAACATTTCTCTTTATTTTTCCCGTTATTTGAAACATAATTGGTCGATTTGTTTATTTAAACATTCCGTAAGCATTGCAGCATGATTTTGCATCAATTTTCGAATTATTTTCCTGAAACTCTAAGATAATGGTGAAATCCAAGATGGCGGATCTGAGATGGCGGCTCAATGACGTCACAGCCAACAATCATTACGTCATCTTGTATAGTAAGTAAAGAACTTTTTACATAGAGCAAAATAATTTTGCTGTGCCTTAATAGAACGATACTTCAGTTGTTTACAGGCTCAACATCGAATCACACGTGTTACCAGTTGGCCTCCCCTTTTGCACCAAAATACTGATTTGAATCTCACAAGATTTCCTTTTTTAAGATTTTCTACTCGTTATTTTACATGTTATAATTTTTTTTTAATTTTTAAAGTACGGCTAGAAAAAAAAAAACAATAAATTTATGTCAACCTAATAGCTTAAACTTAAGTTATGCAAAGCACTCACGGAACGTTAAGCTTGAAACATAAATAAAATATTTTTTAATCTAATTTTTGCGCCAAAATAAATTAAACAGTGAATTTATATTGCCAGGTGAAGAACAAAACATACAGAATTCTGACAGAACAATCCTTAGGATTTGCATCACCGTAATCAATTAATTCATTCCCTTCTTGGAGGGCTTTTCTCAGTATTTAAATAACCTTTTCAAGCTCCAGGAACAATTTTAACAAAAAATGTTTCACTACAGGGGATTAACCTTGTGAAATACACTAACGATGGATAATTGACCGTTTTCACACTAGAAGCCGGACAAATCGTCCAGGCGGACAAGTCGTCTGCAGATTATTTTCGTCTAGTGTGAATTTAAGACGGCTTTTACACGACTTGTCCGTCCAGACGACCAAGTCGGTCTCGAAAAATCGCCTTCCAGACGGACAAATCGACGGGCAAATTCAGACGACTTGTACGTCCAAAATTGTGTCCGTCTCGTTTTCACACTAAGTCAGTTTGTCCGTCTAGACGATTTGTCCTTCCAGACGATTTGTCCGTAAATTCTTTAAATAATTTCATCAGACTATTACAGAACATTTTATACAAACCAGTAATCCAGTTTTTTAATGTTGCACTGACGTTTCCTTGTGTCTAGTATAAGCTTGCTATGAAACATCTATTTCAGTAAACGTGGCCAGACATAAACTCTCCACCAACCTTCAAGCTCAGAACACCTACTACACAAATATCAGTAAAAGCTCATTTCTACTGCTGATCTGCTTGTGTACAGAGCATCTTTCTTGCAGTCTTTACAACTGCTGATCGAAGCTCGCTAAGACGCCAACAATACAAAAGTGGATTAATAGAAGAATTCATAAATACTATTGTTGAAGAAAAATTCCATTTTTTTGTCCATTTCATCTGAAAGATCACATTAAGCGTCATTAAAATAAACATTGGCATATAACATAATATCAAAACTATGTAAAATACGAGAGTGTTCACTGAGCTCTTCTTCAGCCGTATTATGGTTAAGTTATTAGAAGCGTCTGAACTTTGAACCGCCTGTTGTTGAGCGTGTATCTGCATTTGATGTCGTTTAACAATTTGAAAAATTCGGATGTAGCAGAATAAGGATATCAACAGACAGATAACAATAAAAAACGACGCACAGATGAAATATATTGATATATTTGAAAGGTAAACAGCGAGCCCAAGAAAAGTGGACAGCCACGCTAGTACTAATGTGTACACAACCCGAGTTGTAGTTACTATAGTAGCATATCTCATGTGGTAATGAAGGGCCGCAAATCGATCCAAGGTTATGCATGTTATTGAATAAAGAGACACTCCACACAAACTATAATTCATGAAATAACAAATTTGCAATAGGAAAACATCTTCTTTCAGTTCTTTGGCAATATAAAGCGGTTGTCCCACAAGCCCAACAAGAAGGTCTGACACAGCCAAACTGCAGAGTAAAGTAATGGACGGTGAACGGAGTGTCGGCGTCCTGGATATGGCAGTCAGGACTAACGAATTGCCAATGATAGCCACAAGCATCAAAGCAGCGTTAAGTAAGCAATTTATGATGACAAAGATTTTAGGTTGAACTGAATAATCGCTCGCTGATCCGTTCTTAAAGGTGCCGTTGTTCATTGTGATTTTCTTCAAAAAGCTCCAACATAAATAGAAATAGCGTTAATTCTGTTCATATTCCCAACATTCCCATTTAAAAGAGTTCTGAAGGCCTTGTAAGCTTCAGTTGATCATTGTTTTAAAGAACATTGATTCTATCTACTAAGAAGCTAAGGAGGATCGCAATAACGAATAACTTGGAGGCCTTCTTGATATGTAACAATTAAGGTGCAAATCAACGGATTGCTACGTGTTTGTCCAAGCTACTAATTAAATTTTTTTAAAACAAGCATAATGTGACATGTTTTGAAGGATTGGTATAAAGTACATTCCGACAAGAGAAAAGAACTAAAAGATTAATTTCTTTCATGGCAATAGGAGCATGAAGGATGAAAAAGAACTAAAATTTTATTTTTTTATATAACAATTGCGCAATTCTAATGTCAGGTGCTATAAACAAACTGATTTTACACTTTGTTCAATTTTGACTGAACACCAAATGGCAAAAATCTGCTGGTAAAATAAGATCAGGATATTGTAATGAATATAAGAAAAAATTAAAAATATAATGATATATAAAAAAAATTAAAAAAGTCATTATTGCATAAACGTCAGTTTACTAGTTAAAGCGTTAGGTCTTTGGTTTTGTAACTTAAGTAAACTTAAGGGCAGCTTTTGATATCTACGTGTTACGGAACATTTAATCGTAAAGCTACTTATATAAGTGTTTTAATTTTTACCTGATTTTAGAATAAAGCCTTCGAATAAGAAAAAAGCTCTTGGTTTTAAGATTGTGAAAAGTACATGTAATATCCCTGGAATTTTCTCTATTTTCATAGCTTACGTGAGTCAAACCGAGTCGTCGATCCATTATTGGCTACAACTCGTTTATGATAATTGTCCTTTTTGAAATACAGTAAAAACCCGCGTATAAGAACCTAGGTTTTTTCAAGTTAGCCTAAACAGGTTCTTATATAAATGGTATTTAGTGTAAAATTAGGCTAACTAGGTTCTTAATTAGGTTCTTAACTTTTGTTCAAGAAATAAAGAAGAATTTTTCAATGATCTGTTCAGCTCAGTTACTAATTATATTCAAGGAGGACTAGTTTTATACAACTATGCTGTAACTATAATGTGTACAGACTGTGTTATAAATATATTTTTGAGAAGATTTTTTAATTCGATATTTTTGAGAAGGTTATTTTTTCTGATTTGAAAATAAGAACCTGTTTTAGAATTTTAGCCTAAAATGGTTCTTATGTGAAGGGTGCTTAAAAATGAATTTTTAGCCTAACAGGTTCTTAAATGTTAGGTTCTTATACGCGGGTTTTTACTGTACCTTTGAATTCTGCCTATAAGCAAGTGGGTCAAGATTTTCATTAAGCACAACTGCAATATTCCTTGATGATGTTTTGGTGCACTTGATACAAAAGTTCCGGAAGGTAGCAGGGCACCTCCTGCTTAGCTTTAGAGCAAAATCCTGTTACATTAGTAATTAAAAGAAGAAATTATATCAGAGATAACGAGTAGAAAACATACAAAAGAATTCAGTACTTTGGTCCTTTAGGGGAGGAAAACTTATATCCCTTACAATACAATAAAAATTGTATTTTATCTTTTTTTACACGTCCTTTATTCTAAAAAGTGAAACAAGATTATTCATGTTGTACTGATGTTTAGTTTTGACCATTTAAGGTTACTGCTTAATAAATATTGAGATAAGTATAGTCATGCCCGAACTCTTTACCAGCCTTCAAACCCACAGCACGTATTGCGCAAATATCGGCGGTTTTCGTTTCTACTCTTGAACTGCTTTTGTACAGAACATCTTTCTTGCTGTCTTTACGACTGCTGATCGAAGCTCGCTAATACTCCAACAGTATAAAATTGGATTAATGGAAGAGTTCATAAAAACTACTGTGGAAGAAAAGTTCCATTTTTTTGTCCATGTCATTTGAAAGATCCCATGAAGCATGAACACAGTAAACATTGGGGAATAACATAATATCAGAAATATGTAAAATACGAAAGTGTTCATCGAGCTCTTTTTCAATCGCAGTATGTTTAAGTTATTACTGACATCTGAACTTTGCACGGCCTGATGTTGAGCGTGTATCTGCATTTGATGTCTTTTAACAATTTGATAAATTCGGATATAACAATATGAGGATGTCAACAGACAGATGACAATAGAAATGGATGCAAAGGTTAAATATATATAAGTATTCCAAATGTAAATTACAAACGTCAGAGAAATGATAACCCATTCTAGTACCAATGCGTAGACAACCCGAGTTGTTGTTACTATGGTAACATATCTCATGTGGTAGTAAAGGGCGGCAAATCTGTCCAAGCTTATGACTGTTAATGTGCAAAGAGAAACTCCACAACAACCAAAAGTCAAGAAATAACCAATTCCCGATAGCCGCAATTCATCTTCTTCCAATTCGTCAGCAATGTAAAACGGTTGTACCGCAAGCCCAACAAGAAGGTCTGACAAAGCCAAACTGCAGAGCAAAATCATATGGACGGTGAACGAAGCGAAGGAGTTCTCAATATGGCAGCTAGCACCAAAGTGTTGCCAATAATGGATGCGAGCATCAGTGGGGCGTTAAGAACGCAATTTATGATGACAAGGATTTCAGGATGAGCAGAATAGTCACTCGTTGATTGGTTTGTTAAGAAGGTGCGGTTGTTCATCTTGTTTCTTCTTTAAAACCTCTAACTTAAGGACGTAGCGTTAATTTCGTTCGGTTTGCTGTTAACCTCAAATGTTTAAGAGTTCTGGTTTTCATGCAATATTTGGTCAATCACTTATTAAAGGAATATACCATCCACTAGCTAGGACTTCAATAACAAATAACTCATCTTGAGGTCTTATTTATATCTGTTATATGAACAATTTAGCTACAAAGCAATGGCTTGCTGCGTCTTTGTCAAAGCTGCTTATTGTCAGGGATTGGTATAAACAATTTGTCATTTTTTCAATATTAAATGAGGCTATTATAATTTACTATATCACGTATTTTGAAAAATTGATTTCGAGCTTTGTTCAAGTTTGACCCACAAAATTAGCAAATACCCCTGGCAAGATACGTTTACTGTGTAATTTTTTTGGCAAAACATCCGATCTGAAACATTTTTAATGTTTAAAGCTCAAAGTTTTGCGTCCGTGAGTGGTTTGCGTAGCTGAAGTTGAAGCTATTAAGTTATCAACAATGAAGTTTTTTTTTTCGAGCTGTACTTTCAAAAACATTATAACGTCTGAAAAAATTAATATAAAATCTTAAAAAATTACCTTTGGTAGATTTATAAGGTTGTTATCAAGATCTTTACAAATCAGTCCTTTATTCCTTAGAAGGAGGCCAACTAATATCCGTTATAATAGAATAGAAAATAAATGAAAAACCCATTCAAGAATCAGCTCTCCTTTGGTTCGTTCCAACCAGTCAGAGAACTTCATACTTTGAGATAATTTCACTTTCAATCAGTCGTGCTGCTTGTATACTTTCAATTCTGCCATGTGATACTAGAGACGACCTCCCTGATGATATATGACGCCGTAATTTGCAAGTCTCCAAAGTACCCTTACCGAAAACAATTGATTTATTACAATCTGCAAATCTAAGGGGCTTTTGTCAGTACTTGAATATCCATTCAAGCCCCAGGAATAATTTTGGCGAAAATTGTCCCGCTGTTGTGGGCAAACCTTGTGGGATACGCTGGCCAAGGATCTTAGATCATTTGGAATATTCACCAATTTCTATTTTAAAAAAATCACAGGTTGTGGGTAATATTTATCAATAATATAACTTGAACATTTTATTAACATATTTCACGTCCTTTATTGGTGATGTATTTCTTTTGTTTTCATTACTGATGTTTCCTTGTGGCTAACTAAGGTACATGTACAATAAATATTGCGATAGACATAGTCAGGCGCGCTTGAACTTTTAACCAGCCTTTCAACTCAAAGCACATGATGAAAATATGAACAGTTGCCCATTTCTACTGCTGATCTGCTTGTGTACAGAACATCTTTCTTGCTGTTTTTACAACCGCCGATCGAAGCTCGCTAAGACGCAAACAGTATAAAATTGGATTAATGGAAGAGTTCATAAATACTACTGTAGTCGAAAAGCTCCATGTGTCTGTCCATTTCATTCGAAAGATTCCATTAAGCATCAATAAAATAAACAATGGAAAATAACAAAAAATCAGAAAAATATAAAATACGAAAGTGTTCAACGAGCTCTTCTTCAATCGCATTACGTTAAAGTTATTACTAGCCTCTGAAATTTGCACTGCCTGTTGTTGAGCTTGTATCTGCATTTGATGTCGTTTAACAATTTGAAAAATTCGGATATAACAGAATGAGGATACCAACAGGCAGAAAACGATAAAAATAGATGCAATGGTAAAATATAGACGTATATTCCAAAAGGAAATTAGGTTCGCAACAAAAATTATAAGCCATACTGGTATTAATGTGTATACAAGTCGAGTTGAAGTCACCATGGTAACATATCTCATGTGATGATTAAGGGCTGCAAATCTGTCCAAGCTTATGCCTGTTACTGAGCAAAGAGAAACTCCACAACAACCAAAAGTTAAGAAATAACAAATTCGGTGCAGAAATAAATCTTCTTTCAGTTCGTTAGCAATGTAAAGAGGCTGTCCCACAAGGCCAACAAGAAGGTCTGACAAAGCCAAACTGCAGAGCAAAGTATTGGACGGTGAACGAAGTGCTGGAGTCTTTAATATAGCAGTCAGTACTAACGAATTGCCAACAATGGCCATGAGCATCAAAGCGGTGTTCACTACGCAGTTTATGATGACAAAGATTTTCGTATGAGCTGAATAATCACTCGCTGATTCGTTCTTGAAGAAGGTGTTGTTGGTCATCGTGCTTCTCTTTAAGGAGCGTTTAAACAAAACTGAGGTTAATTTTGTTACAGATTCCGAACCTCGCAGCTAACACAGTTCTGATCGTTTCACTTTAATAAGGAGGACCGCAGTAACAAATAGCAAATAACCAATTTAGCTGCAAATCAACGGCTTGCTATGTCTTTGTCAAAGCTGATTTCTTGTTAAAACAAACAAAATATAACTTCCTTTTTAAAGTTTAGCATTAATTACATCCCAGCATGAAAGGACAGCTAAAAGATTAATTTCTTTTATATGAATTAAAGCATGAAACATAAAAGAACTACAAGATGAAATTATTTTTATATAACAATAGCGAAATTCGTATTCACGTGCTGTAAACGCATTGATCTAACACTTTATTTAAATTGGACTGAAAAACAATTGGCCAGCCACTGTTAGTAACATAAGATTAGCATGTTGCAATGAAAAGAAGCGATTATTGCATTTACGTCAATTTCCCGGTTAAAGTGTTAGGTCCCTGGTTTCCACAAAATTTAAGCTGTAAAGTGAACTTAACCCTATCCAGACGGGGAATGGGGGGGGGGGGGGGGAGTGCCCGCGCTGACTTTGAACGCTTATAACTTTTTCAAGATTCATCCAAAGGCTGCCAAACTTTGCGAGTTTATCTAAAATTATCTAGGAATAATTTCGTAGGATAGGTTATTGTGTCAGGAACTTGACGTCACCATGGCAACGGCATTTTGACAGGCATGTTTTCCCAAATCTGTAATTTTCCTGTTTCTATTAATGAAAAATAACTTTAATGCAATTATTTTCACCTTTTTTACGGTTTTTAAGCACAGTTCTATTGATTTGAGTACTTTTTAGTAATTTTGGGCTGTCTTCTGACGTTTTGGAAAAAAATTTTAAATCCAAGATGGCGGATCCAAGATGGCGACTGTTTTGAAATTATGATGTAATTGTCACGTGATGTGACGTCATCATCCCACGTGACGTATACCAAAAGATAGATTTTCAGACATACTATATACTCTCTAAGTTTCATTGTGATTGCTTAAATATTCTGGATGTTACGGAGGGGAGGGGGGGCGGAATCTGCCCTCCCCCCCTCGTCTGAAAAGATCCAAAAAAGCCCGGTCTGAATAGGGTTAAGGACAGCTTTTGTTTCCTACGTATTAAAAAGTAATAAATTATAAGCTAATTTATATGTAATATAAATGCCAATTTATATATGT
Organism: Oculina patagonica; assembly: GCF_052425735.1. Lineage (NCBI taxonomy): Eukaryota > Metazoa > Cnidaria > Anthozoa > Scleractinia > Oculinidae > Oculina > Oculina patagonica. The sequence goes on from NC_135768.1 coordinate 17,106,946, forward strand.
CTGAATTTATCAAAACCGGGTCGAGACCACAAAGCCTGCTCTGCACTTTTTCCAGCAAAAGCACCGGCCTTGTCAATCATATCAATCAAAAGCAAACTGTCACTTGTTAGCATGCACACCAACCTTGCTTGTGTGTGAAAGCCTCATGGCATCTTCTCAACCCTGCACGCAGCCGTCACCTGGAAGTTCAAAGACTTGATTTCAGCCCCAAAATCTCACTTTTCGAAAGTGACCAAACCCTTACTAGGACCACCCCCCCCCCCCAGCAAGCCCACAAATCAATGACTGACCCTGGTCTCCCTTGGGCTGTTAGGTCATTGACTAAGCTAACCAGCACAGCCTCCGGTGACGGAGCCCCCCCCCCCCCTCAATTTTTACGCGTGCGGCTGGCTTGAAGGCCGACTGTCGTCGGCCTTCAAGCAGGGCCCGCGGAGTCCAAAATTTGTCCAATCAGTGTAGAATTTCATGGTGTAGCAAGCTGTGACTGACAAAAGATAGCTGCTTTTATTAATAGATAACCAAAGTAGTCACTTGGATAGTTAGCTAGTGCTAACCGGATTTCTTCCCTCTCCTGCTAAATAGCAGATTAAAGAACTTTCCACTCAGGAAAAGCAGAATATAACTGTTGTGGTTTAACTTTGTCTTTGGCTTAATATTTTTCAAACCAGTTTGATTTCTATTTCCCTTTGTTTCACATTGTGATATTGAATGTAAGACAATGAAAATTAAAAATCAAACTGGTTTGAAAAAAATTTAAACCAAAGATAAAATTAACATAAAAACCACAACAAAACCATGCCAAATTTAGACCCCTTTTTGATAAATTCAGACATATATGTAATATAAATTAAAGTTAATGTGACAACCATGAAAGGAGTTCAGAGAAGTCATAAGATCACTCCATTCAAACATGCAGATCTGTCACGCAATATGCTGCAAGACTATCACTCTTGCGTTACATTCAAAGGTCAAATTCACTTCTAGAGTATAATGCGCTATTCGGGCTGGCCAATCACATCGCCCCCTTTTCTATTATGTCAATCAAGACCATGCAGTTTTATCTAAACATGAGTAGTTTTACTTCAAATTCTCTGAGCTCCCTAGAAGTGTTTTCACAATAATTCCCACCCACCCAACCCTCTTTGGTTCTCTTTTAGCATGGTAAAGTCTGCTTCGAGCCTAGTGGCCCATACAGGTCGGAGCTTATCCCGGTTTCCGTAGAATTTAGCGACTAGGAGTATTGCTACTCCCCCCTGGATGGGATGCTAGTCCATCGCAGGGTTACCCCCCAGCAGTAAATTCGCCGGTACCCATTTATACTCCTGGGTGGAGAGAGGCATGTCTTGCCCAAGAACACAACTCACTTAGAGGGCATCAAACTTCGGCAAATTTTCACAGCATGACCGTAAACTGTGTAAATACTTCTAATTGCCAAACGCCACGATAATGAATGTTTTAACCCCAAATGCTCGTCTTTCCTTCTTCTTGCCGAATGTTCCATTGCAAAATTCCCTTTTCAACGAAAGAGTGAGATAAAAAAGCCAACCTGGGTCAATTAAGGTCCATTTTGATCGCAAAACCTCTTCGCCATTTTGCTGCAAGATTAGATTTGTGACTTACGTGACATAATACACGTGACAAGAAAACACGATATTGTGACGTAAGTGAGTCTGCGCAGTAAGAGCTCTGGGATCGAGAATGTCACGGAGTTAAAATAACGCAAAACAATTCTGCAGCACCGCCAACGCAGTTCGAGGAAGCAAATTGATCGTTCTGGAGTTCTGTACACACTTTCGTCAAGAGAAAAGAACCACGATAAAGGAAAATTGCTAAGGATGAAGATGCAAAAGGAATTTCGCGCTTAACAGTTGCTTTGTTGTATTTTGGAGCCAAGAAATGTTTAGCTGTCAGTTAGGCTATTTTGATCGATATCACAACATTTTGTGGGACTACGATGCATTGGTAAATATGCTGCCTTCAACAACCCGAGCCAATTCTCAGGTATGTCTTAGATAAACATTTACATGTGTGTTTAAACGACAATTGAGAAAATTTGGAGTTATACCACATATTAAATAATTCCGTTGAAAACTGCCGTTTAATTCGACTTTCTAGTATCGTGAAAAGTATCCCCCACCTTTTTAATTATTTCGGTTCGAAGAGTTTTGCTTAAGCCCTGAAATTATATTTTAGCGAATGGAAAAGAGTGTCTTTGTTGATAGAAAGCATCCAAAGTTCTCAATGTGTCTTTGTTTGTGAACGCGACGAGAGTTAACGATAGCGAATTTCGGGTTGAAAATTGTGTCACTTTGAGGCTCCGATCACGAAAACTGACTTTGATTTTTTTTCTCGAAATTAGAAGACTTCTGGGGGGAACAAAATACATCAGGTTTCTTATCTACCTAAAAGCTATAAATGAGCAAAAAAATGAAGGAATTTGATTTTTCAATTTTCTGCCAGTGCAAGCGCGGTTTTTATTTAAAGTCCTTCTTAACTCTTAAATAATTTTTAGGCCATGAGTTGTTCTTGAGATTATTATTTTTGTTGTACCGTATACGTATAAAGACATTCATTTCAACCATGATCGATTTAATTTTGCCTTACACATATGGGCCAGCGTATGCATTAAGGGTTTGATTGAACGCATATTTATCAAATGGAAACATTGTAAACTCCAGTGAAAATTAAATAAATGGGGAGCTCCGCTTTTAGGCTTGCCTAAATGTATATATTATTTTAAAACCAAACATATTATAACATATTATAAGATTGGTATAAATGACATCCCAACATGAAAGAACATCTAAAACATTAATTTCTTTCGTAACAATGGAAGCATAAAACATAAAAAAGAACTAAGAGGTTTTTTTAACAATAATAGCGTAATACTTATGCCATGTGTCATAAACGAATTGATCTTGCATTTTGTTTGACTTTGACTTAAAAACAATTAGCAAACCACTGGTTGTAAAATAAGATCACCGTGTTGTAATGTATATTATTAAAAAACCTGATGTTTAAAAATAAGTAATTATTGCATAAGCGTTGCAGGTAAAAGTTTTAAGAACGTGGTTTGCTAAACTTCAGGAGTTTGTTTTTATTTCTACGTTTTAAAAAGTGAGAAATAATAATTTGATATAACAAGTAGAAAACAGGCAAGGCTAGGTCATAACCGTTATCTTTTCAATTCAGGCCTTTGTTCCCAAAGTGAAAACCGGCTAATATCCGTTATAACACAATACAAAATAAATCTTAAAATCCATTCACGAATCAGCTGTCCTTTGTTCCAACCAATCAGAAAACTGTATAATAGGGAAGCCTCGAGCCAGGTGTTCCATCCTTGTCGGAGTTTATTCCGATTTCTGTAGCATTTATTTTAGCGGCTAGGAATATTTCTACTCCCTCCTGAATCGGATGCTAGTCCATCGAAGGTTACCCCCCTCCCCCCAGCATTTTTTACTGATGTTTCCTTGTCTCTAGCTAGTTAATGTTACTTTACAATAAACATTTGAAGGATGGCCAGGCTTGAACTTTTTACCAGCCCATAACTGTCTATGACACGATGCAAGTATTGGCAGTTTTCGTTTTTACTCTTGATCGGCTTGTGTACAAAACATCTTTCTTACACTAACTTTAAAGGGATGTTCGAGCAGAGGACAAAAGGTGCCAAATGTGAACACCTACAGTGCTGTAAACCTTATCACCAGAGCTATCTTGTATCTAACTCCACGTCCTCCTGTTTCACTTTCTTAGGATGAAGTTTCCTGAAAGTTTGTTTTGCAGTTTCGCGAAGCTCGGCCACTCGCCAGAAGTAAATCAACGGATTTGCTGTAGAGTTTGCAAAAATGACCACAACGGCGAGACAGTGGGCTGCCGATGTCCTCATGTCTTCCTCCTCTTGCGAAGCACTTATTGCTGTGGTGATGATAAAGGGGAAGTAGCTTAGGGCAAAAGCGCTAATAAGAATAATCATTGTATTTGTTGTGCGTCGATATCGGACCATGCTTTGATGGGTTTGTTGTTGCGAGTCCTGAATTTGTTTGTTATGCCTTTTGACAGTTTTGTAAATTATAAAATAACACCAGGCGTCAATTGTTAATATCAAAATGCAAGGGGGAATAAGTATGTGGGTCAGAAGTCTGCTTGTCGCCCAAAACCAAAGAAGCGTTATCCACGTAACCCATATCGACCAGTAAATAACCACGGTAATGAATACGCGGGTGTTTGTTATTAACTCGGCATATCGAAGGTGAAAACGCAGGGCGAGATATCGCTCAACGCTAATGGCTGAAAGCGTTAGAAAAGAGATCCCATTGAACATCCAACTAGTGTAAAAATGAATAAACACTGCCAAGCAGTATAGGTCCATGTTTCCAAGAAGAAGTGAAATTTCTGCTACTAGAAAGGAAGGTTGGGTTGTTAAACCAACGAAAAAGTCGGAAACTGCCAGAGAACAGAGAAGAACGTTTCTTGGTGGTGAAGCAAGGGTGTCCTCCATATTGCTAAAATGACAACCATATTAAAAAGCAGTGTTGTGAAGCACATCATGAAAACAAAAACACAGCCCGATATTGACGCTATTATGTAGAATTGCGGTAAATTCTCTCTAGCCTCTATATCCAGAAAAGGTTGAAGAGTTTGGCAGGTTGAAGGATTGGTCGACGTAGAGTTTTGCAAATCAGAACTTAATAAATATGTTACGTTGGCCATGATATTGAGTTAAGCCAGTCTGTGCATCCGTTTTACATAGTGTCAATTTGTATTCACAAATTTGTAGAAATAGCTTTTAATTTGGACAGCTTTTAGTAAACAGGTTCGAAACAGCTGCTTTTCACCGATTGGCAGTTTCATGTCTAATGCCAAATTGCGTGGGTTTTATATTAGGTCATCATTGTCTCTAGTTTCCCTTTCACGTGTAATTATAGCTTTTTTAGTACGTTAGAAGAGTGCCTTCAACAAGAAGAAACTTTTAACGAAGAACTTAACCTTCATTATATATAAGCCTTCCAGCAATAGGCTAAAATATAGCAGTAGTGTTTGCGTCGCACCCGAGTGCCTTGTGAATACTATTTAAGTAATTATTTTTTGCACTCTCAACGTGTTGTGCCTCAAGGAATAAAATACCTATGAAAATAAATATTGACATGTATTTTCGATTGCTAATTTTGTTTTCGAGTATGAAATTTTAGAAATTTATCTTTAATCTTTTTAAAATTAAAACATCGTATTAAAAGTAACCTTTATTTTGCAGCATTGAGAAGATTGATTCTTTAGTAGCTTTTTTTTTATGACAGACGAAACGAACAAGGAAAATTCTCAACTATGCCATATTTGGTTGTTTACCATTTACACAAAAAATAAGGAAATTTCTGTTAGGAACTTCCGTTCAGGAAAAATGAATTAAATTTGAAAAAAGGCTAAATGCGGAACTAGTGGAAATGATGCTACGAGAATTTCCATTTAGAACGGAATAAACCGAAAAGTTGTGTACCATTTACATCCTAACCAGAATTTCTGTTTTTTGTTTTTGTATAATGGTAAACAACTATGAATTTGATGCAGCATCGATTGTTGAAGGCAAAGTTCATGCCTCGACAAAAAGAAGATGATGTATTTTGGTGCCCGTGGAAGTGAAAGTCGGTCGTAAAATGACACTTCGTTGCAGTTGCCCTTGCAGACATGCAGGCGCATTAATGTAGCAACTTAGGAGTCAACAAGGCGTCACGGCGGTTTATTTTTCTTAAGAAACTAAAATTAACTAAGCGTTTTCGCTGTCCTGCCAACGCGTTAGAAACTTCACAGCAGAGATAACGGCGATCTTTTATGCATATTCAAAATAATTCAGTAATTTAATAAATTTTTAACTTAAATCAGTAGCAAACCAAGTAGTATTGTGACAATTATGGGTTTCTGTTTTTATTTAATTTATGGTGAGTGTCAAAAAGTGAGAAAGGAAAAAAATTATTTTCAATTTTGATTAAAGAATGGAAATCATTTCCATGCATGTTTTCATGCAGCTCTACAAACAAGAGTTGAAGTTAAGAGTGGAATTGAAAGCATTTTCATGTTTTGACATAGTTCTTTAAACCATTTCCATGTTTTCATATAGGTCTATAAACCATTTTCATGTTTTCATTATAGCTCTATAAACAAGAGTTTAATTAATAAGAGTGGAGGTTTGGAGGAGGCTAGGAGAGTATTTCCTTGCATCATACGCGTATAGCCACAGTTAACTTTTTCAGATTTTTTTTTTTTAATTAAAACATCGTATTAAATGTAACCTTAATTTTGCAGCATTTAGAAGATTGACTAAAGACATAATCATTCTTTGGTCAATTATATGTTCTTCAGTAGATAGGCGAAGTGAAAAAGAAAAATACTCGACTAGGAAATATTTGGTTGTTTACCATTTGCAAAAAAATATATGGAAATTTCGGTTGGGAACTTCCGCTTAGGAGGCGGAATGTATTCAATTTGAAGCTTCCCCTTGGAAGAAACCGCCATTTCGGTTGAACCGCGAAATTTGGCATGGTCGTAAAAGCTGTAAGGCGGAACTGATACAGATGATGCAAAACGAATTTCCATTCGAAACCGAATGAACAAAATTTGTGTTCCACTAAAGCCAAAATGTCTGGAAACGGTTGGAAAATGGTAAACAACCATTAGCTTGATGTGACACCGATTGTTGAAGAAAAAGTACGTGCCTCGACAAGAAGAAATAAAAGTTGGCAGTAAAATGTAACTTTCGTTGCAGTTGCCCTTGCAGACCTGCAGGCGCATAAAATTAACAGACTTAATTAACAACAAAGGTGTCAACAAGGCTTCACGGCGGTTTATTTGCCTTATGAGCCTATAATTAACTAAGCGTTTTCGTTGCTCTGCAAACGTGTAAGATACTTCGCTGCAGGCATAACAGCGATCTTTCATGCATATTCAATACTTCAGTATTTTAATAATATTTTAACCTTAATCAGTACCCAACCGAGTTGTCTTGATTAATTCAGTGACAGCTTGGTTCCTTTAAATTATTCTACGGACGTTGTAGTTGTTTTTCATTTAATTTATGGAGAGTTTCAAAAAGTGAGAAAGGAAAGAATATATTTCCAATTTTGATTAAAGAATGGAAATCATTTCCATGTTTTCATAAAGGTATATAAAAAAGAGTTAAAGTTACGAGTGGAATGATTCTTTGTGATTGATAACTTTGGTTTTCCTCTATACGAAAAGCGCTTGCATTAATATGCTTTCTCGTGCCTTTTAAGTAAGAAAATACCATACCATTTATACACCTTCCATCAATATCGTTTTTCCGACTTACTTATATTTTCAAAATCAAATCATCTTTCTGTTAACTCACAAACACACACTTGCTTTATGCTAAGTATATGTATGTACTCAAGCTGATTATTTATTAACCCTCGGACGTACAAGAGGGGGGGGGGGGGGGTGGATGCCACCCCCCATAAGGTTTTTTCCAAATTTTAAAAAATGGATTTACTCTACAATGCTGACACTTTCAGTAGCTGTTCATTCATCCTTTGCGGAAATTTTGTTATGTCAACCATGTATCCATGACATTTGACGTTGCCATGGCAACGTCATAAATACAAGCAGGTCTTGCCAAAAATCGTCATTTTTAACATTTTTCTTGATTTTTTCCACTTTTTTTAAACAGAAGTGCAAAATTTGTTTATTTTTACATTCCATAAGCATTCTGGCTTGATTGTGCATTAATTTCCGTTATTTTGTGACTTTCTAAGAAAATGTTGAAATCCAAGATGGCGGATCCAAGATGGCGGCTCTAATGACGTCGTGACGTCATTTGACGTCACTGCCAATTAAAATTATGTCATCTTGGAGAGTAAGCTAAGGCCCTCTTCTCAGTGCAAAATAATTTCGCTACGCCTTAATATAACGAAAACTCCGGGGAGGGGTTACATCCCCCCCCCCCCTTGTACGATGGTGGGGGTATGAATTTGCTTGTACGTCCGAGGGTTAATATACCGTTGAAGTTCTTAAAAGCCTTGATTCCTATGTGTTTTTATGACAACAGTAGAATTGCTAATGAAAATAAGCAAAATGAGACTTTTAAGTTTTGAAGTCTTCTTGCGTTCGTTATCAAGTAAAAATGACGGTTGCAGTTTCGAATTTAAATACATAGAAAGATTACAGAGTATATTTAGAAGATACTAAATTCGAAACTAAACTTGATAATGGAGTCAAGATGTCTTGTTTTACTTACTAATTGTATCTCTAAATGTTCTCTTATTAGGATAGTAGAATTTACCTATATTTTTGATCATCTTCTTTTAAGCAGATCCTTTAGCTTTGTTTCATTGAAAAAGGAGTATTGAAAATATACACATATGAAAATCATATGCACATGCACCTTGCGTGAACATCTATGTAAATAAATATGTTCACAAAAACAATCACACCACAGTAAATTATCACCTTTTTAATATTTTTAAAATGTAAATATCCGAATCGATGGACGTTAATTCTGTAGCTGTCAAGAAAATGCCTTTAAAATAAATAAAAACACTGACTAGAATTTCCAGTGTAATATTGCGTTGTTTTCACTGACGAGAAGTAATTTTATATTAAACTTCGACTTCATTAAATGCCTAAGGCTCTCAGATTTTTAAATCAATATTACGTTAACGTGGAGCAAACAAATAAATTATGCATTATTTATCAAACACGAAAACATCGGAAAAACACATAGTCGTCAAATTTTCGTATTGGACGGAGTTTCTGTGTTTGCAATATTCGCTTGAGGCTTAAAAAAACTATATTTTAAAAAGGTTCAAACTCTGATAGAGAATAAGTGCGCGTTGTCGACTGAATAAGGTATCTTCAGGAGTAACAACAAATAAAACCTGTCTTTGTTAATGGTCAATCCTATTTTCAGTTGATGCATTTACATGACATTTTTCTTACTGTTTTCATAACTGCTACTCGAAGTTCACGAAGACGCCAGCAGTACAAAAAGGGGTTGATGGCGGAATTTGCGAATAGCAAAGTTGCTGTAAAAACCCAAGCTGTGTTCGAATTTGAGACATAGATATGGCTGAAAAAAATCCTGAAAATCAGCCATGGAAAATAACAAAAAACTGTGCAGATGTAAAACACGAAAGTGTTTACTGCAGTTCGGCTTAATGACAGAAGGTTATACGAATTTTCATCAGTTGACATTTCCACTGCCTGTTGTTGAGCGAGTATCTGCAACTGATGGCGACGAACGATTCGATATATGCCGATGTAAGAAATAGTAGAAGCTGTAATATAAACGGCAATGAAAACAAGACTAATGTAAAAAATTATCGGCTGATACCAAAAGCTAACGCCGGACAGCAACAGGATATGAGTAACCCAAATTATTATCAAGATTAATCTAACACGCCTTGTAGTAACAAACATGTTATACGTCATGTGATATCGAAGTGCCAAAAAACGATCAACACTTATCGCTGCCATTGTCGCGAAGGAAATCCCACAGAATGAAATACCTATCGTTCTGGTTACTCCCAGCAGAATAATATTCGATGTGAGCTCTTTGGCGATGTAAATCGGCTGCACTACCAAACTCACAACCAAATCTGAAACAGCGAGACCACACAGGAGAATTAAGGACGGGGAACGAAGCGAAGACGTTGTGGCAACCGCATGTAAAACCATTGTGTTTCCAAAAATTGATATTAGCATCAGTGGCACATTCAGGGCACAGTTGACAATCACGATAGTGGTAACACGAGTTGCACTTTTTTCGTTGTCAAAATCTCCACCATCTGCTGATTCATCCCAAAGCGAGAGTGTATGGTTTAGCATCATGACAGATTTTACCAAAGTATAACTAAAGCAATTTGTCATCCAAATGTTGTCGCCATTTTTAGATTCGTTTCAAACCCAGTAACATGTTTACACCCGACTTTGTTTGCCGGATTTTCAGATTCAGTCTAGCATGCATATAATTTTAGTAATTCCAAACTGTTTTCTTTCAGTGCCACAGGAAGATGTTTTAAAACACAACAATATACGGCTGTTATAATTAAACTTGCTAAAAGTGCAGCTTATCATACTGATATGACAAGATGTCAGTTTTTCCACCTGCAATTGAATTGAACCAGTAACAATGGGAAGACTTTTTGAGTACCTTGATGATGACGTTGAAATTAAAATTTGTAATAATGAGCCAATCAACGACGATTCAAAATTACTTTTCTGTACAATTGAATTGTCTTATCCATAAAAATATGTCCGGTTTACGGTGTTTAAGTCCTTGTTCACACAAGTAACATGAGGACATAGCGACATAAAGAAAAGATCAGTTCTTGTCTTTATGTCGTTATGCTTATGTCATTATGTTTCTGTTATGTTGTTTTGTCGTGTTGTTCACTGGTAACATTAAAGGCGCCATGTCACGATATCTTTAAATTAAAAATTGGTGGTGCAAAACATTAACCTTCAAATCGATGTAAACCCCTACAAATTACTGCTAACCTGGAAAAATTGTGAAGCATTTTTGAACAAAGCACATTAGGTCACATTATGTGATTGGCATTTATATACATAATGTATCACCAAACCATATGAAGCAAATAGTGCCATTTTAAATTTTCTAACAAGAAATTGCCTGTTTTGCTAAAAACTGCAAAAAAATCTAACGTACTGCAACGTAACGTACTATTATAATCAACGCATATAGTAGGTTGCTTGAGCTATATCTTACGAAATATTCTGTTTCGAGTCGCGTTGTTGCATGGTAACAGCAACAAACTGGTTTATTCAACGACATTAACTCTTCAAGTTACAATACTTTACTTCTATAAGATTACATAACTTTTTTTGCGAACGAAAATCTCGCTCTTATACTTAATTACTTCCAGGGTCTAGAATATTCTCCAAAGGACTAATTATAGTAACATAAATTGTGATTTTAAAACGAAGTAATGGCATTTGTAAAACGTTTTAGAATGTCCTTACATGTAACGGTTGATCCCGAGTCACTACTTATTCTTGACAGAGCACTGCATCTATAGTGGATCCAGTCTAACCAGGAAATAATGCTCGGCTGTTTGTATTTACTCTGTTTGTTTACATAACATCTTTCTTGCTGTTTTAACAATTGCCCTTCGCAGCTCGCTAAGCCGCCAACAATACAAAAGTGGATTAATGGAAGAGTTCACGAATACTAAAGTGGTAGCAAAGTTCCATTCCTTTTGCCAATCCATGTTTGTTATTCCAACAACAGATAAAACAACAAACATTGGAATGTAACATAAGAGCAAAAATGTGTAAAATACGAAAGTGTTTATTGCACTTTTTTTCAACTGGGTTATGTTTAAGTTATTACTAGCATCTGAATTTTGCAGCGCCTGTTGTTGAGCCTGGATTTGTATTTAATGTCGTCGAACAATTTGGAAAATTCTAATATAACAAAATGAGGATGTCGACAGACATAGTATGATAAAAACTGATGAAACTATAAAATATATCAGTCTGTTCCATAGGAAGAGAGCACTCGAAGTCGAAAACATGATAAGCCACATTGCTACTAACGCGTACATAACACGTGATGTAGTTACTATGGTAACGTATCTCGTGATAGTGAAGAGCTGCAAATCTATCCGCGCTAATGGCTGTCATTGTCCAAAGAGACACTCCACATAAACTGTATGACTGGATTTCATAAATAAGCCATAAAGAGTGATTGTGTGTGAGCTCTTTAGTAATGAAAAGCGGTTGTACAACAAGCCCAATGAGAAGATCTGTGAAAGCCAAATTGCATAGCAGAGTTGTAGACGGCGAAGAAAGCGAAGGAGTTCCCAAAATTGCTGCTATCACCAGAGCGTTGCCAACAATAGACATGATGATCAGTGGTGCATTGAGAGCGCAATATATGATGACGATATTTTCAGGATCAGTATTTTCTTCAAAGTGAAAATAATCATTTGCTGATGCGTTTCTGAATAAGGTGTTGTTGTTCAGCATGCTTCTTCTTTTAAATCTCTAGCAAAAGAGGTTTAACTTTGTTGTGGTCAGAAAATCGTCCGCTTTCAAGAGTAATCAGCTTGCTTTGAATTGGTCTCTAAATCTTGTTTAATTTTTATTAATCTCCAAGGCTTTCTTTTAATAAAGGCTATTGTGAAAGGTTATCAGCGTTTATTGCCCCGCCATTGATTACTTTTTATTACAATGCAACGAAAGTCAGAAGATTTTTATCCCGCCGTATTTTTAATTGCATTCTGTGGAAAAGTCAACACAGCATCCCTTAGAGTGAATAGTGACAAAAATAAGAAAAGCAAAACAGATATTATTGCGTAACTCTGCTGTGCTTTTTTCATTTTGGACTTTTCTCGTCAGTTTTGATTTTAAGGTGGATCGTATCTAACCCAATAATTTTGATGAATAAAGTTAAGTACAAATTTGTATAGGTTTGACCAAGAATTAAAATGAGATTGAAATAAAAATTCGTTCCCATGGCATCGTCAAAAGAGGTCAAGATATAAAGGATAATACATGGTTGCGCGGAAATATGAAATTTATCTGAAATCAAATTGATAGCTCGCGAGTGAGCGCAGCGAACGAGTGAGATATCAGTTTTGAACACGAGCAACCATATATTATTCCGGTTATTATATGTGTTGCTTTGGCAAAGCTTTGTTTGCTGGGAAACTAAAAGGCTAAGACTACCATTTGGCAGATTTTGGCCGTTTATTTTTTATATCAAGGATAGAAAGCTTAAAATATGGAAACCTTACAGTATTATCCCAGCAAAGGGGGGGTGAGGGAGAACCCGCCAACGCAAATCAACAACGACATAATGGAAGGAACGGAAAGAGGGGAAAGTTTACTTCACTAGTTGAGAGCCATTAGCGAAAGAGCGATGAACCGCGCCTTCTTCACCTAAGTGCCCGCGAAAATGTGACCAGAAGTGATCGTTGGAGGGAATTCGAGCCATGCCGATGGATTTTTTTTATACTTGTTTTTCTTTTGGCAATTAGACGAAATTATATCAAAAACAAAACCTTTCAACTAGTTTTTAAGTTATTAGGTTCCAACAATTCAAAAAGGGTATTTCGACCTCTTTACAAGTCGTCATAGCAAGGAATTCTGACGTCATTTTGAATGGAATGTGTTTATTTATGAATTAATGCCTTACTGGTGTGTAGTAAATGTTTTCCAGTTGCGCCGTCGAGCTTGCTGTAAAGAAAGACCTAAACTATTAAGAGCTAAAAATTAATGTCGAAAAAGGAAAGTATGACATGGTTTAAAAAAGACATGCGAATGAATGTCTCGCTTTTATACACAAACTCTTTCTGGGTTAGAATGTTCTCTAAAGGGCTAATTATATCAATTGTGGTAGTATAACATGTGATTCTCTTAAACAAAGTAACGGCACATACAAAAACGTTCTAGAATGTTTTTGCTTGTCACAGTTGGCTGACTACTTATCCTTTACTTCGGAAAAGTCGATAGCACCGCACCTGAAGTGTACAGTGTGCATCCAGTCTTGCAAGAAAACAATGATCGACTGTTTGGATTTTACTCTGTTTTTGTACATAACATCTTTCTTGCTGTTTTTACAACTGCTCTTCGAAGCTCGCGAAGACGCCAACAGTACAAAAGTGGATTCATGGAAGAGTTCAAGAATACTAAAGTTGTAGCAAAGTTAAATCCGTTTTGCCAATCCATCTTTGCTATTCCAACAAGAGCTAAAACAATTAACTTTGGAAAGTAACATAGAAGCAGAAAAGTATAAAATACGAAAGTGTTTATGGCACTTTTTTTTCAATTGGGTCATGTTTAAGTTATTACTTACTTCGGAACTTTGCACGGCATGTTGTTGAGCGTGAATTTGTATTTGATGACGTCGAACAATTTTAAAAATTCGAATATAACAAAATGAGGATATCAGCAGACATACTATGATAAAAACCGATGCCACTAAAAAATATATTAGCCTCTTCCATAGGTAGAGAGAAATTGAAACTAAAGAAATGATAAGCCACATTGCTACTATCATGAGCAAAACACGTGATGTTGTTACTATGGAAACATATCTCATGTGGTAGTGAAGAGCAGCAAATCTTTCCGCGCTTATGGCTGTCATTGTGCAAAGAGAAATTCCACATAAAACGTAGGACGGGATTTCATAAGTGAACCATAAAGAGTGGTCGAGCATAAGCTCGTTAATGATGAACAGCGGTTGTACAACAAGCCCAATTAGAAGATCTGTGAAAGCCAAATTGCAGAGCAATGTGGTAGACGGCGAGGAAAGCGAAGGAGTTCTCAAAATTGCTGCTATCACCAGAGCGTTGCCAACAATAGACATGATCAACAGTAGTGCATTGAGAGCGCAATATATGATGACGATAATTTGAGGATGTGTATTTTCTTCAAAGTCAAAGTAATCCCTTGCTCCTGATTCGTTCCTAAATAAGGTGCTGTTGTTCAACATGCTTCTTCACCTAGCTTAATAAAAAAAAAATCCGTTTTAACTTCGTTGTGGTCAAAAACTCGTCCGCTTCCAAGAATAATCAGCTTCCTTTGAATTGGTCTCTAGATCTTGTTCAATTTTCATCTCCAAGGCTTTTGTAATAAAGGCCATTGTAAAGGATTACAAGCGTTGGTTTCCCCACCATTAATTATTTTTATAACAATAAAACTACAGTCATAACAGTTTCATCCCGCCCAAAAGTATACAAAGCCAAAAGTAAACAAAGCATCCCTTAGAGTGAATAGTGACAAAAGTAAGGAAATCTTAACAGATAGTTCTGCATGAATTTGCTGTGCTTTTTAATTTGGAAATTTTTTCATTAGTTTTGATATAAAGGTAGCTAAGTTTTGAACTAAAGGCAGCTACACCAACAGTGTTAAGCAATAAATTTAATTAATAGAAACTCATCCGAAATTAATCAAGACCCGTGTCACTGCCGGACTACATACCGGCCGTTTCTTCACTCCAGACGAGTCTACAAACCAAACGACATCATTCTGAAGGAGGGTGAAGAAATCATTACAGACAAGACATGTATTGCAGAGACGTTTAAGAACTAGTCTTTGTTAGAATGAAGCAAACTGGGAAATGAAAAATTTTTTGACCCAACTTCATATTTTGCATGCAGTTAGATATTGAGGGGGGGATGTACAAGAATGCCCTTTTTAAGGTTGCAACCTTATTGTTCTCATGGCAATACCCATCGTTTGTTCTTGTCTCCAAACCTAATTTTCACTCAAAACATGCTCTAAAATGTGAAAAATGTAAACAGCTGTTTCTCGGGTCAATTAAAACACTGCAGTTTAAGACTTGTACCAAATATAAAGTCGTCATTTTAGTTTATATTTATGTATCAGGCGTTTCTTTGCAATAATTTTACAATGACTAATCCGTCAGTTAACTAAGTGCGCTTTCGGCCATTTTGGTAAATGGGTAAACCATACCAGACGTTTCTTTGAATTTCTCCAAAAGTACACCGCTTCCAGACGACAAACAATGCAGTCAGTTTACATCTTTATTCCACTTGCTAAAACTGTAAATATCTTTGCGGGCGGGCTTTTTTATTTTTTAGGAACCTCAAAAAACAGGTTTTGTATATTTTGACGAAATTATTATTTTGTCTGTTCACCAACAAAAACACTTGCAACAGTGAAACTGCTCTCAGTCGGAAACAATCTTATCTGTTGAGTCATTTTCTAATCAAAACAATCATATTTAGCCTTATTTCAATCCATATCCAGCAAAAGAGGTCCAAAATAATCGTACGGGAAAGTGCTACATGAGCCACTGATAATGACGATTTGGGGCCCTTGTGTAAAACTACCACCACATAAATTGAAGCTTATTTTTACTCCAGATCCAGCAAAACCGGCCAGTTTGAGACCTGAAATCTACAGTTTGGGTCTTTTTGGAAATCCGCCATCACGTGGATTCATCCTAATTTTCACTCCACGTCCAAAAGAATCGTACGGAAAAGTGCTACAAGAGTCACTAAAAATGAAGATTTTGGGCCCTTGTGTTGAAATACCACCACGAGAATTAAAGCTTATTTTCATTTCAGACCCAGCAAAACCGGCCAGTTTGAGACTTGAAATCTACAGTTTGGGACTTTTTGGAAATCCGCCATCACGAGGATTCATCTTAATTTTAGTCCAAGTCCAAAAGAATCGTAGGGGAAAGTGCTACATGAGCCACTAAAAATGACGATTTTGGGGCCTTATATTGTAATACCACCGCGCGGATTAAAGCAAATTTTCATTTCAGATCCAGCAAAACCGTCCAGTTTGAGACTTAAAATAGACAGTTTGGGTATTTTTGGAAAAATGTCATCACGTACATTCATCCTATTTTTTACTCCTGGTCTAAAAGAATCCTACGGAAAAGTGCTACATGAGCAACTGAAAACGACGATTTAGGACCCTTGTGTAAAAATACCACCACATAGATTGAAGCTTATTTGCCCTCCAGATCCAGCAAAACCGCCCAGTTTGACAATTAAAATCTACAGTTTGGGTCTTTCTGGAAATCCGCCATCACGTGGATTCATCCTAAATTTCACTGCAAGTCCAAAAGAATCGTACGGGAAAGTGCTACATGAGCCACTAAAAAGGACGATTTTGGGGCCTTATATTGAAATACCACCGCGCGGATTAAAGCTAATTTTCATTTCAGATCCAGCAATACCGGCCAGTTTGAGACTTAAAATAGACAGTTTGGGTCTTTTTGAGAAAAATGTCATCACGTAGATTCATCCTATTTTTTACTCCTGGTCTAAAAGAATCCTACGGAAAAGTGCTACATGAGCCACTGAAAACGACGATTTAGGACCCTTGTGTAAAAATACCACCACATAGATTGAAGCTTATTTGCACTCCAGATCCAGCAAAACCGGCCAGTTTGACAATAAAAATCTACAGTTTGGGTCTTTTTGGAAATCCGCCATCACGTGGATTCATCCTAATATTCACTCCAGGTCCAAAAGAATCGTACGGAAAGTGCTACATGGGCCACTAAAAATGACGATTTTGGGCCCTTGTGTTGAAATACCACCACGTGATCTGAATTAAAGCTTATTTTCACTACAGATCCAGCAAAACCGGCCAGTTTGACAATAAAAATCTACAGTTTGGGTCTTTTTGGAAATCCGCCATCACGTGGATTCATCCTAATTTTCACTCCAGGTCCAAAAGAATCGTACGGAAAGTGCTACATGGGCCACTAAAAATGCCGTTTTTGGGCCCTAGTAATAAAATACCACCACGTGGATTAAAGCTTATTTTCACAACAGATCCAGCAAAGCCGGCCAGTTTGACACTTGAAATCTACAGGTTGGGTCTTTTTGGAAATCCGCCATCACGTGGACTCATCGTAATTTTACTCCAAGTCCAAAAGAATCGTAGAGGAAAGTGCTACATGAGCCACTAAAAATGACGATTTTGGGCCCTTGTCATGAAATACAACTACGTGGATTAAATCTTATTTTCACTACATATCCAGCAAAGCCGGTCAGTCTGACGCTTGCAATCTACAGTTTGGGTCTTTCTTGAAATCCGCCATCACGTGAATTCATCCTAATTTTCACTGCAAGTCCAAAAGAATCGTACGAAAAGTGCTACATTAGCCACTAAAAATGACGCTTTTGGGCCCTTCTGTTGAAATACAACTAGGTGGATTAAAGCTTATTTTCACTACAGATCCAGCAAAGCCGGACAGTTTGACGCTTGAAATCTACAGTTTGGGTCTTTTCGGAAATCCGCCATCACGTGGATTCATCCTAATATTCACTCCAGGTCCAAAAGAATCGTACGGAAAGTGCTACATGGGCCACTAAGAATGACGATTTTGGGCCCTTGTAATGAAATACCACCACGCGGACTAAAGCTTATTTTCACTGCAGATCCAGCAAAACCGGACAGTTTGTCACTTGAAATCTACAGTTTGGGCCTTTTTTAGAAATCCGCCATCACTTTGATTCATCCTAATTTTCACTCCACGTCCAAAAGAATCGTACGGGAAAGTGCTACAAGAGCCACTAAAAATGACGTTTTTGGGCCCTTGTGTTGAAATACCACCACGTGAATTAAAGTTTATTTTCATTTCAGAACCAGCAAAACCGGCCAGTTTGAGACTTGAAATCTACAGATTGGGTCTTTTTTTTTTTGAAAAAATGGCATCACGTAGATTCATCCTAATATTCACTCCAGCTTCAAAAGAATCGAACAGGAAAGTGCTACTTGAGCCACTGAAAACGACGATTTAGGACCCTTCTGTAAAAATACCACCACATAGATTGAAGCTTATTTGCACTTCAGATCAAGAAAAACCGGCCAGTTTGAGAATTGAAATCTACAGTTTGGGTCTTTTTGGAACTCCGCCATCACGTGAATTCGTCCTAATTTTACTCGAAGTCCAAAAGAATCGTACGGGAAAGTGCTACATGAGCCACTAAAAATGACGATTTTGGGCCCTTGTAATGAAATACCACCACGTGAATTAAAGCTTATTTTCACTACAGATCCAGCAAAGCCGGCCAGTTTGAGACTCGAAATCTACAGTTTGGGTCTTTTTGGAAATCCGCCATCACGTTGACTCATCCTAATTTTAGTCCAAGTCCAAAAAGAATCGTACGGGAAAGTAATATATATGAGCCACTAAAAATGACGATTTTGGGGCCTTGTGTTGAAATACCACCGCGTGGATTAAAGCTAATTTTCATTTCAGATCCAGCAAAACCGGCCAGTTTGAGACTTGAAATACACAGTTTGGGTCTTTTTGGAAAAATGGCATCACGTAGATTCGTTCTATTTTTCACTCCTGGTCTAAAACAATCGTACGGGAAAGTGCTACATGAGCCACTGAAAACGACGATTTAGGACCCTCGTGTAAAAATACCACCACATAAATTGAAGCTTATTTGCACTCCAGATCCAGCAAAACCGCCCAGTTTGACAATTAAAATCTACAGTTTGGGTCTTTTTGGAAATCCGCCATCACGTGGATTCATCCTAATTTTCACTACAGGTCCAAAAGAATCGTACGGAAATTGCTACATGGCCCACTAAAAATGACGATTTTGGGCCCCTGTATTGAAATACCACCACGCCGACTAAAGCTTACTTTCACTACAGATCCAGCAAAACCGGCAAGTTTGACACTTGAAATCTACAGTTTGGGTCGTTTTGGAAATCCGCCATCACGTGGACTCATCGTAATTTTACTCCAAGTCCAAAAGAATCGTACGGGAAAGTGCTACATGGGCCACTAAAAATGAGATTTTGGGCCCGTGTAATGAAATATCACCACGTGGATTAAAGCTTATTTTCACTACAGATCCAGCAAAGCCGGCCGGTTTGACGCTTGAAATATACAGTTTGGGTCTTTCTGGAAATCCGCCATCACGTGAATTCATCCTAATTTTCACTCCAAGTCCAAAAGAATCGTACGGGAAAGTGCTACATGAGCCACTGAAAACGACGATTTAGGACCCTTGTGTAAAAATACACTCACATAGATTGAAGCTTATTTGCACTCCAGATCCAGCAAAACCGGCCAGTTTGACAATTAAAATCTACAGATTGGGTCTTTTCGGAAATCCGCCATCACGTGGATTCATCCTAATTTTCACTCCAGGTCCAAAAGAATCGTACGGAAATTGCTACATGGGCCACTAAAAATGACGATTTTTGGCCCTTGTAATGAAATACCACCACGCGGACTAAAGCTTATTTTCACGACAGATCCAGCAAAACCAGCAAGTTTGACACTTGAAATCTACAGTTTGGGTCTTTTTGGAAATCTGCCATCACCTGGACTCATCTTAATTTTACTCCAAGTCCAAAAGAATCGTACGGGAAAGTGCTACATGGGCCACTAAAAATGAGATTTTGGGCCCTTGTAATGAAATATCACCACATGGATTAAAGCTTATTTTCACTACAGATCCAGCAAAGTTGGCCAGTTTGACGCTTGAAATCTTCATTTTGGGTCTTCTGGAAATCCGCCATCACACGGATTCATCCTAATTTTCACTCCAAGTCCAAAAGAATCGACCGGGAAAGTGCTACAAGAGCCACTAAAAATGAGATTTTGGGCCCTGGTGTTGAAATACCACCACGTGAATTAAAGCTTATTTCATTTCAGAGCAAGCAAAACCGGCCAGTTTGAGACTTGAAATCGACAGTTTGGGTCTTTTTGGAAATCCGCCATCACGTGGATTCATCCTAATTTTAGTCCAAGTCCAAAAGAATCGTACGGGAAAGTGCTACATTAGCAACTAAAAATGACGATTTTGGGGCCTTGTGTTGAAATACCACCGCGTGGATTAAAGCTAATTTTCATTTCAGATCCAGCAAAACCGGCCAGTTTGAGACTTGAAATAGACAGTTTGGGTCTTTTTGGAAAAATGGCATCACGTAGATTCATCCCATTTTTCACTCCTGGTCTAAAACAATCGTACGGGAAAGTGCTACATGAGCCACTGAAAACGACGATTTAGGACCCTTGTGTAAAAATACAACCACATAGATTGAAGCTTATTTGCACTTCAGATCAAGAAAAACCGGCCAGTTTGAGAATTGAAATCTACAGTTTGGGTCTTTTTGGAAATCCGCCATCTCGTGGATTCATCCTAATTTTCACTCCAGGTCCAAAAGAATCGTACGGAAAGTGCTACATGGGCCACTAAAAATGACGATTTTGGGCCCTTGTAATGAAATACCATCACGCGGACTAAAGCTTATTTTCACTACAGATCCAGCAAAACCAGCAAGTTTGACACTTGAAATCTACAGTTTGGATCTTTTTGGAAATCTGCTATCACGTGGACTCATCTTAATTTTCACTCCAAGTCCAAAAGAATCGTACGGTAAAGTGCTACATGAGCCACTAAAAATGACGATTTTGGGCCCTTGTCATGAAATATTACCACGTGGATTATAGCTTTTTTTCACTACAGATCCAGCAAAGCCGGCCAGTTTGACGCTTGAAATCTACAGTTTGGATCTTTCTGGAAATCCGCCATCACGTGGATTCATCCTAATTTTCACTGCAAGTCCAAAAGAATCGTACGGAAAGTGCTACATGAGCCACTAAAAATGACACTTTTGGGCCCTCGTGTTGAAATACCACCACGTGAATAAGGCTTATTTTCATTTCAGATTTAGCAAAAGCGGCCAGTTTGACACACACATAGATTGAAGCTTATTTTCACTCCAGATCAGCAAAACGGGCCGGTTTTAGACTTGGGTCTTTTTGAAAAAAACGGCATTACGTGGATTCATCCTAATTTTCACTCCTGGTCCACCACCACATAGATTGCAGCTTATTTTTACTCCAGATCTAGCAAAACCGGCCAATTTGAGACTTGAAATCTACAGTTTGGTTCTTTTTGGAAATCCGCCATCACGCGGATATATCCTAATTTTCACTCCAGTTCCAAACGGATCGTACGGGAAAGTGGTCTTGAGCCACTGAAAATGACTATATAGGGCCCTTTTGGAAAAATACCACCAAGTAGATTAAAACTTATTTTCACTTCAGATAAAGCAAAACCGGCCATTATAAGACTTGAAATCTACAGTTTGGGTATTTTTGGAAATCCGCCATCACGTTGATTCATACTAATTTTCTCTCCAGGTCCAAAAAGAATCGTACGGGAAAGTGCTACATGAGCCACTGAAAATGACGATTTTGGGCCCTTGTGTAAAAATACCACCACATAGGTTGAAGCTTTTTTCTCTCCAGATCCAGCACATCCGGCCAGTTTGAGAGTTGAAATCTAAAGTTCGGTTCTTTTTTGAAATCGGCGTTAATCCACGTGGTGGTATTTCAATACAAGGGCCCAAAATCGTCATTTTCAGTGGCTCATGTAGCACTTTTCCTTAAGAGCTATTCTTTGATTGAGTCAAGCAAAGTAGGAAATGAAAATTTTGGATCGCCACTCAATCTTTGCATGCAGTTAGATATTCAGGGGGGATGTACAAAAATGGCCTTCTTTAAGGTTGCAACCTTTTCGTTGTCATGGCAACAGCCATCGTTTGTTGGTGTCTCCAAACCTAATTTTTCACTTAGCACATGCTCTGAAATGTGAAAAATGTAAACAGCTGTTTCTCAAGTCCATTCAAAAACTGCTACTCAAGACTTGGACCATATATAAAGTCATCATTCTAGTTTATATTGATGTATAGGACGTTTTTTTACATTAAATTTACAACGACTAATCAGTCAATTAACTAAGTGCGTTTTCAGCCATTTTGGTCGATGGGTAAAACATACCAGACGTTTCTTTAAATTTCTCCAAAAGTACGCCAGTTCCAGACCAGAAACTACGCAGTCAGTTAACACAGATATCCTAGTTGCTAAAACTGTAAAGATCTCTGCGGGGCGGGCATTTTTATATTTTAAGGAATTTAATGAACGAACCTCAAAAATCAAGTTTTGCATATTTTGGCGAAATTATTATTTTGTCTGCTCACCAACAAAAACACTTGCAACAGTGAAACTGCCCTCAGTCGCAAAGAATCTTATCTGTTGAGTCTTTTTCTAATCAAAACAATCATATTTAGCCTTTGTTTTGTTAGCAATATCGATCAAAATAAAGCTTATTACACAAGAATTTCTCCAGTTCACCATTGCCATAATGGCGTCGGTTCGTTCATCGAGCATTCATATTCATCACAAAGTCAAGTGCCTGTACCTTTTTTGTGAGGATCATTTTGCTGTATATACACCTTCAGGGACTGTTATCTTGCCAATTTCAGCACATCTGCACAAGTAATAGCAAGCATAGCATCTTCAACTTCCCTGAGAGGACTTGAGTCAGCAAGCCACGACAAGGGAAGTTTAGTTTTCATCTCGGATTAACAGAATTTACGTTGTATTACTCCAGACGATAGCACCACTCAATCTTTAAGAAGATAAACTGTCTTGATGTACTAGTTTAGCGAAGAATCGCAATTTCTCGAGGTATTTTGTGCCATTTTGACTTCGATCGTGCAAAACCAGAGAGTATTATCAGTCAGCGGTTTTGCTTAAAATGATATAATCCTTTATAATGTGCAAAATATTGTGTCCATAGTCGTTTTCCTTTCCTTGCTTTACTGCCTGTACCGAATTCTTTTGATGTTCAGTATATTTATAACAAGATTGGCAACGCAAACTATCTAAGTCTACGTCTTAATTAGTCTTTTGATTGCGTGCTGCATTTATACGGAGACCCCACATGTACAATTTGAAAGCGAGCGCGTAAGCGTAAGCCAGCTGGAATTGAAAATGGCGGGGGGGAGGATTTCACTATCGTTGTTTCAAGAATGAATCACTTTTAGCAACTGGAGTAAGAAATAAACCGTATCGCCTTATAAGCTAAGCCCATTTTGTTCAGATCAGAACAGACCAATTAAAACAATCATTTTCTGGAGTATGTCTGCAGTAGCCTAACTTTATTAACTTGATTACAATTCAAAAAAATTTAAGTTAATTATTGTTGTTCCAATCTACTTGTTCTTTATATCGAACGAGTCTTTTTTCGTAATCCATGTTGCTAAACTACTGTAACTATTATCCTACACAAACTCATTCAAGTACGGCATCCAAAACGAAATGTTTTCAGTGATTTATCGTTTCTTCCCTGCCTTTCCCTTGTGCGGCAACAGACAATTCCTTTTTTCTTTCACGTGCAGGACGCGTCGTCAAATCAATTAGGTGATGGTTGGGTTATTTCTGTAAAATAATCTGGTTTTATTTTACTCCTTGCAAATAACAAGAGGAACTTGGCAAGTCCTTTGTCTTCCTGTTCTCTCCGCATATCGTTTTGATGCAACCTACAATACCCTTTTTCTTTTAAATTTCTCCGATGTTTCCTGCGTTGAAACAAGACGCTAGAGAGTGAGTGAGTGCCGTCTTGATTAGCTGGAAATGTGCTTGTCAAGTTCCTTTAGCTCCTTGCGAACCATAAAAGCAGCACAAAGGAAAACGATCCATCTGTGTGAAAAAATGTAATTTGTGATAGATTAGCATAAATTACTATTTTGCCGGCACGGACCAGAGGGTTGGGCGCGGGTTTGCGGTGTGCAATGTATAGTGGGATTTGAGTTTGTAATAGGTGACCGTTAGGAAGGTGAGACATTCTACGGTCAGCCTTCGCCACGTTTTGGTCAATGTTTGGTTTTATTTTTATTTCCCTTGTCATCCGTGGATGCAGGCTTGCGCTTCGTTTTGTTTAAGTATTTAGTTCTCCTATTATAATTGTATCACTGTAAGATCATATATTTCGTAAAGTATTGTTTACAGTATGTTAGATAAGTATACCCTAAAACCCCAAGGGTTGCGCCACTGCCTTGGTCGGGGGCACACGTTCCCCGTTTTCTCCACTTGCTGGTTTTTAGGGGTTTTCGTGTCCGGCTCTGGTGCATTAAGTTTTCTAACGCTATTCATAGTTTGTAATTTCTTGTATTATCCGTTGAGTTTGAATAAACGGGACGGTGGCTCGGCTGGCCAACGCACCCAATTTATAACTGAGATGTGTGTCCGGATGTGTAGTGGAGGCAAAACGGCACTCCATCGTTATCAAATAACAAATATCAAACAAATATTTTTTTGTAGGGGATTAAGATAATAAGGAAGGAAGGAAGGGATGTAAAAAATGAAATACAGATACAAAACACTCACAGACTCTCAGTCATTGAGCGCATAGTAAGATAAGGGCCTCGTTCCTTGGTTTAGGGGGGTGGGGGTGGGGGGTTGGCGGGTAGTCCATTTTCCCATCTTCCAATTAAAATTCCCTTTGTTCTCTAACAGTATTTTGTCCATTTGTGTGATCTCTGTTCGCTAAAATATCAGAGATAAAGATTTTATAACAGAGCTCCTAGCTTTATTTTGATTTTGTTCACTGGTTGCCAATCACTATAGTTCCCCACGGTCCAGTTACCGTTAAACGATTGTTGCAGGGAATGAATAAAAAAATTAAATTTTGACGGTCCAAAGTATTTTTTAAAGTTTTGATTTTAATGATCATTTCGTTTGAGTCCAAAGAGTAAAATTACCCAGTAATTATATATTTTACGCTCTGTATGATGCTCGAGAATTTATTCATTTTTTTTAATGAACATCACCAAATGGATTATGTGATTCGTGCTTTGCGTGAAACGATCTTGGCGAATTCAGAAAAAGTTCATGAAAGATTAAGACTAAGACTGAGAAAGTTTGTGTCGACAATCTTGCTATATATAAATTAAAGCTAAATATGATGAAAAACAAAATCAAGTACGGCCAGTAGAGCAAGTGAAGGAAATCGTCCAAGGACACAATGGTTTGCACATTATTAAGGACTGTACCATTTTAGGCAAAACCGCTGACCAATAATACTCTCTGGTTTTGCACGATCGAAGTCAAAATGGCACAAAATACCTCGAGAAATTGCAATTCTTCGCTAAACTAGTACATCAAGACAGTTTATCTTCTAAAAGAGTGAGTGGTGCTATCGTCTGGAGTAATGCAACGTAAATTCTGTTACTCCGAGATGAAAACTAAACGTCCCTTGTCGTGGCTTGCTGACTCAAGTCCTCTCAGGGAAGTTGAAGATGCTATGCTTGCTATTACTTGTGCAGATGTGCTGAAATTGGCAAGATAACAGTCCCTGAAGGTGTATATACAGCAAAATGATCCTCACAAAAAAGGTACAGGCACTTGACTTTGTGATGAATATGAATGCTCGATGAACGAACCGACGCCGTTATGGCAATGGTGAACTGGAGAAATTCTTGTGTAATAAGCTTTATTTTGATCGATATTGCTAACAAAACAAAGGCTAAATATGATTGTTTTGATTAGAAAAAGACTCAACAGATAAGATTCTTTGCGACTGAGGGCAGTTTCACTGTTGCAAGTGTTTTTGTTGGTGAGCAGACAAAATAATAATTTCGCCAAAATATGCAAAACTTGATTTTTGAGGTTCATTCATTAAATTCCTTAAAGTATAAAAATGCCCGCCCCGCAGAGATCTTTACAGTTTTAGCAACTAGGATGTCTGTGTAAACTGACTGCGTAGTTTCTGGTCTGGGACTGGTGTACTTTTGGAGAAATTTAAAGAAACGTCTGGTATGTTTTACCCATCGACCAAAATGGCTGAAAACGCACTTAGTTAATTGACTGATTAGTCGTTGTGAATTTAATGTAAAAAAACGTCCTATACATCAATATAAACTAGAATGATGACTTTATATATGGTCCAAGTCTTGAGTAGCAGTTTTTGAATGGACTTGAGAAACAGCTGTTTACATTTTTCACATTTCAGAGCATGTGCTGAGTGAAAAATTAGGTTTGGAGACACCAACAAACGATGGCTGTTGCCATGACAACGAAAAGGTTGCAACCTTAAAGAAGGCCATTTTTGTACATCCACCCTGAATATCTAACTGCATGCAAAGTTTGAGTGGTGGTCCAAAATTTTCATTTCCCACTTTGCTTGATTTAATCAAAGAGTAGCTCTTAATATTGGATCACCGTGTTGTTATGTATATTATTAAAAAGACTGATATTTAAAATTAAGCAATTATTGCATAAGTGGTTGCAGGTAAAAGTTTTAAGACCATGGGTTACACATAATTTTAGTTATTAGGTAAACTTTAGTAGTTTGTTTTTATTTCTACGTTTCAAAAAGAAGAATTTATAACGTGAAATATCGAATAGAAAACACTCCGGGTATTTGAGAACACTCGAGAAATGTAGAAAACATTCGCCTGCGGCTCATATTTTCTACATTTCCCTCGTGTTCTCAAATGCCCGTCGTGTTTTATGACAGTATAAAACATGGCCAATCCATTCAAGAATCAGCTGTCCTTTGGATTTTGCCAACCAATCAGAAAGCTGTATACTATGGGATAATTTCAATTCAAATCAATCGTGCTGTTTGTATAGCTTGTTTTAACATCGTTTTCAATTTTCAAAGTTTTTTTCTTTACCTTGTGTGTATGGGATGTTCTTATAAATAAAAATACGTGGGCCCGTGTGTGAATTTATACAAGTGCTCGCCAAATTTGTATTCTTCAGTTTTTTCTGCATATCACGTTTTGATTATATTAATTTTCATTCTCTTTTGCAAAACCTTCTAAGTACTGAAATCGATTCTTTATCTTTTAGTACACCTAAAACTGAACTGAAACACATAAGGAGGTATTGTACTATACAGTTGTAAACGAACTGAGTATTCTAGACATCACTAGACCAGTTCTAGATATAAGCAGGTGATAACAGGGTTATTACATTTACGGGAAGTCGGATAATTGGCGGGGAATTAAATGTTTAATTAACGATGACTTATTTAATTATATATTTACGTTTAATATTTACATTTTGCAAATAATGTCAGCTTAAAATTTTATATTACCAGCTTCAAAATGTCACCTCGCTGAACTTGTGTTTCCTGATGAAGAAAGTTTTGATCTAAAGTCTCGGAACTCATCTGTATGCTCCGCATGTAATTACAGTTGTGCCATATGACACTAGAATAGACCTCCCAAGGACTTTAATCTGAACAAAAAAAACAGAATTCGATCCATGACGTCTTAAGTTGCGATTCCCAAGAGTAACATCACCGTAACTAGTTGATTCATTACAATCTTAGGGGCTTGTCACGGTACTTAAATATCTTTGTCAAGCTCCAGGAATAATTTTGGCAAAGAATATTTCCGCTATAGGGGATTAACCCTGTGAAATAGACTGCCGATAGATAATTGATCATCTAGAATTAATTAAACAGAATTATAGGCACATTTACCTTTTCCTTTTCTCAATTTGTTACAGAACATTTATTCCAAACAGTGATACAGTTTTTTTATGTTGCATTCATGTTTCTTTGTGTTTAATTAAGGTTACTGTATAATAAATATTGTGAAAAACATTGTCAGGCTTAAACCCTTTACCAGCCTAAAAGCCGTTTCAATTGCTGATCTGCTTGTGTACAAAACATCTTCCTTGCTATCTTTACAACTGCCGATCGAAGCTCGCTAAGACGCCAACAGTATAAAATTGGATTAATGGAAGAATTCATAAATACTACTGTATAAGAAAAGTCCCATTCTCTTGGCCAATGTATCTTTAAAATCACATGACGCGTCATCAAAATAAACAATGGGAAATAACATAAAATCAAAAATATGTAAAATAGGAAAGTGTTCATCGAGCTTTTCTTCAATGACATCATGTTCACGTTATTAGCAGCATCCGAACTTTGCACTGATTGTTGTTGAGCGTGTATCTGCATTTGATGTCGTTTAACAATTTGAAAAATTCGGATGTAACAAAATGAGGATATCAACAGACAGATAAAAATAAAAATAGATGCAATGGATAAATATATACGTATATTCCAATAGTAAATTAGGTTCGCAAGAAAAATGAGAAGCCATACTGGTATTAATGTGTACAGAAGTCGAGTCGTAGTCACTATGTTAACATAGCTCATATGATAATGGAGGGCTGCAAATCTGTCCAAGCTTATGGCTGTTACTGAGAAAAGAGAAACTCCACAAAAACCATAAAACGAGAAGAACCACATTTGCAATAGACGAAAATCCTTTTTTAGTTCTCTAGCAATAAAAAGCGGTTGTACCACAAGCCCAACTAGAAGGTCTGACAAAGCCAAACTGCAGAGCAAAGTATTGGACGGTGAACGAAGTGCTGAAGTCCTTAATATGGCCGTCAAGACTAACGAATTGCCAACAATGGCCATAAGCATCGAAGCAGCGTTGAGTACGCAGCTTATGATGACAAAGATTTTAGGATGAGCCGAATAATCACTCGCTGATTCGTTCTTGACTGAGGTGCCGTTGGTCATTGTGCTTCTCTTTAAAGAGCTTTTAAACAAAACTGAGGATAATTTTGTTACAGATACCGAACCTCGCACACAGTTCTGATCGCTTCACTTTAATAAGGAGGACCGCAATAACAAATATTTTGAACGACTTCTTGATACGTACCAATTTAGCTGCAAATCAACGTCTTGCTATGTCTTTGTCAAAGCTGCTATTTTGTTAAAACAAACATAATATAACTTGTTTTAAGGATTGAAATTAATTTTATCCCAGCATAAAAGAACAGCTAAAATATTAATTTCTTTTGTATGAATTAAAGCATGAAACATAAAAGAACTACAAGATGAAATTCTTTTTATATAACAATAGCGAAATTCGTATTCATGTGCTGTAAATGGATTGATCTTACACTTTGTTTAAATTGGAATGAAAAACAATTGGCAAACCACTGTTAGTAACATAAGATTAGCATGTTGCAATGAAAAGAAGCGATTAGCGTTAGGGTTACGTCATTTTCCTGGTGAAGGTGTAAGGTCCGTGGTTTCCACAAAATTTAAGCTGTAAAGTGAACTTAAGGACATCTTTTCTTTCAATAAATTATATCGCGAATAAAGAGTATAAAACCTCAAAAAGAATATATTGTGGGATATATGTGTTTGTTTAGGTTTTTACGTTATTTTTTAGAATTCAGTCCTTTGGTCGAAAAGGGGAGGTCAACTAATATCCGTTATAATACAATTAAAAAAAAATGATACATCCATTCAATAATCAGCTGTACTTTGTAATTGGGTTGTGCTAACCAATCAGAAAACTACATACTTTGGAATAAATTCAATTTACCCCGGTAAATCAATTGTGCTGCTTGTATACCAACAGTTCTGTCATATGACACTAGACTAGACCTTCCAAGCACTTTAATCTGGGAATGTAAAAAAAAAAGAAACATAAAGCAAAGTGATAGGTGACGTCTTAAATTTCAATTCCCAATACCACCACTATTATCATTTGGTTCATTTCAATCATAAGGGGCTTGTCCCAGCCCTTAAAACCTTTTCAAGCTCCATAGATAATTTTAGGGGAATATATAGAGGAATAACGTTGTGGAATTTACTGTGTATGAAACACCTGAAATTAATCAAAATATAAACAACAATAGCATCAACAACAGGAAAGAATAAATTGTGTACGTGATTAACTTTAACATGTTATCAATTTATTACACGTCCAGTGATGCAATATTTTTATATTTATTGATGTTTCCTTGTGTCTACTAAAGGTTATTGTATAATAAATATTGTAAAAACATGTTCAGGCTCGAACTCTTTGCCAGGCTTCAAGCCCACAAATACATTTATGACGAAAATATAGGGAGTTGTCGTTTCTACTGTTGATCGGCTTGTTTACATAACATCTTTCTTACTGTCTTTACAACTGCTGATCGAAGCACGCTCATGCGCCAACAGTACAAAATTGGATTAATGCAAGCGTTCATAAATACTACAGTAACAGTTAACACTAGAGTAGAACATTCACGCACTTTAATCTGGGAAAGTAAAGAACAAAACAAACAGGAATGTGATGGATGACATCTTAAGTTGCTATTCCCCAGATTTCCATCACCGTAATCAGTTGATTCAATACAATCTTAGGGCTTGTCTCCGTACTTAAATATTATTTTCAAACCAGGAATAGTTTTCGCAAAAAAAATATAAAGTTTCTGCTATACGGTACTTAGCAATATTGTGGGGTACACTGCCCATGGACCTTTGGTTATCTAGAAGTGTTTAAATAAAAAAGAGTAAAAGGTGCATGTATTTCATAACATTTAATTTGGATGTTTTATCAGTGTATAACACAACATTTAATCAAAACAATGACGCGGTTTTTTTTTTTTCATGGCACTGATGTTTCTTTGTGGCTCAAACAATTTACTTTACAACAGTTTTGAAGCAATAACTGTATTAGTAGTTTTCGTTTCGCTCTTGTACTGCTTGTGTACAGAACATCTTTCTTGCTGTCTTTACAACTGCCGATCGAGGCTCGCTAAGACGCCAACAGTATAAAATTGGATTAATGGATGAGCTCATATATACTACTGTAAAAGAAACGTTCGGTTTTGCTGTCCAAATTATCAGAAAGATCCCTTCAAGCATCAATAAAATAAACGATGGGAAATAACACAAAATCAAAAAAATGTAAAATACGAAAGTGTTGATCGAACTTTTCCTCAATGCCATCATGTTCAGGTTGTTACCATTCTCCAACGTTTGCACTGCATGTTGCTGAGCTTGTATCTGCATTTGATGTCGCTTAACAATTTGAAAAATTCGGATGTAACAGAATGAGGATATCAACAAACAGATAAAAGTAAAAATAAATGCTATGGTAAAATATATATGAATATTCCAAATGGAAATTAGGTTCGCAAGAAAAATGAGAAGCCATACTGGTATTAATGTGTATACAAGTCGAGTTGAAGTCACCATGGTAACATATCTCATGTGGTAATGAAGGGCTGCAAATCTGTCCAAGCTTATGGCTGTTACTATGAACAGAGAAACTCCACAACAACCATAAGACAAGAAATACCAAATTTGCAATAGAGAGAAATCTTCCTTCAGCTGTTTAGCAATATAAAGTGGTTGTACCACAAGCCCAACAAGAAGGTCCGACACAGCCAAACTGCAGAGCAAAGTATTGGACGGTGATCGAAGTGCTGGAGTCCTTAATATGGCAGTCAGGACTAACGAATTGCCAATAATGGCTACGGGCGTAAAAACGGCGTTGAGTACGCAATTTATGATGACAAAGATTGTCGTATGAGCTGAATAATCGCTCGCTGATTCGTTCTTGAAGAAGGTGTTGTTGTGCATCGTGCTTCTCTTTACACAGCTCTAAGTTGAAAATATTGCATTAATTTTGTTAAGATTCAGAACCTCGTACACCTTAGAATTCTCATGAATTTGAAAAAAACTTTAAAATCCTGATTCATCAACTAACGAGAAGCGTAATAACGAATACATGTAGCTTGGGGGTCTTCTTGGTACGTAGCAATTTAGCTTCAAATTAAAGCTTGCTATGTCTTTGTAAAAGCTACTAATTAATATTTTAAAAACAAACATATTATAACCTGTTTTTAAAGATTGGTATAAATGACATCCCAACATGAAAGAACATCTAAAACATTAATTTATTTCGTAACAATGGAAGCATAAGACATAAAAACGGACTAAGAGGTTTTTTTAATAATAGCGTAATATTTATGCCATGTGTTATAGACGAGTTGATCTTGCACTTTGTTCGACTTTGACTTAAAAACAATTAGCAAACCACTGGTTGTAAAATAAGATCACCGTGTTGTAATGTATATTATTAAAAAACCTGATGTTTAAAAATAAGTAATTATTGCATAAGCGTTGCAGGTAAAAGTTTTAAGAACGTGGTTTGCTAAACCTCAGGAGTTTGTTTTTATTTCTACGTTTTAAAACCGGTGGTAGTAGAAAACAGGCAAGGCTATGTCATAACCGTTACCTTTTCAATTCACTCCTTTTGTCCCAAAGTGCAAACGGGCTAATATCCGTTATAACACAATACAAAATAAATCTTAAAATCCATTCAAGAATCAGCTGTCCTTTTTTCCAACCAATCAGAAAACTGTATAATAGGGAAGCCTCGAGCCAAGTGTTCCATCATTGCCGGAGCTTATTCCGGTTTCTGTAGCATTTATTTTAGCGTCTAGGAATATTTCTACTCCCTCCTGAATCGGATGCTAGTCCATCAAAGGTTACCCCCTCCCCCCAGCATTTTTTTACTGATGTTTCATTGTCTCTAGCTATTTAATGTTACTGTACAATAAACATTTTAAGGATGGTCAGGCTTGATCTCTTTACAAGCCCATAACGTCTATGAAACAAAAATATTGGCGGTTTTCGTTTTTACTCTTGATCGGCTTGTGTACAAAACATCTTTCTTCCACTAACTTTGAAGGGATGTTCGAGCAGAGGACTAAAGGTGCCAAATGTGTACATCTAGGTCTTAGAACCAGAGCTATCTTGTATCTAACTCCACGTCCTCCTGTTTCACTTTCTTAGGATGAAGTTTCCTGAAAGTTTGTTTTGCAGTTTCGCGAAGCTCGGCCACTCGCCAGAAGTAAATCAACGGATTTGCTGTAGAGTTTGCAAAAATGACCACAACGGCGAGACAGTGAGCTGCAGATGTTCTCATGTCTTCCTTCTCTTGCGAAGCACTTATTGCTGTGGTGATGATAAAAGGGAAGTAGCTTAGGACAAAAGCGCTAATAAGAATAATCATTGTGTTTGTTGTGCGTCGATATCGGACCATGCTTTGATGGGTTTGTTGTTGTGAATCCTGAATTTGTTTGTTGTGCCTTTTGACAGTTTTGTAAATTATAAAATAACACCAGGCGTCAATTGTTAATATCAAAATGCAAAGGGCAATAAGTATGTGGGTCAGAAGTCTGCTTGTCGCCCAAAACCACAGAAGCGTTATCCACGTAACCCATATCGACCAGTAAATAAACACTGTAATGAACACGCGGGAGTTTGTTATTAACTCGGCATATCGAAGGTGAAAACGCAGGGCGAGATATCGTTCAAAGCTGATGGCTGAAAGCGTTAGGAAAGAAACCCCATTGAACATCCAACTTGTGTAAAAATGAATAAACACTGCCAAACAGTATAGTTCCATGTTTCCGAAAAGAAGTGAAATTTCTGCTACAAGAAATGAAGGCTGGGTTGTTAAACCAACGAAAAAGTCAGAAACTGCCAGAGAACAGAGCAGAACGTTTCTTGGTTGATGAAGCAAGGGTGTCCTCCATATTGCTAAAATGACAACCATATTAAAAAGCAGTGTTGTGAAGCACATTATGAAGACGACAACACAGGCCGATATTGACGATATTATGTAGAATTGCGGTAAATTCTCTCTGGCCTCTATATCCAGAAAAGGTTGAAGCGTTTGGCAGGTTGAAGAATTGGTCGATGAAGAGTTTTGCAAAGCAGAACTTAATAAATATGTTGCATTAGCCATGATATAGTGTTAAAGCAGTCACTGCATCCGTTTTACATAGTGTCAATTTGTATTCACGCATTTGTAGAAATAGCTTTTAATTTGGGCAGCTTTAAGCAAAGAGGTTCGAAACAGCTGCTTTACAACGATTGGCAGTTACATGTCTAATGCCAAATTGCGTGGGTTTTATATTAGCTCATCATTGTCTCTAGTTTCCCTTTCACCTGTAATTATAGCTTTTTTATTATAATAGGAGAGTGCTATCAACAAGCAAGAAACTTTTAAGGAAGAACTTAACCTTCATAATATATTAGCCCTCCAGCAGTAGACTAATATTTTGCAGTTGTGTTTGCGTCTCTCACGAGTGCCTTGTGAATACTATTTAAGTAGTTATTTACTTAAAAGAGATTGGGGATATTGTTGCGCTCTCGACGTGATCCGCCTCATGGAATAAAATACGTATGAAAATAAACATTGCAATTGACATTTATTTTCGATTGCTAATTTTGTTTTCGAGTTTGAATCCAAATTCCAAATACTAGACAATTTTTATCTTTTCAAAACTAAAACATCGTACTAAATGTAACCGTTATTTTTTAGCATTGAAAAGATTGACTAAAGACATAATCATTCTTTGGTCAATTATATGTTTTTCCGCAGACAGGCGAAGCGAACGAGGAAAATACTCCACTAGGGAATATTTGGTTGTTTACCATTTACAAAAAAAAATACGAAAATTTCGGTTGGGAACTTCCGTTCAGGAAAAATGAATTCAATTTGAAAAAGGGCTAAATGAGGAACTAGTGGAAATGATGCTGCGAGAATTTCCATTTAGAACGGAATAAACCGAAAAGTAATAAAAATTTGGTTTGTATCTGATCTTAAAATCGGTTTAAAAAGGTGGTAAAAAAACGTATAAGACTGAATTTTCGGTACCTCTCTGTTACCTTCATCAGAGTTAAAATTGGTTCAGTTTTTTGCATAATAAGTTTTTATACACCGCCGGTCTCTAGGGATGTTCCCAATGTTGGGACTTTAATCAGTACTCAACCAAGTAGTCTTGGGACAATTATGGGTTTCTGTTTTCATTTAATTTATGGATAGTTCCAAAAAGTGAGAAAGGAAAAAATTGATTTTCAATTTTGATTAAAGAATGGAAATCATTTCCATGCATGTTTTCATGCAGCTCTACAAACAAGAGTTAAAGTTAAGAGTGGAATGGAAAGCATGTCCATGTTTTCGTATTGCTCTATAAACCATTTCCATGTGTTCATACAGCTCCATAAACAAGAGTTAAAGAGTGGAAGTTTGGAGGAGACTAGAATTGATGTGGAAACAAGGGCTGTATTCAAGCATTTCAACAGCTTATTTGAGTTCTCCCAGTTTAATGAACTGGATAAAAATTTTTGGTTTTCATGTTACGTCATAAAATTTTGAAATCAAAATTGACTAGGCCTGCTAAATTTTCGTTGCCATTACGCGTAAGATTAAAATGACAATATATATTTTTGCGAATTTCCAGATTGATAGTGTCATTCGTTTTTATAACAGAGCATTTTGAATATTTGAGTTCTCCGTCGTATGTGACATCAAGTTGAGTGACGTGACAAAGCTGTTTTTTTTTTAAAGGGCCTTTCCTTTCCATTTTCAGCAGATTGGACATTTCAGATATATTAAGTGATGCTTATGTGAAAGTGTGCTAGGTCATGAGCCAAAGATTGTCGTTGTTGTAAAACAGAATTGAGTTCCAGATGGTTTTTCTGACATCACGGCGGCCATATTTGCGTCCCTCGGATACTGAGCTTTATAAATTTGCGTGGAAAGGTTCGGAAAAATATTTGAAATTCGTAGCTTCTGTAGTTAAATGGTTTCGAATTTATTTTTTGATTGCGTGACAGTGACAACCAGCAATACGAAAAAATAAAATGCTTTCTGCCTTTAATAAAAGATAAAGTAAGGTAAAGGAAGGAAAATCACTCGTTTATTACGATTATCAAACTGTAAATTCTCTTTTTCTTCGACAGCTCGCGCAGTGTTATGTGTTTATACCGCTGGGATTATGAAAACACGACTTCTATCTCACACCTTCTTACAGTTTCGATAGAGTTAATTAGCCGTTTAAAGAGTTTTATTTTCATTTATTCCACGGGCTAACAAAAAAATTATCATTCGATGCAATTTTTTCTTCTTTTTCATTGGCCGAGAGCCCACCACGTGATCTACAAATAACTGCCTACAAATAATGGTCTGCTCGTGCGCATTAGCGTCTGACAGTGATTTTGCTACAAATAATATTCTGCTCATGCGTAGTTGTGTCCACTTCCGAGAAAAATGGCAGCTCGTTTTCCAGAGGGAAAGAGGAGCGGTTGGATTTGTCTACTAGGCCAGAAAAAACAGTGAAACTACAAAGAAGGCAATGGAATTTCCTCTTATTGTATTTCGGCAATATCTGAAAGAGAGAGAATTGGATGAAGACCAGCTCGTATTATCGAAGGCGAAGTTACGCTTTCGTCTGCATTAATTCAGCAAGAACTAGTGCGGTTCCCGAAGGTACTTTGTGCGAAACAAATTTAGTGATCAAATGATAAAACAATTATTGAACTCGGTTCTCGCAAAATATCGTGATTTGTCAGTGTCGAGCAGATCAATTATTTGCCGAAGCCTTCGAGAACAAGACTTTTTCGCTTTCGTCTGCATTAATTCAGCAAGAACTAGTGTGGTTCCCGAAGGTACTTTGTGCGAAACAAATTTAGTGATCAAATGATAAAACAATTATTGAACTCGGTTCTCGCAAAATATCGGATTTGTCAGTGTCGACACTGGCAAATCACGATATTTTGCTCAACATCGTCCAATAACTGTTAATTATTTTGACTGATAAAATAACCACTAAAATTTTTAAAGTTAAAGGGTTGTCTTAGGGCGATTACACGTCTAAATTAACTTGAAAAACGTCGCTCTTTGCCTCGTTGTGGTTAACATTACTTTTCTTGTCCATAAATAAACCAAAGAACCATAGCAGAAAGTAACAAAAATAGCATTCGTATTTGAAAGCACGATTTAGAAAATTAAAATACAGCACAATGCAAACAGACAGAATATTAGTATATGGGCTTGTCAACAAAATAGCCAGCTATGACGTTATCATTGTTATTATTACTTCGAAAACTATTCATTTTTCGTTTGACCAGTATTCATTACTG
This sequence comes from Oculina patagonica, assembly GCF_052425735.1. Classification (NCBI taxonomy): domain Eukaryota; kingdom Metazoa; phylum Cnidaria; class Anthozoa; order Scleractinia; family Oculinidae; genus Oculina; species Oculina patagonica. The sequence continues at coordinate 17,143,986 of NC_135768.1, forward strand.
CTAGACAAAAAACTGAAATATTAAATATTCCTTTACGAATTAAGTGTAGCTCGGTCAAAATTTCTTTACGACTTAAAGCTGGTATTCAATATTCATTACTGCGCTCAACACCCGTACAAAGGAAAGTAATCTAGGCGAACTCAACAGTAGCAATAGACAGGGCAGTCAAACGTACAATTATACAGCGGTTTTCAGTTGAATGGCGAGAGTAATACTGTATCACATTGGTTTTTCTTTACCAAGTTTTTTGATTGGTTTAAAAGCTCGCGCCACTTCCTTGACCAATCAGAAGTGAAAACAAAGCCAGCCGTGACTCGCCTAAATACGTTTCCCACGCTTCGCGTCGGCTACATGTATTTTCTTCGATCGAGTTTTTGATTGGTTTACTGGACCGTCTGTGTCCTTTGTGATTGGCCAGATTGATAACTTTGGTTTTCCTTTATACGAAAAGCGCTCAATCCAATGCATTAACATGCTTTCTCGTCCCTTTTCAGTAAGAAAAGACCAAACCATACATAGACCTCCCATCAATATCGTTTTTCCGACTTGCTTATATTTTCCAAATCATCTTTAATTTTGTTAACTTACAAACACACGCTAGCTTTATGGTTATTACGTGTATGTACTCAAGCTGATTTTTTATTAATCTACCGTTGAAGTTCTTAAAAGATTTTACTCCAAAGTTTTGTTATGACAACAGTAGAATAACTAATGAAAATAAGCGAAATAAGACTTCGACGTTTCGAAGCCATGTTCACTTCGTTATCAAGTAAAAATGACGGTTGTAGTTTTGAATTTGGAAGGATGTCAGAGTATATTTAACATAAATTAAAATCTACAACCGTCATTTTAACTTGATAATGGAGTCAAGATGTTTTCGAAACGTCGCGGTTTTACTCATTAATTGTATTTCTAAATGTCGTCTTATTAGAACAGTAGAATTCACCTTTATTTTGATCACCTTCTTGTAAGAAGATCCTTAACCTTTGTTTCATTGAAAAAAGAATATTAAAAATATACACATAAAAATTATATGCATATGCACCTTGCGTGAACATCTATGTAAATAAATATGTTCACAAAAACAATCAGACCATAGTAAATTATCACCTTTTTAATATTTTTAAAATGTAAAACTCCGAATCGATGGACGTTAATTCTGTAGCTGTCAAGAAAATGTCTTTAAAATAAATAGAAACACTGACCAGAATTGCCAGTGCAATATTGCGTTGTTTTCATTGACCAGGCGAAATTTTATACTAAACTTCGACTTTTATAAATGCCTAAGGCTCTCAGATTTTTAAATCAATATTACGTTAACGCGGAGCAAAAAAAATAAATTATGCATTATTCATCAAACACGAAAACTTCGGAAAAACACATAGTCGTCAAATTTTCGTATTGGACGGAGCTAATGTGTTCAGAATATTCGCTTGAGGTTTAAAAACTATTTACAATATTTTAAAAAGGTTCAAACTTTAACAGTGAATAAGTGCGCGTTGTCGACTGAATAAGGTATCTTCAGGAGTAATAACAAATAAAACCTGTCTTTGTTAATGGTCAATCCTTTTTTCAGTTGATGCATTTACATGACAATTTTCTTACTGTCTTCAAAACAGCTACTCGAAGTTCACGAAGACGCCAGCAGTACAAAAAGGGGTTGATGGCGGAATTAGCGAATAGCAAAGTTGCTGTAAAAACCCAAGCTGTGTTCGGATTTGAGACATAGATGTGGGCGTAAAAAATCCTGTAAATCAGCCATGGAAAATAACAAAGAATTGTGCAGATGTAAAACACGAAAGTGTTTACTGCAGTTCGGCTTAATGACAGAAGGTTAAACGAATTTCCATCAGTTGACAATTCCACTGCCTGTTGTTGCGCGAGTATCTGCAATTGATGGCGACGAACGATTCGATATATGCCGATGTAAGAAACAGTAGAAGCTGTAATATAAACGGCAATGAAAACAAGACTAATGTAAAAAATTATCGGTTCATACCAAACGCTAAAGCTGGACAGCAACAGAATATGAATAACCCAAATTATTATCAAGATTAATTTAACACGCCTTGTAGTAACAAACATGTTATATGTCATGGGATATCGAAGTGCCAAAAAACGATCAACACTTATCGCTGCCATTGTCGCGAAGGAAATCCCACAGAATGAAATACCTATCGTTCTCGTTATTTCAAGCAGAAGAACATCCGATGTAAGCTCTTTGGCGATGTAAATCGGCTGAACTACCAAACCCACAACCAAATCTGAAACAGCGAGACCACACAGGAGAATTAAGGACGGCGAACGAAGCGAAGACGTTGTGGCAACCGCTGCTAACACCACTGTGTTTCCAAAAATTGATATTAGCATCAGTGGCACATTCAGGGCACAGTTGACAATGACGAGAGTGGTTACACGAGTTGCAGTTTCTTCATAATTGTCAAAACCTCCACCATCTGCTGATTCATCCCAAAGCGAAAATGTATGGTTTAGCATCATGACAGATTTTACCAAAGTATAACTAAAGCAATTTGTCATCCAAATGTTGTCGCCATTTTTAGATTCGTTTCAAACCCAGTAACATGTTTACAAACGACTTTGTTTGCCGGATTTTCAGATTCAGTCTAGCATGCATATAATTTTAGTAATTCCAAACTGTTTTCTTTCAGTGCCACAGGAAGATGTTTTAAAACACAACAATATACGGCTGTTATAATAAAACTTGCTAAAACTGCAGCTTATCATACTGATATGACAAGATGTCAGTTTTTCCACCTGCAATTGAATTGAACTCGAGACAATGGGGAGACTTTTTCAGTACCTTAATGATGGCGTTGAAATTAAAATTTGTATTAATAAGCCAATCAACGACGATTCAAAATTACTTTACTGTACAATTGAATTGTCTTATCCATAAAAAAAAATGTCCGGTTTACGGAGTTTAAGTCCTTGTTCACACAAGTGACATGAGGACATAGCGACATAGTGAACAACATGTCGTGTTGTTCACTGGTAACATAAAAAGCACCATGTCACGATATTTTTAAATTAAAAATTGGTGGTGCAGAACATTATCTTCAAATCGATGCAAACCCCTACAATTTACTGCTAACCTGGAAGAAAAATGTGAAGCATTTTTGAACAAATTTCCTACCAACTTGTAAAATTTAGGCTATACTATTCAAGCGGGCAATCCGTGACGCAGCTGCTTCAAACCCCATGATGTCTTCGCTAATGTGTTGCATCGCCTACGTAGCACATTACGTGAATGTCATTTATATGCATAATGTATCACCAAACCAACAAAATAAATTATTGTCACATATGAAGCAAATAATGCATTTTAAAATTTGTAACTGGAAATTGCCTGTTTTGCTAAAAACTGCAATGAAATCTAACGTACTGCAAAAAAGAAGAAAATATATTTTTTCCCATCGTGCTCTTGTTCTGAATGCACTTGATGGTATTTTGCATTTACTAGAGATAATTTGTTGTAAAGATTACCATAAAAGCTCTATTGAGCTTGTTTCTTTTCAAGACCTTATAAGCCAAAGGAGGGGCTTGAAAGAGAAGAGGGGCTTATTTCAAACCATGTATCAGTTAGGGTACATATATATTGAAGGGATAAAGTGGATTTTTTAACGTTTCTGTGCCGTTGAGTAACACTTTAATTTCGCAAACAGTAACAACAACAATATTTGTGGTGGATGAATATCTCATTTAGGAGACTCGTAACAACTTCGACCTTCCACGATGTTACTTTACTTGCTTTAAATAGAACGTCTTGTTTATTATATGAGACTGTAATGACAAGATGCCAAATGTATTTGTCGAATGTTTTTACGGTTAAACGAAAACATGGCATGAAATGCTATATAAATTCACTAAGACTAAAGAGAGTTTGGCAGAATTCAAAACAGCTGGGATTTTCTATTTCTTAAAAAAAACTTAAATAGAACATCTTGAATAATCAGCTGTTACAATTAACGCATACCGTAAAATTCCGGTTATAAGTCCCCCACTTATAAGCCCCCCCATTCCCGGTTATAGACCCATCTACCTGGAAACAAAAAAACATCCGATTATAAGCCCCGCGGATATAAGCCCCTCTCTGCCGGGTGACGGTACTGAACAGGGCTAAATGCTGCTTTATTATGCGGTTTTTACTTAAAAACGTATTTCGATCAACATTCTAGTGGCTCGTCTCAAAACGTTTTTTCTTTTTTTTATTCCGCTTATAAGCCCTACCGGATATAGGCCCCTCCACTTATAAGCCCATACAAAAACCCTTACGAAGTTGTATAAACCCAGGGCTTATAACCGGAATTTTACGGTATGGTAAGTTGTTTGATCTATATTTTACAAAATATTCCGTTACGAGTAGCGTTGTTGAGCAGGCTCTTTGTTTCCAGACAGAACTCAAGATCGCTGGTAACAGCAACAAACTGGTTTATTCCACGACGCTGATTCTTCAACATTAAACACCTAACATGTGACTTAAAGTGTCGCTCTTACACACAAACACTTCCAAGGTCTAGAGTATTCTCTAAAAGTCTGATTATAGTAGCATAAAATGTGATTCTAGAACAAAATAATGGCATATACCAAAACGTTTCAAAATGTTATTATATATCACCGTTCAGTGACTACTTCTCTTTGACCTCGGAGAAGTCGAGAGCACTGCAACTACAGTGTGCATCCAGTCTTGCAAGGACAAAAATGTTCAGCTCTTTGGATTTTACTCTGTTTGTTTACATAACATCTTTCTTGCTGTTTTTACAACCGCCCTTCTAAGCTCCCTAAGACGCCAACAATACAAAAGTGGATTGATTGAAGAGTTCACGAATACTAAAGTGGTAGCAAGGTTCCATTCCTTTTGCCAATCCATTTTTGCCATTCCAAGAAGAGCTAGAAAAAGAAACATTGGAACGTAACATAAAAGCAAAAAAGCGTAAAATACGAAAGTGTTTTTTGCACTTTTTTTCAACTGGGTTATGTTAAAGTTATTACTAGTTATAGTACTTGAGTTTTGCACTGCCTGTTGTTGAGCGTGGATTTGGATTTGATGTCGTTGAACAATTTGAAAAATGCGAATATAACAAAATGAGGATGTCGACAGACATAGTATGATAAAAAATGATGAAACTATAAAATATATCAATCTGTTCCATAGGAAGAGAGCACTCGAAGTTGAAAACATGATAAGCCACATTGCTACTAACGCGAACGAAACGCGTGATGTAGTTACTATGGTAACATATTTCATGTGGAAATAAAGAGCTGCAAATCTATCCGCACTAATGGCTGTCATTGTCCAAAGAGACACTCCACATAAACTGTATGACTGGATTTCATAAATAAGCCATAAAGAGTGATCGTGTGTGAGCTCTTTAGTAATGAAAAGCGGTTGTACAACAAGCCCAATGAGAAAATCATTGAAAGCCAAATTGCAGAGCAGAGTTGTAGACGGCGAAGAAAGCGAAGGAGTTCCCAAAATTGCTGCTATCACCAGAGCGTTGCCAACAATAGACATGATGATCAGTGGTGCATTGATAGCGCAATATATGATGACAATTTTTTCAGGATGAGTATTTTCTTTAAAGCCAAAGTAATCACTTGCTGATGCGTTTCTGAATAATGTGCAGTTGTTCAACATTTTTTGTCTTTTAAAAACGAGAAAAAGGGTTCTAACCTTGTTGTGGGTACAAAATCGTCCGCTATCAAAAATTATCGGCTTTCTTCGAATCGATATCTAAAGTTTGTCTAATTTTAATCTCCAAGGTTTTTGTAATAAAGGCAATTGTGATAGATTGTTTGCGTTGATGCCCTCATCGATGATTGTTTTTTTATAACAATGGAACAACAGTGAGAACAATTTTATCCCGCAGCATTTTTAATTGCATTCCGAGGAAAAGTTTACATAGCATCCCTTGCAAAGAAAAGTTACAAAGATAAGATAAGCAAAACAGATATTTTAGCATAAATCTTGTGTGCTTTTCAATTTTGAAATTTTATCGTTAGTTTTCATCTTAACATGGATCGCAATGGTTTAAACATGTGCGCCTTTAGCACTCTATCGCATCTATACCAATAATTTTGATGAATAAAGCTTAGTACAAATTTTTATAGGTCTAAACAATAATTAAATTGAGGTTGACATCAACATTTGTAGCCATGGCAACGTCAAATATGGTCGCGATTCCATATTATCAACCTTTTGAGGCTAATAACTAAAAAAGTAACTACTGGGTGAAAATGTTTCTTTTAATATTAACAAAACGAAACGTTTTTTTTTTTTATCGTTTTGGTCGCTCTGAACCTTGCCGACGGATTGTTTTAAATTATTTTTTGTTTCTTTTGAACATTAGACAAAAATGTATCAAGACAAAAACATTATTGAATTCAAGTAGTTTTTAAGTTATTAGGTTCCAACAGTCCAAAAACGGTGTTTTGACCTCGTTACAAGTTTTCATAGAAAGGAATTCCCCCGATTGACGTCATTTTGAACTGATTCTGTTTATTAATCAACGCTTTACTGGTGTTTGGTCGACGTTTTTTCAGTTGTGCCGTCGAGCTTGCTGTAATAAAATTTCAAAGACGGTAAGGTCTCAACTATTGTCACTATTGTGATCAACCTTTGCTACCTTTAATACCCTTCTTCTTAGTAGGTCAAAAGGTCTTCTTAGTAGGTCAAAACATCGTACGACATCGAAAAAAAAAAAGACACGTGCAAATTCAGTCTGGCTCTTATCAACAATCACTCTCAGGGTCTAGATTATTCTCTCAAATGCCAATTATATTAGCATAAAATATGATCCTGTTAAACGAAGTAATGACATACACAAAAACGTTCTAGAATGTTATTACATGTTATGGCTGGCTGACTACTTATTCTTGACCTCGGAGAAGTCGAGAGCACTGCAACTGCAATGCACATCCAGTCTTGCAAAGAAACAATGTTCGGCTGTTTGGATTTTACTCTGTTTTTGTACATAACATCTTTCTGGCTGTCTTTACAACTGCCCTTCGTAGCTCGCTGAGACGCCAACAATACAAAAGTGGATTCATGGAAGAGTTCACGAATACTAAAGTGGTAGCAATGTTAAATTCATTTTGCCAATCCATTTTCGCCATTCCGACAAGAACTAAAACAATAACTTTTGGAATGTAACATAAAAGCAGAAAAGTGTAAAATACGAAAGTGTTTATGGCACTTTTTTTCAAATGGGTTATGTTGAAGTTATTGCTTACTTCTAAATTTTGCACAGCCTGTTGTTGAGCATGAATTTGTATTTGATGACGTCGAACAATTTGAAAAATTCGAATGTAACAAAATGAGGATATTAGCAGACATATTATGACAAAAAACGATGCCACAATAAAATATATAAGCCTCTTCCATAGGTAAAGAGAAATTGAAACTGAAGAAATCATAAGCCACATTGCTACTATCACGAGCAAAACACGTGATATAGTTACTATGGTAACATATCTCATGTGGTAGTGAAGAGCAGCATATCTTTCCGCGCTTATGGTTGTCATTGTGCAAAGAGAGATGCCACATAAAATGTAGGACGGAATTTCGTAGGTGTACCATAAAGATTGATCGAGCATAAGCTCGTTAATGATGAAAAGGGGTTGAACAACAAGCCCAATAAGAAGATCTGTGAAGGCCAAATTGCAGAGCAGTGTTGTAGACGGCGAAGAAAGCGAAGGAGTTCCCACTATTGCTGCTATCACCAGAGCGTTGCCAACAATAGACATGATCAACAGTGGAGCATTGAGAGCGCAATATATGATGACGATATTTTCAGTATGAGTATTTTCTTCAAAGTGAAAGTTATCCCTTGCTGCTGATTCGTTCCTTAATAAGGTGTTGTTGTTCATCATATTTCTTCATTTAAAAACTCCAACTTAATTAAAGAAAAATCGGTTTTAACTTCGTTGAGGTCAAAAATTCGTCCGCTTCCAAAAATAATCAGCTTCCTTTGAGTTGGTCTCTAGATCTTGTTTAATTTTCATCTCCAAGGCTTTTGTAATAAAGGCCATTGTAAAGGATTATAAGCGTTGATTTCCGCACCATTGATTATTTTTATTACAATGGAACTACAGTCATAACAGTTTCATCCCGCCCAAAAGTATACAAAGCTTCCAAAAAAAACAAAGCATCCCTTAGAGTGAATAGTGACAAAAGTAAGGAAATCTTAACAGATATGTCTGCATGAATTTGCTCTGCTTTTTAATTTGGAAATTTTTTCATTAGTTTTGATATAAAGGTGGCTCAGTTTCTAAAGGCAGCTACACCAACAGTGTCAAGCAATAAATTTAATAAGTAGAAACTCATCCGTGTTCTATTGAATGTCCGTGAATCTGATTGATTCTCCCACTGTTGTCTGTTCGCTGATAGAACACGATCGTGCGCGCGTTGCTCTTTTTTTTCTAAAAAAAAACCTCCTTGATTTTTGTCTCGAAAGCACATACAACTGAAAGTTCTTGAACTATAAGTTTCTACCAAAACAATTAGACTAACCCTCATTATCCATGAGCTGTTGTTAACTCGGCTGCGCCTCGTTCTATAGGTTTGTTTGTTTTTTGACATCCTGGCTGCCATAGCAACGTCACACGAGGTCACAGTAAATGTTCTCAGTCGCGCCGTCGAACTTTCTATTTAATAATAGAATGCCAAAGACAGGAAGGTCTAATCTATTGTGGGCTACCTTAAATACATTTCATTTTCAAAAGTTAAAAATAGCGAAATATGACATCAAATGAAAAAAAATAAGCCAGTTTTCTTTCTTTACATCTATTATTTTAGCCATATAAACCAGTTTTTTGTTTTAAATGTCAAAAAAATAATTACTTTCATAAGAATTTCAGGTAACAAAAGTCTGTTGACGCCTTCGAAATGAAATAAATGAACGATACAATACAACTTAAGCTAACCATGATGAAACTTAAGAAATAAGAAATCAAATTATATTCAGCAAACTGGAGGTAAATTTCAGCGCCTAAAATTTATTGTTAAACAACTATGACTTATGATTTCTATTTCTGTTTAAGAGCTTGTAATAAAATAGCCTTCCTTTGGGAACTCACATATTACAGCATTCTAAGGACCTTACATTGTTACACCTCCACAGAATAACAGATCAAGAGATTATTTCTAAATTCATGAATCTCGAGTAACAGAAGGACTCCATGTCTTACACCGTATCGAGTACTTTTCATACAAATAGTGGAAATTGGGCTGACAGTATCATAATTTAAACTGATTAATTCCTATAATACAACTGCAGAAATTGGAATAGTTTAATCATGATGACATTTATATTCACAGAATCGTAATTACTTTATCCAGATGGAAAAATTAATTAAAACTCGCTGTCACATGTATAATACATATGCTTCAAGCATTAAAAACTAAACAAAGAGTAAACTAAATAGCAACTTATTTAGATAACTTCTTTAAGGTTTATTGCATTTTTAACACTTCAAAAATGGCGACTGAAGGTAAACGAAGAATTAGAATGGAACGCTTGTCGCTTGGAAATGTAATCTAAATATGATAACGGCACACTTTAAGGCTGCCAATGAAACAACCAAAAGTGACTAGGAACATTACTTCTCTCCCTTTGCGATACTCTCAAGTGCAGCTTAGACCAATGTACCTACCAGTACTCACTTTGCTTCTCAAACTTTTCTTCTGGCCTCGGTACGTATTACACACCTGTGTGGTGAGATTACCCGGATTGCAAGTAAAAAGCTATAAACCTTCCACAACCTCGGCTTTACAACAGCGATATTAATATATAAGGACATACAGCTGCAGCTGTTTTTCGTCCTTTCTAGTTTTAATATGTGGTTTTACATACTTACTTTCTTCCTATTGTTACAACTGCCTTTCGAAGCTCACGAAGACGCCAACAGTAAAGAAATGGATTAATAGATGAGTTCATGAACATTATAGTGATGGCAAAGTTCCATTCCTTTGGCCATTCTTTGTCTGACTTTCCAAACAGAATCATTAGAACAAAAATAGGAAAATAACACAAAATCAAAGAGATAAAAAATAGAAAGGAATTCATCGAGCTTTTCTTCAATCGCAGCATGTTCAAGTTATTACAATCGTCTGAATTTTGCACTGCCTGTTGCTGAGCATGAATCTGTATTTGATGTCGTTGGACAATTCTAAAAATTCGGATGTAACAAAATGCGGATGTTAACAGACATATAACGATAGTTGCCGATGAAATAGTAGCATATATAGACCTATTTATACGGGAAAGACCAAACGAAAGGAGGGTGATAAGCCATATCATTACTAACGTGCAAATAACACGAGTGTTAGTCACTATGGTGACATATTTCATGTGGTAGTGGAGGGCCGCAAAACGATCTAAGCTAATAGCTGTCACTGTGCAAAGAGAAATTCCACATAAAGAATATGTGGAAAAGAAGTAACAACTACGCAACAGGAATAAATCTTCTTTAAGTTCCTTGGCAATGAAAAGCGGCTGTACCACAAATCCAACAAGAAGGTCTGACACAGCCAAACTGCAGAGCAAAATAATGGACGGTGAACGAAGCGAAGGAGTTCTCAAAATGGCGGCTAGCACCAGAATGTTGCCAGAAATGGATATGAGCATCAATGGAGCGTTTATAACACAGTTAATGATGACAAAAATGTTTGGATGAGTATTTCCTTCAACATCTGAATAATCAATCGCTAATTGGTTCTTGAATAAAGTATCATTGTTCATCTTTGTCATCCTTCGTCTTTCAGGAGCTCTAACTCAAAAAGTAAAATCCGGTTTTAGCCTCGTTGCAGCTGCTGAACTTCGCGTTCAAGAGTTGTAGTTCCTTAGACCCTTCTATTTATCGCTAAAGAGATGAGCTTCGTTTGCTTACTTAGAAGGATTGCAAATATTAACTGTACTCTTCCGGAAAAGAAGCGTTGTACCTGGGAACCAACGACTTTCCTTGAATTTTGAAGAGCTACTGATGCAAAAAAACTTAACTTTCCCTTTTTATTTTCCATTTAAATTAATATGTTTCGCAGATAAATGTCGTCTTTGGGAAATTAATATTTTGATCCTCAAGTTATGTAGGAGGTAATGAGTGAAAATCAGAGAGAGCGAATTTCATTAAATTTCACTTTAAAGCAGTGCTATTGAAAATACCAGTTTCTTCAAGAAGAACGTGGCAAATTACTTCCCTGCTTACTTATTAATCAATTTTTTCAACAGAGAATATACGCAATTCACCGGTAGAAAGAAATAATTGATTTTACAGTTCTAATTTTATGTTAATAGCGGAACGATGTTTTTATACTATTAGATAAACAATTCCCAACTGCTTTCACTTTAGATTTTGCCAAAATTAAACGAAGCGTCCTTCATATTACCATATATTGTATATTGCCAAAGAGTACATAAAATTGGAAGTTGTTATTCAAATATTGCAACATTTGTAAAAGTTAAACGACAGTTTTTTTCGTACGGAAGCCCCTGCCATCGTGCCATAGTGACTGATAAGCTAAGGCTGATATTCTCCCACAACAGCCCACGCCTTAATAACTGCATTAATACAACCACTTAAAGAAGAAGAAAAAAATCATTTTTGCCTTTTTTTAATTGTTCACACTGGATATTGATAATTCAACACAAATTGCCATAAAATTATAAGCAAGGTTATTTAATGAATCGTAATTGATAAATCAGGCAGGGGAGTATATATTATAACAGTATTGATGGCGCAGAAGCGATTTGCCAAAATGCAATTTACCGTCAAACGTCAAACCAAAGGCAGAAAATTGAACCATATACTGTGCACGGATAGAGCTATCGTTAGTACCCAGAATGTCTCTGTTCCACTTTTTAAGAGCTCGGAAACCCCGTGACATAGCTCGACCCATTTCTACTCAAAGAACTCCTGAGCACGGACGCTCGTAAATGCGACTATGAGCAGCATGTCAACTTTAATCTTGGTTTTGATTCACTCGCCATTATTCTAAAAATGAAATTATTTTAAAATACAACACTTGTAGACCATAGATATGTCACACCACTTTCGTCAATGTTTCCTTTTATTTATTTTCTCTACATTACCTAACCAAAAAATAGCATATGTGTAATGCTGTAATGTTTCTCATTGTAACTTTTCTGTAGTAAGTATTGTAAATTTTTTCTGCAACTTTTATTCGAGGACACCATGTTACTAATCCGGTATTAAAAGCTTTTTTGCTACCCGCCTCGATCAGGAACCAGCTATTTGCAGAAAACAAAAATGTGTTAATTCTTATTTAAATAGAATAAATAAAGTTAAGGATTTAATTAAACTACTAATCTGCTGCCGGCAACGCATGAAACGGTGCCTTTTTTATCTTATTTTTTTTTCTTTTTTCTTATTATTTTTTTTTTAAGTTTTCTAATAAAACAACAAATTTGTTTTGAAATTGAATTTTTTTGCACCGTATAGATAGCTAACTTTTGAAGATGACGTATTTTTGTTGGCTGTGACATCATATGACGTCACATAAGGTCATTAAAGTCGCCATCTTGGATCTGCCTTCTTGGATTTCACCATTTTAATTCTAAAAAAGGCAGAAAATATATTTACATCTGAGAGTTGTATATTACAACATAAAATCATGTAAGGATAGGATGATTGAGTTGTTTGCCCTTCCTAGCTTTGATTTGTGTTTGTACGTAGCATCTCCCTTGCAGTCTTTACAACTGCCGTTCGTAGTTCCCCAAGACGCCAACAGTACAATAATGGATTGATGGAAGAGTTCATGAATACTACAGTGACAGCAAAGTTCCATTCTTTCGGCCAGTCCTTCTTTGACATTGCAAATACGATCATTAAAATAAACATGGGAGTATAACATAAAATCAAAAACACAAAAAACAGAAAAGTGTTCATCGAGATTTTTTTCAATCGCACAATGTTTCGTTGTTAGTAGCATCAGAATTTTGTACTGCCTGTTGTTGAACGCAAATCTGTATTTGATGTCGTTGAACAATTTGAAAAATTCGGATGTAAGACAGTGAAGATGTTAACAAACAGATAACAATAACACCTGCTGAACTTGTCAAATACACAGGCTTATTCAAAAGATAAAGGCCAAAAGAAAGCAAATTTACAAGCCACATCATTACCAAAGTGTAGACAACCCGATTTGTAGTAACTATAGTTACATATCTCATGTGGAAGTGAAGGGCCGCGAATCGATCCAAGCTTATGGCTGTAACGGTGCCAAGAGAAACTCCACAAAAAGCATAAGACAAAAATAGGTAGCAAATACGCAATAGATATGTCTTCTCTCAGTTCTTTAGCAATGAAAAGCGGTTGTACCACAAGCCCAACAAGAAAGTCTGACACAGCCAAACTGCATAGTAAAATCATCGAAGGTGAACGAAGCGAAGGAGTTCTCAACATGGCGGCAAGCACCAGAGTGTTGCCAATAATGGATAAGAACATCAAAGGGGCGTTAAGTACGCAGTTTACGATGACAAGAATATCAGGATGAGGAGAATAATAACTTGCTTATTGGTTTGATACGAAGGTGTCGTTGTTCATAGTGGCTCTTCTTAAGAGTTTCTACTGATTCAAAAAATGACGTTAGTTTGGTCGCTGTTCACCCTGAACGTTTAGGAGTTCTGGTGTCCTGCCAATTTTTGGCTGATATCTTATTTAAAGAATGCTTAAACCGTCTACAAAAGACGATTTCAATAGCGTATAACTTGGAGGTCTAACAATTTAGCTGCAAAGCAATGGCTTACTGTGTCGTTGTCAAAGCTGCTTATTAATATTTCTAAAAACAAGCACATACCTTGAGGCCAGGGATTGGTATAAACGATTATTCTATTTTCATTAAAATGGGGTTGTTATTATATCATGTGCTATAAACAATTGAGTTTGAGCTTCGTTCAATTTTTAATTAAAAAAAAATTGACAAAGTTGTCTTAATAATTAATATATATCTCATATATAAGATCACCGGCTGATGTATTTTGGCGAAAACATCCCATCTTTAAAAAGTATTGGCAAGTATTGGATTAATGTTTCAAGCTCAAAGGTCTACGTCCGTGCGTGGTCCACATAATCTCAGGGGAGTTTTCTTTTTCTGGTAATACTTTTTAAAAGTTAGAAATTATAACATTTTAAATAGCGAGTGGAGAACCTTAAAAAGGCTTGCCTTGTGAAATTCGTGTTATCGTTTTCTAAACAATTCAGGCCCTCGATCTTAAAGGAGAAGCCAACTTAATCCCTTATGATATAATGCAAAATAAATCTTAAAGTCGATTGAAGGATCAGCTGCACTCTGATTCTTTCTTAATAATTAGAAAACTACATACTTTGGAATAATTTTAATTAAATCGCAATTGTGGTGCTTGGATACCTACAGTCTTCAACCATATGACTCTAGACTAGACCTCCCAAGCACCCTAATCTGGAAATGTAATTATAAAGAGCAAAACAAACAGATTTGGATAGAAGACGTATTAATTTGCCATTCTTCGAAGTACCACCACCATAATCAACTGTCTCAATAGGGGGTTGTCTCAGTAGGTCAATATCCTTTTAATAAGCTCCAGGAATAATTTTGTCAAAAAATGCTTCCGTTAAAGCGGAGCAAAGTTGTGAAACACACTGCCCATGAATCATGTGGAATTTATCAAAATTAAACTAATATAAAAGAACCGAACAAAAAACTGAATATTAACTTGATCATTTTATCAATTTATTACACGTCATAATATCATAGGTGACAAATTACTCCTTAATTTTGGCGCGAAATTTTAATGTTAATGTATAATTTCACATGTGAAATTATAAAATTGCCATGGCAACGTAGTAAGCGGCAAAATGGCGTCCGTAATAAAGATGTTTTAAAGCTTAAACTTTGTACATTTTCACTTGAATTTCATCTTAGTCAGCTAGCCTTGGCCTGTAATAAAACTTTTGATGATATTTTATATTTCAAAACGTCAAAACGCATTCTAGACTTAAAACCAATTACATAAATGACATCGAACGGATTTTTGAGCGTTTTACACCGGCACCGTTTTCAGTTCATTCAAGACGAACTACGGTCATAATGTGAGAAATAATTGACAGTTGATTCATCTTTGAAACTTTTTTTTAACAGCAAAAATATATCTCTAAAAGGTTTTCTTCAAAGACTAAAAAACTTGCGAACTTGAGCAAAATGTATGCTTTTAACCGAGTTTCAAAGCTTGGAGGTCGCGATGCAATATACCAGTCAAAAACCGACGATTCCAAGCGTAATTTGTCACCTATGATATTAAAATGTAATCAAATGGTATACTCGTGAAATTAGGGAATAATTTCACTTGCATTTTGTCAAAATGCTAATAATTTCCCTCGCCTAAAGGCTCGGGCAAAGGCTCGGGAAATTATTAGCATTTTGAAAAAAGGGGGGGAACTATTTCCTAATTTCACTCGTCACCATTTGATTACTAACTTGAAAATTTTGTCAATTTATAACAAGTCCTTAATTTAAATAGCAATGCAGTTTTTGTATTACCAACGTTTCCTTGTGTGTTACTAAGGTTACTGTATAATAAATATTGCGATAAACATGGTCAAGCTCGAATTTTTTACCAGCCTTCAAGCTCAAAGCACCTATGACGCAAATATAAACATTGCTGTTTCTACTGCTGATCTGCTTGTGAACAGAACATCTTTCTTGCTGTCTTTACAACCGCCAATCGAAGCTCCCTAAGACGCCAACAGTATAAAATTGGATTACAGGAAGAGTTTATAAATACTACTGTAGTCGAAAAGCTCCATGTATCTGTCCATTTCATTCGAAAGATCCCATTAAGCATCAATAAAATAAACAATGGAAAATAACATAAAATCAGAAAAATGTAAAATACGAAAGTGTTCATCGAGCTTTTTTTCAATCTCACTATGTTTAAGTTATTGGCAGTATCCAAACTTTGCACTGCCTGTTGTTGAGCTTGTATCTGCATTTGATGTCGCTTAACAATTTGAAAAATTCGGAAATAACAAAAAGAAGATATTATTAGACATATAACAATACAAATACAAGCAAAGGTAAAATATATAAGAGTATTCCAAATGAAAATTATAAACGCCAGAAAAATGATGTTAAGTATTGGACTCTGGCCAATGGTTGTATAATACGTAGTAACGAGTGTCAACCATTGTCAGTGCGTGACATGGGCTTGCCTTTAAGCCCACGATATATTATTATTCGAATCAGTCTTTCTTAGCTAGCAGAGCCGTCTTTGTATTTTTGTTATCAATCTTCAAAATGCCTCCCAGAACGAAAAGTTCGAAAAAGTTCAACAAACACTCTTCCCCCGAGAATACATGGCTCTCCAAATTTTGCCGCAGTCAGGACATCCCTGATGATCTAAAAGACGTCCTGGTCGAGAACCAGATTACAACGAAGCACGTATTTGAGCACATCACAGAGCAGGACTTGGCCGACATGGGCTTAGTTGTCGGCCAAAAAATCCTACTTCGGCGTGTCATTTCTCTCCTACGAAAAGAGTTATCTCCCCCCTCCGACACTGCCAAAGCCGACCTTGGTGGAAGTGGCAATGATATCTTGCCTGGATTCAATTTGGCAGAGGAGATTTCTAAGCTGGAAGAGGAATTTCAAGCCCCTCAGTCGGCGCAGGATACTCCGCCATCAGAGACAGCCCCATTAGCTGCTAATTCTGCTGCTTCTGGTTCTCAAGCTGCCTTAAAATCTCCAGTGACTCCCGGCGAAAAGTCTTCACCGGAAGGTAAGCCTTTATTGCCTTCAGACTTCGTTTTTGGACCTGACGGCAAACAGCTCAAACCGTTACAGCTGTCCTATTCACAATTTATTCTCGCAAATATTAAGATTTTGGAGTCTCTTTTCACTAAGAGCCCTCTCGAGGCCGCTGATTACCACACGTACTTAAAGTTTCTGGCTATAAAAGGCACTCGTTTTCAAACCAAGGCCATCCTTGCGTTTGATCAAGATTACCGCGCCACGAAAGTCCGGGATAATTTTGAATGGGGCACAAATTTGGATGACCTTAGTGCGCAATATTTAGATGCCGCCGTGGCACAGCGCCCTCCCCGAACCGACATTCACGGGGATAGCCGCGGGTCGGCAAATGAAGAATTCTGTTTTCGCTGGAACTTTAGCCCAAATGGGTGTCCTAATCCTCACTCGTGTCGCTACAAGCACGTTTGTATTCATTGCTCCTCTACTCAGCATAAGGGCAAGAGTTGTTCGGGCGCCACGAACGCTGAGAAGGGCAAAAAATGAACGGATTCTTTAGATCAGTCCCCGCTAGTGGAAAATCTACCATCAGCACCTTTCGCGCATCCTTCTTCGACAGATTCTGCTATATCCCCGCTTGAGGATTGCCCTTTACGTTTCCACGCTTGGGACAAGGAACTTTCTGACGACCCTGATAGAAATTTTATCCTCGATGGTTTGCGTTTTGGTTTTAAGCTTATTCCTGAGTCCGACTCATCCTCTATCGACGCCTACGAATCCGACAATTACTCTAGCGCTACCTGCCCAGATTTTTAACCCGAAATGGATAGTTTATTCCAAAAGGAACTCGCCTTAGGGCGCATCTCTATGGTTCAAACTAAACCGCGTTGTGTTCACCCTATCGGTCGTGTACCGAAAAAGGACTCGGGAAAATCCCGCCCAATTACTGACTGCAGTCGTCCACATGGTATTTCTTTGAACGATCATATTAAGCGTGACTTAGAGTCCTTTCGCATGAATTCAGTTGACACTGCCGTGTCCTTTTCTACACGCAATTGTTTTTATTCGATAGTTGATATCGAATCTGCTTGGCGCTGGATCCCGGTTTTTCCTCCTCACCGTGAATTACAAGGCTTTCGCTGGATGTTTGGCACACACGACTCTTCGCAATATAGTTATTTTGTGGATAACAGACTTTGTTTCGGTGTCTCGTGTGCACCGTCTATTTTCAACCGTATTTCAAACGCTATTGCTCGCATGATGGCCCGCCGTGGTTTTCGTGCCGTGGTTAATTATCTGGATGATTTTCTTATCATCGGAAGCACTCAAGAAGAATGCCAGCGGTGGCTTCTCACTCTTATCAATTTACTGCATTATCTCGGATTTAATGTTAGTTGGCGCAAAGTCGTTTCCCCCACCCAGTGCATCACTTTCTTAGGCATTGAGCTCGACTCCTCAACTATGTCTCTCCGACTTCCCGAGGACAAGTTAAGCCGACTGATCGATCTCGTGAACACCTTCTCAAACAAGGCCTCTGCCTCCAAACGTCAATTGCAATCTCTCGCGGGATCTTTAAACTTTGCGTGTCAAGTTGTCCACGGAGGTCGCACATTCCTCCGTCGCGTGATGGACTGCATAGACAAATTAAAACTTTCCTCTCATTGGTGTCGTTTATCACCAGATCTCCGCGCAGATGTGACGTGGTGGAAAGAATTTCTCGTCACGTTCAACGGGCGCCGCCTGATGCTCGATTCTCGCCAGCCCGTTTATATCCAAACGGACGCGTCCTTTCACGGTTTTGGTGCCGTCTCACCTGACGACTGGTTCGCTTGCTCCTGGGCCCCTTCAGACGAGAACGATCTTTATTCGCAGTTATTTGCATCCCATTGGTGTGACGTTGGTCACGCTATTGATCCATCGCTTCGTTGTAATATCAATTATTTAGAACTATTTCCGGTCCTTATCGCTGCCCGCCGCTGGGGCGCCGCTTGGGCGAATAAACGCATTTGCGTGGAAACAGATAACACGCAAGCCATGGCTTTTGTTAACAAGGGCTCTTGTAAAAACCCTATCGCTATGTGTTGGTTACGGGAGTTATTATGGCTTAGTGTCCGTCACAACTTTCATATCAGTGCGCGCCACTTGGCTGGAATAAATAAAAGTGGCACACTGAAAACTTATCTATCGCCAATATCATGAACCACTACTTCGTATCTGTTGGTAAACTCCTGGCGAAACCATTTCGAAACATCTCTACCATTCCTATCACCAGCACTCCACCTGGTGAATTCCATCTAAACAGTGTCACTGTGAACTTTGTACAAAATGCCCTCAGATCTCTAAAAACGAATAAAGCTGTTGGCCTCGACAAACTAAGTGCTCGCCTATTAAAGGATGCCTCCGTTGTCGTCGCTCCAGTTCTAACTGAACTAATAAATAAATCATTTGCGGATGGAGAATTTCCTAAGATATGGAAGTCGGCTAAAGTCTCTGCCTTATTCAAAGGTGGAGATAAATCACAAGAGGATAACTACCGGCCGATATCAATCTTACCTACCATAAGTAAGATTATAGAGAGATCAGCGCATGTTCAGCTTTGTACCTACTTAGAAGAGAACGAACTGCTATCACAATCACAGTTTGGTTTCCGCAAGAAGCGCTCAACATCCACCGCCCTAGTTGAATTTACGGATCAAATCCTAGAGAACATGGACAAGGGGTGCGTAACGGGAGCAGTGTTTTTGGATTTACGTAAGGCTTTTGATACTGTTGATCACTTGATCCTTGTTAATAAGCTCAAGAGTCTAGGAGTGGCTGGAAAAAGCTTGGCGTGGTTTCGCTCATATCTCTCTGGTCGATTCCAACAAACGATCTGTAATGATGCATTCTCCCTTCCAGCTAAAATCACTATGGGGGTACCTCAGGGCAGTATTCTTGGGCCACTGCTATTCTTAGTGTACATAAACGGTATTCAATCTGTTTTGCAACACTCAAAGATGACTATGTTCGCTGATGATATGGCTTTTTATTGCCATGAGAGTTGCCCAAATGACTTGCAATCAAAACTGAATGCGGACTTGGAAGCGATTACATCCTGGCTGAATGACAACAAGTTGACATTAAATGTTGCAAAGTCGACGTTCATGATCATTGGTAGCAAATCCAGACTAAGTCAATTTAGCGATATAGATCTTATGGCTAATAACAGTCAACTGGAGAAAGTAACAGAATTCAAGTACCTTGGTGTAACTATAAA
Source organism: Oculina patagonica (assembly GCF_052425735.1). NCBI lineage: Eukaryota > Metazoa > Cnidaria > Anthozoa > Scleractinia > Oculinidae > Oculina > Oculina patagonica. The sequence goes on from NC_135768.1 coordinate 17,164,001, forward strand.
CCAGCACCTAACCTGGCATGATCATATTGATCAAATTCAAAGAAAAGTCTCGAAAAGGCTGGAAGTTTTACGGAGAATTAAACATCTGCTTCCTGTCTATGCTCGGAAAATGTACGTCACGACAATGGTCATTCCAATACTTGAATATGCCAGTATTGTTTGGGGCGATAAAAACAACAAGATCCTAATGGATTCAATCCAAGTTTTACAAAATAAAGCCGCTGAATTGATCCTGGATAGGTCGACGCATTCGTCTTCATCCGAAGCACTATCAGATCTGAACTGGACAAACCTGTCTGTCAGAAGGCAACTGCAACGTTACATGCACATGCATAATTTAGTCAATGACGACAGTACTAGAAATAACATCATTGTACGAGGACAAAATTATCATAGCTATAACACCCGCTCCAAAGACATCATTCGAACTACAAAATCTGTCACCAACTGGGGACTTCTTAGACCCTTCAACAGTGCTTTGGCTGACTGGAATAAACTGCCGCCAACAACAAAAAATCTATCTCTAAGAGACTTTAAGAATGTCCTACACAAAACATTAATGTAAATATTAAGTATAAGCTAGATAGTTTTTTAACCTTAATGATCAATTGTATTTTTATTAATTTTACTGCGAATTTCAATTTTATATATTTTTAGTCGTATCGTTCTTAGCTTTTAGGGGTTTTTAATCAACTTTGTAATAATTTCGATTTTTAATTCATTTTTTTTTTTTTTTTTTATGCCATTATTTTTTTATCTCAGGACCTCCCTGAAAACCACACTAGTGAGTGGAGCCTCCTGTTAAAAGATCATTATTATTATTATTATTATTATTATAACGTTCATGCGGACAGATTGAGTCGTCTTATTCAATCTCGGACATTGTCTAATGACATTTTCTCTCCCCTCTAGGATACCTCACACAACTGGACTCCCGGGCCAAGCTTATTTCTGCTGCGGCATATGCAACTTCTACGTTGAACACTCGTCGCTCTCAATGGCGCACCTATGTACGGTTCTGTACTACATATCACCTGGTTCCCGTCCCAGCCAAGGAACAAACAATTATTCGGTTTCTAATTCACTTGTCTTATTATTGCAAATATTCTACAGTCATCAACTACCTAACTGCTATAAATGTTCTTCACCGACACTTTGGCTTCAACGTCACGTTTCAGGAAATGTTTCCTGTCAAACTTATCTTACACGGACTTCGACGCATTCTTGGTGACACCCCGGCTCAAAAACTTCCCATGACCCCAGATATTCTTTCACGCCTTCACCCTCAGCTCACAGCACGAACTGACTCAGGCTTCTGGGCAGCGATGCTAATCGGGTTCTACACTTTCTTTCGTAAATCAAATCTCGTGCCCAAAACAGCGAACGACTTTGATCCCGCCAAGAATTTGTGTCGCAACGACATCATTGTCCGACCGTGGGGTTTGGTTATCTGCGTCCGTTAGGCCTACTCTGGGACCTAAAGTCGCCGTAACTTTGGGCAACTTTAGGCGATTTAAGGCGACTTTAGGCGATTTTAGCAAAATTGGCAGAAAAAACATGGCGATTTATGGCGATTTTAGGCGATTTTAGGTGACTTTAGGTGATCTTGGGCAACTTAGATTACTATATTGTAGGGCAATTTCACTAGCCAGTGGACATACCATATAAAATGCAGCATAGTGTAAATGGGTCTTCAGTTCAGGCTACAATATAATACACCCAATGCCAAAATAAAGTGAATAGCCATCAAGGGTTTATGTTAAATTACACTATTTATTATTTTCAATAACTTATTACAAGAATATATTTAAATCAGTCACAATTCTGATAGGTATTGTCTCAGTTGACTAGTAATTACAATGGCCATCTTCATATAAATTACTAATCATGCCAAATAATAATCATTTATCATTAAATCCAACAGACACTGAGAGGAGAAGTTCGTCGTCCCAAACATTTGTAAATAAAGTCTGAAATGTTCTCAGAGCTTTTACCGCCATTTTGGATTTTGGTCATCCGCGAAAATCCGCTGTTTACGTGGGCTTGCGGGCATTGGCACCCAGACCCCCACAGTTTAAAGCAAATATGGAGACTTGCAGAACGTGAAAGCAAACAGAATCGATTTCAAGTGGCTACCAGCAAGAAAATATTAGGAAAATAATCCGAATGTGCCGTAAGTACAATGTATGTTATGACCGAAACGTAAATGCTCTTCATTTATACTGATTTGACTTCAGTTTGCTAGGGTAATTCTAGCTTTCTTGTAAACACATTGTTCACAAAAAGAATACATGTACAAGTGCTCGGGTTACCCTACGTTCAGCTCTCCTTGTGAAGAGGGCATGTGAATGTGATTTTTAGCATTAATGTTAAAATATTGCTAGAAAATAAAGTAGGGCACATGTTGGCCTTTTTTATGTGATTGATATGTTGGTCTCTGAATGGAGAGGTCCAGGCTATAGCAATGGCTTGGCTTGGTCCCGGGGGCTTGGGTTGTGGTTTGGTACTCGAGAGACAAGTTACTTTCACAGTGCCTTTTCTTCACTCAGAGTTTATGACTAACAACAAACTGTTTGGCCAACCTGAGAAAGTGCTTGACAATAATATCCTGTAATAGATTAGCATTGCATCCAGGAGGTGTAGCAATTTTCCTAGTCACTTCACATGCTACAGAAAAGTGAGTTAAGCGGATTGATGAGCCACTGAAATGCTATGGTGCTCAGGATTGTAGCAGACTTAAACTTTACTTAGACACAAACTGCATTGGGCCAGAGTCGCATACCTGCTGTAGCCCAAAAAGCAGTGTTCAATTGTTTTTTATTCCCCACTGGATAGGATGCTAGTCCATTACAGGGTTACCAGTACTCTTAGCTTGTAAACAGGCTCCCTGGTGGGGTTTAGCATGAAAAAAAAAGGCAGAAAGACAAGTGCATCTCGGCAAGTTCTTTATGTCGAAACCACTCGGCTCACTCTGCAAATGATTGTTTTTTTCTCTATACCCAACCAGGAAGCCTGTTCACACGCTACATTATTCCTTGACCAATAACATTTTATTCAGCCGTCTTTCCCAGGAACACAACCCAATTGCCCCAGCCAGGGCACGAACCCAGACTGTTTGACCCAGTCTCACTCCAGCAGGGTAACTATTAGGCACCACGCCTCCGCCAACCCATAGCACTGGTGTGGAGTTTACCTTTGATTACATTAGAATTATTAGGGTTAATCATTCTAGGACCATCTGAAGGTGTCAAAGCCTTTATATTATTGCATAATCTAAGGCGACTTAAGGCGATTTAAGGCGACTTTAGGCGACTTAAGGCGACTTTAGGTCCCAGAGTAGGCCTTCCGTTGGTCAAAAACTATTCAATTTCGAGAGCGTCAGTTGCTCATTCCCTTTCTGCGGCACTCAAAGGGTCACCCTCTTTGCCCCGTGCAAGCATACAAACGTCATATTTTAGAATTCCTGGTCACCCACACTTCGCCTGCATTCTTGCATTCCAGAAATGGTCACGTCACTCCCATTACGCACTCAGCCTTCACCAATAAATTGCGCAAGGTTCTCAGTCACGCAAGCTTCCCAGCGAACAAATTCTCAGGCCACAGTTTTCGCCGTGGTGGAGCTACCTACGCCTTTCATTGCGGTGCACCTGTGGAACTTATCAGTCTCCAAGGGGACTGGTCTTCGGATGCAGTTTTGCTTTATATCGCACAACCACTTGAGCGGAGGCTCTCGGTGGTGAAACTGATTGCCCGAAACATTGACTCTTCTTAACTTTTTATATCATTATTTTTATCATTTTTTCCTTCCCCTTTCCCGAACTTGCGTTTTCGGATTTTATCTGTCTGGCGGTTTGGGCGAGCCGCATCAAGGGGTAGGCCTTCGGTTTCACTCCCCCCTTGCTGCGGCTTGGCTTTTTCCGGCAAACAATAAAGTTATTTATCTGTTTATAGTTTCCGTTGTCCTTTGTATTAGTGTAGATCAGTCACGAAGAATTATAACCCATAATAGTATCAATGTGTAGATAACTCGAGTTGTGGTTATATTTGTAAAATATCTCATGTGATAATGAAGGGCTGCAAACTTGCCCATACTTATGGCTGTTATTGTGCAAAGAGAAACTCCACATGAACTATAAGTCATAAAATAAGAAATTCGCAATAGCAATGAATCTTTCTTCAGTTCTTTAGCAATGTAAAGCGGTTGTACCACAGGTCTGACACAGCCAAACTGCAGAGCAAAGTAATGGACGGTGAACAAAGTGCTGGAGTCCTCACTATGGCAGTCAGGACTAAGGAATTACCAATAATGGCTATTGGCATCAAAACGGCGATAAGTACGCAATTAATGATGACAAAGATTTTAGAGTGAGCTGAATAATCACTCGCTGATTCGTTCTTGAAGAAGGTGTTGTTGTTCACAGTGTAGAAGGTGTTGTTGTTCATCGTGCTTCTCTTTAAAGAACTCCAACTTAAAAAATTGACGTTGTTATGTTGCAGATTCCGAACCTCGCACGTTAAAAAGTTCTGCATGATGGCCTTGCAAGCTTCGATTGACAAATTACTTAAATAATAATGATTCCACCTATTAAGGAGGACCACAATAACGATAACTTGGAGGTTTTCCTGATACAAATAACAATTTAGCTTCACAGTAATGGTTTACAATGTCTTTGTCAAAACTGCTAATTAATATGTTACAACCAAGCGTAACATGACCTGTTTTTAAGGATTGGTATAATGGATTGGGCATCCCAGCATAAAAGAACAACTAAAAGATTAATTTCATTCGTATCAATGGAAGCATGAAACATGAAAGAAGAACTTTAAAAATCATTTTATTTTTTAATATCAATGGCGCAATACGTCATGCGCTATAAACAAATTGATTTTACACTTTGTTCAATTTTGGCTGACGAGAATTTGCAAAACACTGCTGGTAATATAAGATCACCATGATGTCACGTATGTTGGTAAAAAATGATGTTTGAAAATAAGCAATTATTGTATAACAGTTTCCAGATGAAAGTTTTAAGACCGTGGTTTCCACAAAATTTAAGGTATTAATTTAACCTAAGGGTACCTTTTTCCGCACGCGTTTAAAAAAAAAGAAACCGTAAGTCAATAATAAGTAAAAAAAAACCGTAAAAGGCTATATTTTGAGATTTTGTGATTGTTAAGGTTAATAACGTTATCTTTACAATTCAGTCCTTTGGTCCTAAGGGACGTTATTTCCCTTATAATACAATAAAAATAAGCGTTAAAATCCATTCATCAATCAGCTACCCTTTGGTTTGTGCCAACCAATTAGAAAACTACATACATTGGAATAATTTCAATTTAAATCAATCGTGCTGCTTGTATACTTACAATTCTAACTTGAAACATCGAGTAGAAAACCTTAAAAAAACTAGCGTGTGTTATTTGTCTTTGTTTACGTTATCACATGGATTGATCATCTAGAATACACAAAATAAGATGCATATTTAACTTATTTTATCAGTTTATAACAGAACATTTATTCAAAACAGTGATGCAGTTTTTTATGTTGCATTGATGTTTCCTTGTCTCTAAGGTTACTGTAAAAAAAAATATTGCTTTTAACATGGTCAGGCTTGAAGAACTTTTTACCAGCCTTCAAGCCCACAAAACTTTTTTATGCAAATAGCGGCAGTGGTCTTTTCTACTCTTGAACTGTTTGTGTACAGAACATCTTTCTTGTTGTCTTTAAAACTGCCGATCGAAGATCGCTAAGACGCCAACAGTACAAAATCGGATTAATGGAAGAGTTCATAAATACTACTGTAGCCGAAAAGCTCCATGTTTTTTTTTTTCCATTCCATCCGAAAGATCCCAGTAAGCATCATTAAATTAAACGTTGGGAAATAACATAAAATCAGAAAAATGTAAAACACGAACGTGTTCATCGAGCTCTTCTTCAATCGCATTATGTTAAAGTTATTACTAGCCTCTGATGTCGTTTCACAATTTGAAAAATTCGGATGTAGCAGAGTGAGGATATAAACAGACAGATAAAAATAAAAATAGATGCAATGGTAATATATATACCTATATTCCAAAAGGAAATTAGGTTCGCAAGAAAAATGAGAAGCCATACTGGTATTAATGTGTATACAAGTCGAGTTGTAGTCACCATGGTAACATACCTCATGTGATGATTAAGGGATGCAAATCTGTCCAAACTTATGCCTGTTACCGAGCAAAGAGAAACTCCACAACAACCAAAAGTCATGAAATAACAAACTTGCTATAGAAATAAATCTTCTTTCAGTTCATTAGCAATGTAAAGAGGTTGTCCCACAAGACCAACAAGAAGGTCTGACAAAGCCTAACTGCAGAGCAAAGTATTGGACGGTGAACGAAGTGCTGGAGTCCTTGATATAGCAGTCAGTACTAAGGAATTGCCAATGATGGCCATGAGCATCAAAGCGGCGTTAAGTACGCAGTTTATGATGACAGATATTTTAGGATGTGCTGAATAATCTCTCGCTGATTCGTTCTTAAAGAAGGTGTTGTTGTTCATCGTGCTTCTCTTGAAACGGCTCTAACTTGAAAATATGGCATTTATTCCGTTTAGACTCAGAACCTCGCACGTCTTAGAATTCTGATGAAATTGAAGTCTTTCTATTAACGTGAACCGCAATAACGAATAGCTTGGAAGTCTTCTTGATTCGTAGCAATTTAGCTGCAAATTAAAAGCCTTCCTGTGTTTTTGTGAAAGCTACTAATTAATATTTTGAAATCAAACATGTTATAACCTGTTTTAAATATTGGTTTAAATGACATCCCAACATGAAAAAAGTGCTAAAACAGTAATTTCTTTCGTAACTATGGAAGCATGAAATTGAAAGAAGAACCAAAAAACATTTTTTTTAGTACCATGCCATGTGCTATAAAAGAATTGATCTTACACTTTTTTATTTTGACTAAAAAACAATTGGCAAACCACCGCTGGTAACAGATCACCAAGTTGTAATGTGTATTATTAAATATCTTGATATTTAAAAATAAGCAATTACAGTATAACCCCGGTAACTCGAACACTGAAGGGAAAAGAAAAACAGTTCGAGTTAGCGAGTTTCGAGTTATCGGGGTCGAGTGAATATTCAATTTTCCAAGTTAATAATTGATAGTTTATCGATTTTCAGCACTTCAGCACATAGTACAGTGCAATTAAACTCGTCAGAAACTCTCACACGATCAAACATTTTTATGATAAGAGTGGGAAATAACTGTCAGAAACGTGATCTATTCGTTGCTCTAATAAAAATCAAATTGCTGTAGTGTTCGGTTTAGTGTTTAAATCAAAAAACACGACAAGAAGAGCTAATGGGATATTTCAATGGGCAACCGTGGCAAGCTGCAAGAACAAGAATTCGAGTTATCGGGGTAAATTCGACTCAAATTTTGATCAAGGGAAACAAATTTAGTTCGACTTAGCGGGGTTTTCGAGTTATCCGTGTTCGAGTTAACCGAGTATAAATGACTGAAAAGTGGCATCAAATACAAGGGAAATGGAATTTTGTTCGATTTAGCGGGGTTGTTTCAGTTCTCTGAGTTCGAGTTACCGGGGTTCGACTTTGTTGCATAAGCAGTTGCAAGTAAAAGTTTTAATACCGTGGTTTGCACAAAATTTAAGTTATGAAGTAAATCTTGGAAGTCTGTTTTCATTTCTACGTTTTAAAAAGCGAGTTATTATAGCGTGAAATAACGAGTGAAACAGGCTAGGTTAGGTCATTATCGTTGTCCTTTCAATTCAGTCCTTTGGTCCCAAACTGAACACCGGCTAATATCCCTTATACCACAATACAAAATAATGGTAAAAATCCAGTCAAGAATCAGCTGTCCTTTGGATTGTGTCAACCAATCATACAACTGAATACTTTGGGATAATTTCAATTCAAATCAATCGTGCTGTTTGTATAATTACAGTTGTGCCATATGACACTAGAGTAGACCACACAAGGACTCTAATCTGGAAATGAAAAAAAAAAAAACACTGCAAAAAACAGAATTCGATCCACGACGTCTTAAGTTGCGATTCCCAAAGAGTACCATCACCGTAATTAATTGATTCATTTCAATCTAAGGGGCTTGTCTCTTTGTACTTAAATATCCTTTTCAAGCTCCAGGAAAAATATCGGCCAAAAAATGTTTCTGCTATTGGGGACTAACCTTTTGAATACTCTGCCGATAGATACATGATCATCTAGAATTCATAAAATGAACATAATTAGAGGCACATTCACCATTTTTTCAGTTTATTACAGAACGTTCATTCAAAATGGTTATGCTGTCATTTATGTTTTTTGATGTTTCCTTGTCTCTAATTAATGTTACTACATAATTGACATTTGAAGGATTGCCAGGCTTGGACTACTTAACGTAACGTCTATGACGCAAATATTGGCGGTTCTCGTTTCTACTCTTGTTCTGTTTGTGTACAGAACATCTTTCTTGCTGTCTTTACAACTGCCGATCGAAGCTCGCTAATACGCCAACAGTATAAAATTGGATTAAAGGAAGAGTTCATAAATACTACTGTAGTCGAAAAGTTCCATTTTTTTGTCCATTCCATCCGAAAGATCCCATGAAGCATCAATGAAATAAATGTATTTATGCTCGGTGCGTTCGTATTATGTGTCGGAATGGAGGTTACGTAATGCGTACCGCATTTAGGCGTGTTTATCACGCTTATTGTTTGGGATGTATTTAAATAGGTTTACCACGTGTTGTGCTCTCACTTTAGGTCATTTCAGTGCCTTCAATCGACCGTCACTTAGTTTTTGCTTGTTTATCATGTCTGATAAAGAAAGCGAGGAGGATCCAAAAGTTATTTCTGCTGGGACTCTTGAAGACTTAAGGTCTTACTTTGATCAGAAGTTTTCGCATTTAAAGCGTGAGCTTTCGGAAGACCAACTCAAGTCGTCTTCATCCTTGGTTAAGAAACTTAAGTCCGAAACGAACTTAACATTCAAGTTTAGCGGCAACAAGAAGCAGTTCGAGTTCAATACCGAGACTTTGGAGCACATCACCCAGAGTCTTTCTTTTGTCGATTCGCTGAAATCTCTCGTCGACCTTGAAAACCCCGAAAATCATCAAGTTTCAGCGTTGATTCTTAAACTCGACGATTCCCTCAACGCCGCTTCAAAGGCCATAAAGCGAAGAAACAAGCTCATCAGAATCGCTGACAAATCTGAAGCCGGTTGGGCCGCAGTTGACGAATATGTTTCTGACGAAGTCGCTTCTGGCTCTGAAGACGAAAAGAAGATCCGTGCTGCTGAGCAGAGAGCGTTGAGAAAGAAGAAGAACGCCCGGACTGCGAAGTCGGGACAGAAGTTGAGTATTTTATCTGTTACTTTCATTCGTTTTCTTTGCCCGTTCTTTATTTTCTTTAGCGTTTAGCAGTGTTGTATTATGGCACTGCTCGACCTATTCCTCCAATACAATAAATTCATTTATTGTCTATTTGCTTGTGTGTTTCATCATTACAGAGTTTAGAGTATAAATAAGTTATTTTCGGTACGCAGTTTAGGAAATAAATGTATTTATGCTCGGTGCGTTCGTATTATGTGTCGGAATGGAGGTTACGTAATGCATAGGTTCACCACGTGTTGTGCTCTCACTTTAGGTCATTTCAGTGCCTTCAATCGACCGTCACTTAGTTTCCTCTTTCTTCCGTTTCTACAGGTCGTTCAGCGTCCAGGCACGTCATCTGGTTTTTCATCAACTGTCTCCTCTATTACTCCAAGAAATTTTACTAATTTTCGTCCTCAAACGTCGAAGGGCGCCTTCGATAAAGGCCGTTATGACATCTGCTTCGCCTGCGGCAAGACCGGTCATTGGAGAGTCAATTGCCCCAACTCATACTTCACTGCCCCATCAACCTACAAGCAGCTCCAAAGTTTGCCAAGTAAAGACAGCGGCTCTTCTGGGCAGCAGTAATTCCATCTCTGACCAGAAAGTGGTGAAAGATACTCTTGAAGGTATTTCAGACGATGGTCTAGTTTTCGAGGAGTGTTTTGAATTTGAGAATTCTCCCAATCGTATTCAATCAGTTAAGGGTAGGCTCAGAGCTCAATTTAATTTTTGGTCGCTTACTCTAGGTGCAAATGATTTCATTCTCCGGGTTATAGACAAGGGGTATACCATACCCTTTATTACAGTTCCTCAGAATGCATTTTTTGATAATAACCGTTCAGCGCGTATGCACCCTGATTTTGTTTTAGAGGCTATTCAGGAGCTTCTTTTGTCAGGCTCAGTTGTTCAAGTATCTAGTCCTCCGCATGTTGTCAATCCTTTGTCTGTTTCCATACAGAGTTGTGGTAAGAAGAGGTTGATTTTAGACCTTAGGCATGTCAATAAACACATTTGGAAGGAGAAATTTAAGTTTGAGGATATTAGGAACGCTTGTGTTTACCTTCCCTCCGATCATTTCATGTTCAAATTTGATCTTAAATCTGGCTACCACCATATCAATATTTTGCAGGAACATCAAACTTTTCTAGGGTTTTCTTGGGTTGTAAATGGTGTAAGGAAGTTTTTTGTGTTTACAGTTCTCCCTTTTGGGTTATCCTCAGCTCCGTATATTTTTACTAAGGTTGTTCGTGTTCTTGTCAGATATTGGAGGAGTCATGCTGTGAGAATTACAGTTTACCTTGATGACGGGCTTGGTTCTGCCCATGATTTCGCTCGCTGCGAAGCTGCTTCATTATTTGTTAAGACTTCGCTTCAGCTTTCTGGTTTCCTTCCCTATGACAGTAAATCAATTTGGCAGCCAACTTCTTGCTTAGTTTGGTTGGGTTATTGTATTGATCTGTCTATTCATACTATCTCCATCCCTTCACAAAGAATTCTAAGTGCGGTACAGGTTATTGATTCAATTCGTTCTCAGTATCCTTCTAGTACTGCTAGAAAATTAGCCCAGTTTGTTGGTAAGATTATCTCAATGGGTTTCGTTTTTGGTAATATTACTCGTATCATGACAAGGTATTCTCATTTTGATATTTTAAGAAGTCCTACATGGGATAGCAAAATTTCCCTATCGGGTTCCACTCTGAATGAACTATGTTTTTGGAAAGACAATATTCCTTCCCTTAACAGTAGACGCCTGTTGTCTGTACAGTCTCATTATACCCGTGTATGTTATTCCGATGCGAGTTCTACGGGTTGTGCCAGTTACATGTTAGAATTTCATAACACCATCTCTCACAAGATGTGGAGTGTTGAAGAGGCCGGCTCAGAAGAGCTCCTCTTACAGGGAACTAAAGGCTATTTCCCTGGGTCTAGAATCTTTTTTGCCTTTAGTTAAAGGGCACACTATTAAGTGGTATACTGATAATCAGAGCGTTTCTAGAATTGTTGAAGTGGGAAGCATGAAGAAAGATTTGCAACGTTTAGCTTTGCGCATTTTTAGTATGTGCTTGCTCAATTGCATCACATTGGAAGTTGAATGGATTCCGAGATCGGCTAACGATAGGGCTGATTTTTTGAGTAGAGTGGTGGATTATGATGATTGGCGGGTCAAGAGGGATTATTTCCTTTTGGCCGAGGAGAAATGGGGTCCTCACTCTGTGGACCGCTTCGCGAATCATGAAAATACTCAGTTGCCCCGTTTCAATAGCAGGTTTTGGTGCCCTGGAACAGAGGCGGTTGATGCCTTTTCTGTTTTTTTTGGGCGGGAGAGAATAATTGGCTCGTTCCACCTATTTTTCTCATCCCCAGGGTCCTCAATCACATGGTTGCCCTTGGGGGTTGCGCTACGCTTGTTGTTCCTGCTTGGCCTTCCGCTCCATTTTAGCCATTGATTTTTACAGACGAGGGTTTGTCCCCCATATTGTCTGATTTTTTCGAGATCCCCATGGGTAATGATGTTTTTGTTTTGGGTAATTATAAAAATGCCCTTTTTGGTTCACATAATTTCCGTTCAGGTGTCCTGTTCTTGAGGATTTCCTAGAGAGGCCTTACGTTAACCACCCCCCTTTCACATTTGTTGGGGGTTTTCTCTGCAGTTTGTAGAGTTCTTTACGCTCATCATGCTGATACAAAATGTTATCTGAGTATCGTGGGATGCACTTGGATCCCCCCTTTTTTGTGGACCACTTGGTCTTTTTCATTATGCAGGGACCACTTGGGCCCTTAGTGGCGATGTTTTTGCTGTGTTTTTGGGACCACTTGGACCCATCCTTACTTTTGTTTCACCACATGGCTTAATTTATTAAGTTATATTTTTTCTTTGGTCAGTTTTGTCATTTTATTTTCTCTATTTTCTGCTTCAGATGTTAAAGCAGCTGCCAGTCGGACGTTTGGCGTTCCACTTTGGGAGAAGCTTTGGCTCTCTGCCTTTAATTCTCGAGCTGATAACACAGTCATTAATTATTGTAGATCGTTTTGTAAGTTTAAGGCGTGGTGCTTGCATAGCACTGGGGAGGTTTCTTTTCTTCCAGCTACTTCAATCACAGTTTCCTTGTATTTGCATCATTTACTTGAGATTTCACTAGGTAGCTCTACAATTTATAGCGTTTTTTACGCTATTAACTGGGTGCATAAGTTAGCAGGTTTTGAAAATTGCAATCCGTGCGACAAGTTTCTTGTCAAGTCTATGGTTGAGGCTTCCAGTCGCGTTCCTCGTAAACCTGTCAGGAAGGCGGAGCCCATTACCCCAGAGATCCTTGGCTTAATTTTCCAGCAGTATGGGGAAAGTAGTAATTTACTTGATATCAGGTTTGTCTGTATGTGTTTACTTGCATATGCTGGTTTCTTCCGCATTTCCGAGCTTTTAAGCATTAGGAGATCTAACATTGTTACTGAAGATCTTTATCATAAGATTTTTGTTTAAGTCAGCAAGACTGATAAGTACAGAGAGGGTTCCTGGGTTTATATTGCTAAGACTGGTAATTGTACTTGTCCTTATACTTACCTTATTAGGTACTTAGAAGCTGCCAGGATTCCTTTGTTTTCTCAGAATTTCATTTTCAGATACTTACGGTACGACAAGAATTTGAACTGCAATGTTTTGTCTTCCAAGCCCCTCACTGCTAGCAGAGCGGGAGAAATTCTTAAGGAGAAGTTGTTAGCTATTGGATTAGACCCCTCTAAGTTTAGTAATCACAGCTTCAGGTCCGGAGGAGCTACTTCCGCTGCAAATCTGAATGTTCCTGATCGCCTTTTCAAAGTTCACGGAAGGTGGAAATCAGATTCAGCTAAAGACGGCTATGTTCGCGATAAAGTCGACTCACGTCTTTATGTTCCTTTGCACATTGGAATTTAATTAATTCAGTTTTTGTAAGAGTCAGTTTAGACTCATTTTGTATTTCGCTACCATTTATTCTTCTGTATCATGTAAGTTGTGTTTTGTACAGGTCGTATTATGGCACTGCTCGACCTATTCCTCCAATACAATAAATTCATTTATTGCCTATTTGCTTGTGTGTTTCATCATTACAGAGTTTAGAGTATAAATAAGTTATTTTCGGTACGCAGTTTAGGAAATAACTGTTGGGAAATAACATAAAATCAGAAAAATGTAAAATACAAAAGTGTTCATCGAGCTCTTCTTCAATCGCATTATGTTTACGTTATTACTAGCCTCTGAACTTTGCACTGCATGTTGTTGAGCTTGTATTTGAATTTGATGTCGTTTAACAATTTGAAAAATTTCGGATATAACAGAATGAGGATATGAACAGACAGATGACAATGAAAAAAGATGCAATAATAGAATATATATAAGCATTCCAAAAATAAATTATGAACACCAGAAAAATGATTAGCCATACTAGTAACAATGGGTAGATAACTCGGGTTGTGGTCACAACTGTAACATATCTCATGTGATAATGAAGGGCCGCAAACATGTCCATGCTTATGGCTGTCATTGTGCAAAGAGAAAAACCACAACAACTAAAAGTTGTGAAAAAATCAAGTCTTAATAGCTCTAATGCATCTTTCAGTTCTTTCGCAATGTAAACTGGTTGCACCACAAGCCCAACAAGAAGGTCTGACAAAGCCAAACTGCAGAGCAAAATCATGAACGGTGAACGAAGCGAAGGAGTTCTCAACATGGCGGCAAGCACCAGAGTGTTGCCAATAATGGATGTGAACATCAAAGGGGCGTTAAGTACGCAATTTATGATGACAAGAATATCAGGATGAACAGAATAGTCACTCGCTGATTTGTTCCTTAAGATGCTGTCGTTGTTCATTGTGATTTTTCTTAAAAACCGTTTACTCGAGGAAATGGCGTTGATTTCGTTCGGTTTTCTGTTAAACTCGAACGATTAAGAGTTCTAGTCTTGCAATATATTATTTGGTCAATCACTATTTTGAAGGATACTTATACCATCCACTAAAGTGGACTTCTATAACAAATAACTTGGAGGTCTTTTTTTATGTAACAATTTAACTACAAAGCAAAGGGCTTGCTGTGTCTTTGTCAAAAAAACTTGTTGACAGCGACTGGTAAAAACAATTAGTCCTTTATTATAAAAATGAGGCTATCATTGGTTGCGGTCACATCTACGACGTAACTAAAGTTTAACTATAGTTAGTCTCAAGTTACGTGACGTCATACCTAACTATAGTTAGTGCTTTCGGTCGTCTAAGCGGTCACACCAGTGCAGTTAACTATAGTTAGTTCTGATTAGGTTGTGAATAATTTGGTATTTAAATTAGTTTATGACAGCCCGTCTTGTTGATCTGTGTCTAGTTGTTCCTTTTTTTTTCTATTTTTGCACGGCATTTCGGCGTTGAAGAAAATAAAATGAAGTATGCATGCTAGAAACCGAAGAATTCAAGCTTTATTTTTGCTAACATTGATGATATGTTATTTCTTGGCATGTTGTTTTTCTTGTTTTCCTTCCCTTGACGCTTTGTTTTGCATATTTATGTTCATCTCGCACGTGCGAAAAGAATTGTCGCATTCTGATTGGCTTTTCGTTTGTAAACTTAAGACTAACCCATGAACCTTGCTTGGGTATAACTATAGTTAGTCTGTATTGTTTTAGATCAGTGAGGCGTAAATTTTCTAACTATAGTTAGGGCGAACAGAGAAGCGGTCACATTACTGAAATAGCTAACTATAGTTAACGCCGTCCTAACTATAGTTAGCAGTCTAGATGTGACCGCAGCCATTATATCAGGTATTTCAAACAAATTGATTTTAATTGATTGGGTTTTTATCATGATCTTTACAAATCATTCCTTTGGTCCTTAAGGGGAGGCCAACTAATATCCGTTATAACAGCATAGAAACTAAACGAAAAATCCATTCAAGAGGTTCAGCAAATCAATCACATGAAGTGCAGCAAATCAGTCTAATTACTTGCCATGGGCGAACTAATTAGGGAATTTTTATCTCGCTTTCAAGGATCAAAATATGGAACTCCCTTGAGAAGGATATACGATCAATCTCTTTTAGAAAATTTGAAGACAATTAAAAAAGAATTGCTGTACAAATATTAAGGTTTGCTTTGGTTTCTGATTTCCTTAAAGTAATGATATTTTTTTTTGCTTTTTCAATGATTTATTTGCTGCTTAAATTAAGCATCTTTTATAAGACTCTATTACTGGTATAATTGAATTTCTTTTCCCCTTGATTAATAAAAACTATTTGATTTTTAGTTAGAGATGTGTGCATGTTTATGTTGTGTTTTTGTTTCTTTCCGACCTTAATATTGTAATTTATTCGATAAAATTTGGTCTTCTAGAGTTGTTAACTCCTTAGTTATTTAAGAAATCCAACACCCTTCTATTTTTAATTTGTATGTAAATTTCTTCCTTTTTTAAGGTTAAAAATAAAGTTTGTTGTTTTGTTAAAAAATTACATGTCCTTCGGCTCGTGCTAACCAACATAGGCGTACGGGCATTTTCAGATCTGGGGGGATGTTATTGCCGGTAAAAAAAAAAGTGACACATGTTGAAAGCCGATTAAAGAGGCATATAAAATGGAAACAAACCGTGCCCTGACCTAGTTGTGTACAAATTTTGCCTCCTTGCTTAAAGGAAATGTTAGTTAGATATCAATCTACTGTATCATTGTGCCTTATTTAGCAGACAAATGAATTCTGTTGACAATGTAGCAGGAAAATGACAGATATTGTCGTCTCGTGATATTTTCTGCATTCAGGCTGGCTTTCCCAAGTTTGTTTACAAAACATCCACTTCGCTGTCTTTACAACTGCCGTTCGAAGCTCACGTACGCGCCAGAAATACAGAAATGGATTGATGGACGAGTTCATAAATATAGTGGTGCTAGCAATGGCCCACAGGATAGGCCTGTCCATGCCTGAGATTCCATGAAATCCAAAAATAGTTAATATAATATACATTGGAAAATAACAAATAATAAAAAAGATATAAATAAGAAAGTGCTCATTGAACTTGTTTTCAGTTGCAATATGTTTGTGTTAGTTTCGTTGTCGAAACATTGCACTGACTGTTGTTAAGCGTGAATCTGTGATTGATGTCGGCGAACAGTTCGATAAATTGTGAAATTGTGAAATGTTGAAATTATAAGGCAAATGACAGTAACAATGCAACTGCGGCTATCAAGTGAAGTGCATTCTCGTGCCAAAGCTCAGAACTTGACAAACCAGAGCCAATTAACCAAATCATCACTAAAACATACGTGACTCGTGATTCAGTCACTAAAGCTGCGTATCGCATGTGATAGTGAAGAGCCAGAAATCGATCCACAGTTATGGCGGTTATTGTCAGAAGCGAAACTCCACAAAAAGAAAACTCTATCGTATTAGCTGCATGGTGAACGAAACGGTCCTCCGTAAAATACCTAGCAATATGAAGCGGTTGTGCAATTAGTCCAACAAGAAGGTCTGAAACAGCGAGATTGCAGAGCATAATTATTGAAGTTGAGCGAATGGAAGGAGTTCTTATTATCGTGGCCAATACCAAAAAAATTCCCTGAAACAGATATAACCATCAGTATAGCATTAACAACACAGTTTATGATGACAGCAGTTTTTGAAGTATGCCGAAATGAAAGTCTGCTGATCCGCTAATGTTTCTTTCAGTGTTGTTCATTTTAAACGTTCAATGTGAACCCTCAACGTTGTCAAACAGTTTCTTTTTACACCTGAGGAGACTAAGTAATTCTCTTTCTCGTTTCAGGGAAAGTAGTATAACAAAGCTGTTCGAAATGTGGAGACGCCAACACAAAACCGCACAATATACATTTCAATGTGGTGATCTTATCTTACTAGCAGTGCTGCTCTGCAATATTTTTTTTAGTCAAAAATGAATTAAGTTAAAAATCAATTTGTTTATAGAACTACATTAGAATTGCGCTATTGTTATTGAAAAGAGTATCTTTTAGTCCTTTTTCCTGTTTCATGCTTCCATTGTTATGAAATCAATAAATCTTTTAGTACTTCTTTCATGTTGGGGTGTAATTTATACCAATCCTTAAAAAGAGGTTATATTGTGCTTATTTTTAAAAATATTAATAAGTAGCTTTGAAAAAACAAAGCAAAGCGTTAATTTACAGCTGAATTGTTACGTATCAAGAATACCTTCAAGTTATTCGTTATTGTAGCCATTTTCAGTTGATGGAATCATCATTCTTCAAATAACCCGAAGCTTGAAAGGTCACCAGAACTCCTAAACGTGCGAAGTTCGGAATCGGCTACAAAATTAACGCCATAGTCAAAAGTTAAAGCGCTAGCTTACAAAAGAGAAGCACGATGAACAACAACACCTTCCACAGGAACGAATCATGGACCGATTATTCATCTCATACTGAAATCGATACCATCATAAAATGCGTACTGAACGCCGCTTTGATGCTCATAGCCATTATTGGCAATTCCTTAGTACTGACTGCCATATTCAAGACTGCGACACTTCGTTCACCATCCATGACTTTGCTTTGCATTTTGGCCGTGTCAGACCTTCTTGTTGGGCTTGTGGTACAACCGGTTTACATTTCTTTTGAACTAAAAGGGGGTCTTTTCCTACGGCAAATTTGGTCTTACTTGACTTATTGTTGTTGTGGAGTTTCACTTTGCACAGTAACAGCCTTAAATCTTGGACAGATTTGCAGCCCTTCATTACCACATGAGATATGTTGCCATAGTAACTACAACGCGGGTTGTCTACACATTGCTGCCAGTATGGTTTCTCATTTTTCTAGCGAACCTTATTTCTTTTTGAAATATGCGTTTACATTTAACCATTGCATCTGTTTTTATTTTTGTCTGTCTGTTGATATCCTCATTCTGTTATATCCGAATTTTTCAAATTGTTAAACGGCATCAAATGCAGATAAACGCTCAACAACAATCAGTGCAAAGATCGGATGCTGCTAATAACTTGAACATGATTTCATTGAAGAAAAGCTCGATGAACACTTTCGTATTTTACATATTTTTGCTTTTATGTTATTTGCCAATGTTTGTTTTATTGATGCTTCATGGGATCTTACATATAATTTGGACAGGAAAATGGAACTTCTCTTTAACAGTAGTTTATATGAACTCTGCAATTAATCCAATGCTATACTGTTGGCGTCTTAGCGAGCTTCGATCGGCTGTTGTAAAGACAGCAAGGAAGATGTTTTGTACACAAGCAGATCAGCAGTGAAAACGGCTTTACGGCTGGTAAAGGGTTCAAGCCTGACCATGTTTTTCGCAATATTTATTAAACAATAACCTTGATTAGACACAAGGAAACGTCAATGCAACATTAAAAAACTGTATAACTGTTCGGAATAAATCTTCTGTAATAAACTGAGAGAAGGAAAAGATAAGTGTGCCTCTATTTCTGTTTATTTTATTAATTCGAGATGATCAATAATCTATCGGCAGTGTATTTCACATGGTTAATCCCCTAGAGCGGAAATATTGTTTGCCAAAATTATTCCTGGAGCTTGAAAAGGATTTTTGAGAACCGAGACAAGCCCCTAAGATTGTAATGAATCAACTAATTACGGTGATGGTACTCTTGGAAATCACAACTTAAGACGTCATGGATCGAATTCTGCTTCTTTTGTTCTTTACATTTCCAGATTAGAGTCCTTCGGTAGTCTACTCTACTGTCATATGGCACAACTGTAATTATACAAACAGCACGATTGAATTGAATTGAAATTATCCCAAAGTATACAATTTTATGGTTGACACAATCCAAAGGACAGCTGATTCTCGAATGGATATTAAGATTTTTTCACGGTGTATTGTGTTATAACGGATGTTAGCCTGTTTTTTGACTTTGGGACCAAAGGACTGAATTTCAAAGGTAACAGTGATGACCTAAACTAGCCTGTTTCCTACTCATTATTTCACGTTATAAATTCTTACTTTTTAAAACGTAGAAATGAAAACAAACTCATGAGGTTTACTTGATAAGTAAACTTTTGTACAAACTACGGTCTTTAAACTTTTACCTGCAACCGCTTATGCAATAATTGCTTATTTTTAAACATCATGTTTCTTAACAATATACATATACATTACAACACGGTGGTCGTATTTTACAACCACTGGTTAGTCAATTGTTTTTTAAGTCAGAGTCAGACAAAATGCAAGATTAATTCGTTTTTAGCACATGGCATAATAATAACGTTAAAAAGATCTTTTAGTTCTTTTTTTTTCATGTTTCATTGTTACGGAAGAAATAAATGTTTTAGCTGTTATTTCATGTTGGGATGTAATTTGTACCAATCTTTAAAAACAGGTTATAATATGTTTTCTTTTAAATATTAATTAGTAGCTTTAACAAAGACATACATGTAGGAAGGCTTTTAATTTGCAGCTAAATTGCTACGTTTTGAGAAGACCTCCAAGCTATTCGTTATTGCGGTCCGCGTTAGTAAATCAGGATTTTTTTAAAAGAAAACTCAAGACTGCAAGTTTATCAGAATTCTTAGAGGTGCGAGTATCTGAATCTAAACGAAAGAAATATTATTTCTTCAAGTTAGAGCTGTTTAAAGAAAAGCAAGATGAACAACAACACCTTCTTCAAGAACGAATCAGAGAGTGATTATTCAGCTCATCCTAACATATTTGTCATCATAAACTGTGTACTTAACGCCACTTTGATGCTCATGGCCATTATTGGCAATTCCTTAGTACTGACTGCTATATTAAACACTCCGGCACTTCGTTTACCGTCCAATACTTTGCTCTGCAGTTTGGCTTTGTCAGACCTTCTTGTTGGCCTTGTGGGACAGCCTCTTTACATTGCTAACGAACTGAAAGAAGATTTATTTCTGCAACGAATTTGTTATTTCTTGACTTTTGGTTGTTGTGGAGTTTCTCTTTGCTCAGTAACAGGCATAAGCTTGGACAGATTTGCAGCCCTTAATCATCACATGAGATATGTTTCTATGGTGACTTCAACTCGACTTGTATACACATTAATACCAGTATGGCTTCTCATTTTTCTTGCGAACCTAATTTCCTTTTGGAATTTACGTCTATATTTTACCATTGCATCTATTTTTATTGTTGTCTGTCTGTTTATATCCTCATTCTGTTACATTCGAATTTTTCAAATTGTTAAACGACATCAAATGCAGATTCAAGCTCAACAACAATCAGTGCAAAGTTCAGAGGCCAGTAATAACTTAAACTTAATGTTATTGAAGAAGAGCTCGATGAACACTTTCGTATTTTACATTTTTTTGATTTTGTGTTATTTTCCATTGTTTATTTTATTGATGCTTAATGGGATCTTTCGAATGAAATGGACAGACACATGGAGCTTTTCGACTACAGTAGCATTTATGAACTCTTCTTTTAATCCAATTTTATACTGTTGGCGTCTTAGCGAGCTTCGATCGGCAGTTGTAAAAACAGCAAGAAAGGTTTTCTGTACACAAGTAGATCAGCAGTAGAATCGAACAACGTTCATATTTGTGTCATAGGTGCTTTGAGCTTGAAGGCTGTTAAAGAATTTGAGCTTGACCATGTTTATCGCAATATTTATTATACAGTAGCATTAATAAGACAGAGAAAAACCTTCAGGTAAACATAAAAAAACTGACTGCATCGCTTTTTTGAATAAAAACGTGTTATATTCAATTTAAATATTGTGAAATAAATGCACCATTTATTTTGTTTGTTTATTTGGTTGCTTGTTTTTTTTATTTTTATTTTCTAAGATAAATTTCAGATGACTGTGACTGTACTCTGGAAAATCGCACCTTCAAGACGTTTCCATCACATAGCTGTTTCTTTTGTTATTTACATTCCTAGATTTAAGTGCCTTGAAGGTCTACTTTAGTGTCATGTGGCAAAATGATTGGTTGGCACAATCCAAAGGACAGCTGATTATTGAATGGATGTATCAATTATTTTGTATTGTGTTATAACGGATATTAGTTGACCTCCCCTAAGGACCAAAGGACTGAATTCTAAAAATAACTGTAATAATCTTAACAAACACAAATTTCACAATATAGCCTTTTAAAGGAATGTTTTACTCGTTATTGACCTTACAGTTTCTTGCTTTTAAATGCTACGGAAAAAGCTGCCTTTAGGTTCAGTTAGAAACTTAAATTTTGTATACTTTAAATTTTGTGGAAACCACGGTTTTAAACTTTCATCTGGAAACGTTTATACAATAATTGCTTATTTTTAAACATCAATTTTTTACCAATATGCGTAACAACACGGCGATCTTACATTACCAGCAGTGTTTTGCAAATTCTCGTGAGCCAAAATTGAACAAAGTGTAAAGTCAATTTGTTTACAGCGCATGACGTATTGCGCTATTGATATTTAAAAATAAAATGATTTTTAGTTCTTCTATTATGTTTCATGCTTCCATTGACACGAATGAAATTAGTCTTTTAGTTGTTCTTTCATGCTGGGATG
The DNA here is from genome assembly GCF_052425735.1 of Oculina patagonica. Lineage (NCBI taxonomy): Eukaryota > Metazoa > Cnidaria > Anthozoa > Scleractinia > Oculinidae > Oculina > Oculina patagonica. Next base: position 17,185,852 of record NC_135768.1, read on the forward strand.
CCCAATCCTTTTTACCAATCCTTAAAAACAGGTTATATAACGATTGTTTCTAAAATATTAATTAGTAGTTTTGACAAAGACATAGCCAACAATTACTGTGAAGCTAAATTGTTATTTGTATCAGGAAGACCTCCAAGTTATCGTTATTGTGGTCCTCCTTAATAGGTGGAATCATTATTATTGAAATAGTTTTCAACCGAAGCTTGCAAGGCCATCATGCAGAACTCTTAAACGTGCGAGGTTCGGAATCTGCAACATAACAACGTCATTTTTAAGTTGGAGTTCTTTAAGGAGAAGCACGATGAACAACAACACCTTCTACACTGTGAACAACAACACCTTCTACAAGAACGAACCAGCGAGTGATTATTCAACTCACTCTAAAATTTTTGTCATCATTTATTGCGCACTTATCACCGTTTTGATGCCAATAGCCATTATTGTTAATTCTTTAGTCCTGACTGCTATATTCAGGACTCCAGCACTTCGTTCACCGTCCATTACTTTGCTCTGCAGTTTGGCGGTGTCAGACCTTCTTGTTGGGCTTGTGGTACAACCGCTTTACATTGCTAAAGAACTGAAGGAAGATTCATTGCTATTGCGAATTTCTTATTTTATGACTTATAGTTTTTGTGGAGTGTCTCTTTGCACAATAACAGCCATAAGTTTGGACAAGTTTGCGGCCCTTCATTACCACATGAAATATGTTACAATGATAACCACAACTCGAGTTATCCACACATTGATACTAGTATGGGTTATCATTTTTCCGGCGTTTGTAATTTATATTTGGAATACTCTTATATATTTTACCTTTGCATGTATTTTTATTGTTATATGTCTAATGATATCTTCTTTTTGTTATATCCGAATTTTTCAAATTGTTAAGCGACATCAAATGCAGATACACGCTCAACAACAAGCAGTGCAAAGATCGGATGCTGCTAATAACTTGAACGTAATGTCTTTGAAGAAAAGCTCCATGAACACTTTCGTATTTTACATTTTTCTGATTTTATGTTATTTCCCAATGTTTATTTTAATGATGCTTAATGGGATCTTTCAGATGAAATGGACAAAAATATGGAATTTTTTTTCTACAGTAGTATTTATGAACTCGTCCATAAATCCAATTTTGTACTTTTGGCGTATGAGAGAGCTTCGATCAGCAGTCGTAAAGACAGCAAGAAAGATGTTCTATACACAAGCAGAACAAGAGTAGAAACGAGCTACTAATGATATTTGCGTCATTAGTAAATGCTGGTAAAAAGTTCGAGTCTGACGATGATAACTATGTCATCATAAATTGTTTCCTTAACGCCCCGTTGATGCTCATATCCATTATTGGCAACACTCTGGTGCTAGCCGCCATGTTGAGAACTCCTTCGCTTCGTTCACCGTCCATGATTTTACTATGCAGTTTGGCTGTTTCAGACCTTCTTGTTGGACTTGTGGTACAACCACTTTACATTGCTAAAGAACTGACAGAAGATTTGTTCTTATTTCGAATTTCGTATTTTATGAGTTTTAGTTCTTGTGGAGTGTCACTTTGCACAGTAGCAGCCATAAGCTTGGACAGATTTGCCGCCCTTCACTATCACATGAGATATGTTACCATAGTAACAACAACTCGGGTTGTCTACACATTAGTACTAATATGGCTTACAATTTTTCTTGGGTTCAGTGTTTACCTTTGGAGTGTTGCTTCTTATTTTATCTGTGTATCTGCTGTTATTGTTACCTGTCTTTTGATATCCTCATTCTGTTATATCCGAATTTTTCAAATTGTTAAACGACATCAAAGACAGGTACACGCTCAACAACAGGTAGTTCAAAGCTCAGAGGCTAGTAATAATTTAAACATAATGCGACTGAAGAAGAGTTCAATGAACACTTTCGTATTTTACGTATTTTTGATTTTATGTTATTTCCCAATGTTTATTTTATTAATGCTTAAGGTGATCTTAAGGAAAGACTTGACAAGAATATCGGCCTTTTCTGCTACTGTAGTATTTATGAACTCGTCCATCAATCCATTTCTGTATTGTTGGGGTCTTAGCGAGCTTCGAACGGCAGTTGTAAAAACAGCAAGAAAGATGTTTTGTGCAAAAGAAGAACAAGAGTAGAAACTTACCATATCTATGTCATTGAATTTTTTGGTATCATTGATTTTTTTAAGTTCATACGAAGCCGTGGGAAGAAAGCCAAAGATGATTTTACGAGAACTTAAAAAGATCACCAAAGATCCCTGAATGCCTAAATTTTCTGAAGATATTTGGAAGACCATGTAGTCTAACTTAGTTGGTTAAATATGCAATATTATATGCTAATACGAAGGGTACCCCGTTTACTTTTCGCACGAATAAAAATTAAACGCAGTTAAAAAATTGTTTGTTTATCGGACAGTATAAAAGCATTGCTCCATTGTTATGAAGAAATTAATTTTTCAGTCCCAAAGCTAGTTGGGTGTTATTAAAGAAAATAAGGAAAGTATTAGTAGCGTTTACTAATCCATGGCTTATTAATTCCTTTTTCGGTGGTCAGCTTTTCTTTTCACAAAACCGGATACGCCATAAAGAGGTAATCTTTCTGGGGTTTTTTAATATCTTGGAGGTAATTTAGGCCTGTACTATTAAATATAAAGTGAGGAAGCTGTGTATTTTTATAAATTGGAACCTTGTACGAAGACAGGACAACTCATTGTTCTCCAGCTACATTACTACGTGTCAAAAAGAATTATGTCTCTTTAACGAATTTAAATGTCTTTTTGGCAAACTCGTCTTTTTGATAAGAGAAGATTTGAGGGAAACCAGAACTCTTTGACACTCGCGATTCATTGCAGCAGCTGCAGCGAAGTTTAAACTAACACGATGAACGAGACGTTATTCAAAGAAGAATCAGTTGGTAATTATTAGGCTCATCCTAAAGCCATTGCTATCATAAATTGGGTCCTTAACGTCGGTTTGATGCTCGTATCCATTATTGGCAACACTTTGGGACTAGCCGCCATATCGAGAACTCCTTCGCTTCGTTCACCTTCGATGATTTTACTATGCAGTTTGGCTGTGTCAGACCTTCTTGTTGGGCTTGTGGTACAACCGCTTTTCATTGCTAAAGAACTGAGAGAAGACCTATATCTATTGCGTATTTGCTACCTCTTTTTGAATTATGCTTTTTGTGGAGTTTCCCTTGGCACAGTTACAGCCATAAGCTTGGATCGATTCGCGGCCCTTCACTACCACATGAGATATGTTGCCATAGTAACTAAAACGCGGGTTATCGGCACGTTGGCGACGATATGGATTGTAAATTTGCTTTCGTTTAGCCTTTACCTTTTGAATAAGCCTGTTTACATGACAAGTTCGGCAGGAATTATTGTTATTTGTTTGTTAACGTCCTCATTCTCTTACATCCGAATTTTTCGAATTGTTCAAAGACATCAACTACAAATTCACACTCAACAACAGGCAGTGCAAAGTTCAGATGCTACTAACAACGTAAACATGACGCGATTGAAGAAAAGCTCAATGAACACCTTTCTGTTTTTTATCTTTTTGATTTTAAGTTACTTTCCCATGTTTATTTTAATGCTCTTATTTGCAATGTCAAAGAAGGACTGGCCGAAGGAATGGAACTTTGCTGTCACTGTAGTATTCATGAACTCTTCCATCAATCCATTATTGTACTGTTGGCGTCTTGGGGAACTTCGAACGGCAGTTGTAAAGACAGCAAGGGAGATGCTACGTACAAACACAAATCAAAGCTAAGAAGGGCAAAAAATTCAATCATTCTATCCTGACATGATTTTATGGTGTAATTCACATGTAAGACTAAATTTTAACAAATTTGTTGTTTTATTAGACTTAAAGAAACAAATTTTAGAAAAAAGCAAAAAAAAAAATAAATAATAAATAAATAAAACAAAAAAGACACTGTTTCATGCGATGCCGGTAGTAGAGTAATAGTTAAATTATAATTTTAGCTTTATTTATTTCATTTAAATAAAAATTTACACATTTTTGCTATCTGCAAATAGCTAGTTGCAAATTAAGGTAAGTAGCAAAGAAGCAATTACTGCCGGATTAGTAACACGGTGTCCTCGAACGAAAGTTGCAGAAAAAAAAGTAACAATAGGAAAAATTACAAAAATATGAAACAATAAGTAACGATATAAGCCAAAATGTCTTTACTACTCGCACATGTGCTGATACAAATGGTCATAACAATAAAAATACTAAAAACGAACATGTGATTTTGCATAGTTTAGTCGATAAAGGCCTACAATTTCCGGCTGTGTAGAGTAGAGTTATCAGCTAGGTCCCGAAATTGAAATATTTGCTTCTAAATCAATGTCATTTTTCAACCTTCGTTCCATGCCAATTAGAAGTGGTCATTATATCCTTGATTTTGCATTTCCAGATAAATCGAGGAAATAACTTGCTACTTTCTTAGAAAACTAGAAATGTGTATGCAAAAATTGATATAAAAACTGTCGGTATTCGATACGAATGAAATATTTGACAGCGTCTCGAAAAATGCCTATTTTTCTAATTTTCCAGACGTTGCGACGGGCCCGAAGAGACAAAATATTTAATGGCTCTAAACACGCAAGAAAATCATTTTGAATCAAACCAAATCTGTTTCAGTTCTAGCCTCGGTAAAGTCTTTCAGTTGCCCGAGTTTCAAGCAAAATTATTTTTTGACGCGAATTTGAGTGGGTGTTTTTCAGAAAGGATGGCGAGTGAATCGAGATCAAGGTTAATGTTGACATGCTGCTCATAGTCGCATTTACGGATGTTTGAGCTCAGGAGTCCTTTGATTTGAAATTGGTCGTGGTCTTAAAGAGTAGAATAGAGGCATTCTGGGTACTAACGATAGCTCTTCCCTTGCACAGTAAATAGTTGAATTTTCTGTTTTTGGTTTGGGGTTTGAAAGCTGACGATTAATTGCATTATGACATATCCCTTCTGCACCATCAATACTGTTATAATATATACTCCCCTACCTGATTAAGCAATTACGATTTATTAGATATACTTCCTTACAATTCTAATGCCATTTTTTTTTTTGTATTAAAAATCTCCAGTCCCAATAATTAAAAAAGACAGAAAATGAAATTGTTTCTTCTTAAAGTGGTTGTATCTATGCAGTTATTAAGGTGTGGGCTGTAAAGGGATAATATCGGCCTTATCTCTCATTGCATTACGGAACAATGGCATCGACTTTCGTACGAAAAAACTGTTATCTAACATTTACAAATGTTGCAACATTTGAGTAACAACTGCCAATTTTATGTGGTCTTTGGCAATATACAATATCAGATGGTAATATAAACGACGCTTCGTTTAATTTTGGCAAAATCGAAAGTGAGAGCAGTTGGAGATTGTTTATCTAATAGTATAAAAACATCGTTCCGCTATTATCATGAAAGTAGAACTGGAAAATCAATCGTTTCATTCTACTGGTGTATTGAATATATTCTGTGTTACAAATTGATCAATCAGTTAGCAGGGAAGTACGTTTCTGTTAAATAAACTGATTTTTTCAAGAGCACTGCCTTGAAGTGAATTTTAATGAAATTCTTTCTCTCTGATTATCACTTATTACCTCCTACTTAACTTGAGGGTTGGCGGAAATATTAATTTCCTAAGGACGACATTTATCTGCGCAACAGATTAATTTATATGAAAAATAAAAAGGGAAAGCTTTTTACATTAGTAGCTCTTCCAAATTCAAAGAAAGTCACTGCTTCCAAGCTACAATGCTGCTTTTTAGGAAGAGTACAGTTAACATTGCAACCCTTCTAATAAGTAGAGGAAGCTCATCTTCTTTAGCGACAAAGGGTCTAAGGAACTATAACTTTTAAACGCGAAGTTCAGCAGCTGCAACGAGGTTATAACCGGGTTTTACTTTTTGAGTTAGAGCTCCTGAAAGACGAAGGATGACAACGACAAACAATGATACTTTATTCAAGAACCAATCAGCGAGTGATTATTCAGATGTTGAAGGAAATACTCATCCTAAAATTTTTGTCATCATAAATTGTGTCCTCAACGGCCCTTTGATGTTCATATCAATTATTGGCAACACTCTGGTGCTAGCCGCCATATTGAGAACTCCTTCACTTCGTTCACCGTCCATGATTTTGCTTTGCAGTTTGGCTGTTCCAGACCTTCTCGTTGGATTTGTGGTACAACCGCTTTTCCTTGCTAAAGAACTTTTAGAAGAAGATTTATTCCTATTGCGTGCTTGTTACTTCTTTTTCACGTATTCTCTTTGTGGAATTTCCTTTTGCACAGTGACAGCTATTAGCTTAGATCGTTTTGCGGCCCTCCACTATCACATGAAATATGTTGCCATAGTGACACTCGTGTTATTTGCACGTTAGTAGTTATATGGCTTGTCAGCCTCCTTTCGTTTGGTCTTTCCCGTATTAATAGGTCTATATACGTTACAAGTTCATCAGCAACAATCGTTATATGTCTGTTTACATCCGCATTTTGTTACACCCTAATTTTTCGAATTGTCCAACGACATCAAATGCAGATTCATGCTCAGCAAAAGGCAATGCAAAGTTTAGACAATTGTAATAACTTGAACATGCTGCGGTTGAAGAAAAGCTCGATGAATTCCTTTCTATTTTTTATCTTTTTGATTTTTTGCTATTTTCCTATTTTTGTTCTATTGATTCTGTTTGGAAAGTCAGACAAGGAATGGCCAAAGGAATGGAACTTTGCTATCACTATAATGTTTATGAACTCGTCTATTAATCCATTTCTTTTCTGTTGGCGTCTTCGTGAGCTTCGAACAGCAGTTGTAACACTAGCAAGAAAGTTAATATTTTAATATGCAAAAACACACATCAAAACTAGAAAGGAAAAAAAAACTCATGTCCTTATTAACCTCGCTGTTGAAAGAAGCGAGGTGGTGAAAGGTTTATCCATTTTGACTCGCAACCCAGGTAAAAAGCTCCAACCTGGCCATGTCTTAAGTTTCGTTCGTGGGTAAGTAACACTTCATCCTCACAGTGTCTCTCTCCACAAAGGTTTATAATAGGTACCGAGGCCACAGGAATAGTAGGAGAAGCTAAGTGAGTGCTGGGAGGTACACTGGTCTGTGCTGCACTTGTGAGTATCGCAAAAGGAGATTAGTAATATTCCGAGTCGCGTCATGTAACAGAAGCGGGCACAGGTAAACGTACCTTCCTCGAGGATTAGGACCTAACTGTGCTTCTTCTGTGCTTATTAAAAACAAATTCGTGGGGACTGGAAAAGAGTAAGTTGCCATGGTAACATAATTTAATTGTACCTGTACGTGTGTCACCTGAAGGACTATTAGACTGCCAAGTTTCATTGGACTCTGCAGAAAAATGACCGAGATAATTCAATTTTTGTACCTGACATAAAATTGGGTTGGTAGATGACGTCATCAGTCCCCTAATTTGCATATTTTACGATTTTTTTAACCAGGGGGGGAAGAAACTTCCTTTGTTACACGACTCAAAAAGTGGTCATAGCGGTGCCGGGCAACCGAGTGTGCGCAGTAGCTATCGAATAGTTGCTACGGACGTAGTGAATAGCTTGACAAAGTTCATTGTTTAGTTCGCATGTTTTAGTCTTGACCGTGCACAAAACACAATAGCTATTTGCATTTTGTTTGTTCCTTTGAAGTTTGCGGTGACCAGTCTGGCAAAAGAAGGGGTTGCAAATTATACCAATTAAAAATAACCCCAATGATTCTGAAATGATTTACCATCGTTCGGTTGTTAAATGTCAACCGTGACAAATTTTTCGCTTGGTATTCCACGCCGCCAAAACATCCTCAGTGACGTGAAACATCAGGTGAGAAATCAGCGGCGTAAAACATCAAACGCAAGCACCGCCACTATTCGCATTTCACACGCATGCAGTCATTGATATTTAAATCTTTCTGAGAAAACAAAACTTTGGGTGACGTCTTTCTTAGCAACAGCTTGATTGATATAGACTCGCGCCGTTTCCAGGTACTGCTATGTCTTCAAAGAAAAGTGCCGACTTTCTCTCCCCCCCCCCCCCCTGTTTTAACCTTAAGAGGACATATGCACAAAAATCACACAAAAACGAAAATTCTTGGCAAGTGTTGAAAAATGAATTTCGTTTATATTCTTACCACAGGTAGGCCTTAATATGAAACAAATCACTGTATACTTTGCTTGGCTAAATATCGATATGTTTTTTAGAAAATCGATAATACTTGAATACGGCAAAAATGACGCTTTCGGAGCTCAAAATTTTCGCCGAGTTTGTTAGCTTCGCGTCAAAAAATAAAGCTCTCTGGAAGAAAAATACCTATTAAAAATCGAAGAATGACATCAAATCAATACGTCGAAAGCAATTTCTGCTCTTCGAGTCCTTTTATTTACAAAATTTATTTAAATTTATTCGACACACTTTTGATTCGATTCAAAATAGGTCAAACTTTTTGAATAATTTAAGTATGAGCGAAGCGAAATAATTGGTCTAAAATTTGGTATTTGAAAGATAAATGATTGTTCTTTTCGATACTAAAAGTATTTCCTGGGGAAATGATTTAGTGCGATGCTTTCAAGTCTCAAAGTTGCTTAAAATTCGTTAATTTAACCGACCGTGACATAGTCGATCTTATCAGCTTTATGTAAACACTTCACGCGAAGGTTAAATTTACCCCACGTGAACTTCAACTGTGTAAAATTAGTAATTAAGTAAGTAAGTAAAGTCTTTATTTAACGGGGGTAGCACTAAAATAGCATAAAAAAATACTAAAAAACCAGTGGCCCTCTAAAATTATTACAATAAAAATATAAAAATACACTAGAATACGAATATTAAAACTATGGATAAACTATGAGACAATAACTATGAGACAATATAACGAATAAAAATACAAGAAATACGAAAACATAGACTTGAAAAAAAAAAATTGACTTGCTTACCTTGGTGTTCGCTGATACATTGTAAACGCTGTTTTCCTTATTTACGACAAACCCTAAGCCCTCGGCGAAGCTGGTTATCCGATTTTCTTGACGCGCCATTTGTAGCTGATTTCCACGTCTTGAAGTGACAGTTCTTCTCCATGCATTCTTGAAAACAGTCCAGTCTTAACTGATCAATGTCAACAGGGGTACGAAGTACTTTGCTTTAAATCAACTTTAAACTTTGCAGCAGTGGTAGATAAATCGATTCGGCCAGCGAATCTTCATTTCGAAAACCGCCATTTGAGATTTGTCGGCCCTTTGTCCTGCGGTATGCAGATAATTTATTTCACACTGGAGTAACTTCCGGCACATGAAGTCGACAACCACCGTGACCAGATAGCACCCTGCCTTTTGGTATATTGGTTGAGGCACTATATTTTTATTATATTAATATAAGATCTGAATGAAAAACATCTGGACTGAACATGTAATTAAGTTTCACTTCAGTAAGCCACCGTTCGAGAAAGTTGCTAAATGGTTGCATGACAGCGCTTTTAATTTCCGGGTCGAAAGTTCTCCTGTTGCATTGCTTCGCTTTATTTCATATCTTTTAATCCAGTCCTTACCCTTGTCCAAATTCTTGAGCAGGCTAAGGCAAAACAGGTGTACAGTCAACTCTCTCTTAACGGATACCTCTATAAGACGGTCACCTGGTGTTGGTCCCGTCCCTACCGTTTTTCAGTCATTTTTAAACTAACTAAACTCCCTATAAGACGGACACCTCTTTAAGATGGACAGTTGGAGCCGGTCCTGAAGGTTCCCGTTTTGGAGAGAGTTGACTGTACACAAAATCTAAGATGAGTAGTGAGGGAAGCACCGAATTAGCCGTTCCCGTGGGGCGGAATCTCATTAGCGTGGGGCGGAATTAATTAAGTAGGTGACGTCATAGGGGCGTACGTGACGTCATCAAAATGGGGCGTAAGTGACGTCATCAAAATGGGGCGTAAGTGACGTCATCAAAAATGGGGCGTAATCTAAAAATAGAAAAATGACATCATCTCGGGGCGTAAGAACGTTGGGGCGTAATCTAAAAATAGAATAGTGACATCACAATACCCCTGGGGTTAACGTCATAAAATGATGAAAATATAACCTAGAAATAAAATAGGGATAACATTGCCTTCATCTTGTTTATTGTCGCAAAATAAAATAATATTTTGATATAGGTTAAAGAATCTGCATTCAGAAGTCTTTTTAAAGGCAAAATTATCGGTATATTTAAGTTTTGTGGAGCAGCCGACCGAAAAGTCATGGGAGCGATTATTTCTCGTTTCCATTCCAACTCGGGCAATAGTTCGAATATAATGTATGCAGGTTGGCGCAATGTTTTGCTGTGATAGACCAAAGTGGCATTTTCATAGTCCCCGCATATTTGGATCATCTCTGGTAAGTTTTTTTGCTTTATGTCCAAACTAGAATTAAATAACTTCGTGAACCTCAATCAACTAACGCCAAGATTTATTGCACGCGAATTCGCATCAACTTGAACTAGTAATTAGTTTACGAAATCAACATTTCACTGGCACTTTTTTGTGTAACGAAATTACCTTTGTAAAGTTCAATGATGTCATAATTTAACTTTCTACTCCATGGCGGTAGCTTTTTTTTTCACCATTTCACAGAACAGACATAAGTACCGATTCATTTCGGTCAGATCACTAAATTCAGTAATTATGCAAGTTGTCTTGTTGCATACATTTAGTATCGCAGACATCATTGTTTTTAAAACAATGGTAAAGACTCGATGTGCTCTAGTGAACAAAGCATGCCCAATCGAAAAATAAAAACAATAGCGTGTACGCGCTTCAGTGACCTCATAACCGCTTATTATAAAAAAAATTATCGGAACAGAGTTTAAAAAAAGTTATTCACTAAAGCACACAGATATTGGAAGGTGCCAGTTTAGAAGTAAACACTAAGCCATTTTAGCGAGCTTTTAGTGCCAAAGCGAATTGGTGCGAACGTAACAATAATCAAAACATCTTTTATTCATCAAATACACAACTTTACAAGACAAAAGATAGCAGTTTCATATAAAGAAAAAACACTTGTTTTAACAGTTCCCAGCTTTATTTTCTTTCTCCGTGGCTCTAGTTTCTTCAAGAAATGATTTCACATTTGGTTCGTCTTCACGTATGTAAATCCACCTTGTTCTACCATTAGAATAATGTCTTATTTTGACCGGCCAGTAATTGTGGTAACCATACATGACTGTAGGGATATAGGGATTGTAAGGATTTCGTGCACTTGTATACATTTCGGCAAGGCCAAACCCTTCTGGAAGAGTTTTGAGATAGGGTGCATCTTGCATAAAATTTCGCACAGCAGGCCAGGTGGTTTCAGACCAAACCAGATCAAACGGTTTCGGCTTCGAAGGTTGAACTGGACATTCTGTGGTTACACATGAGGTGGCTGCCTTGGTATTCTTTACAGGGTTAATCGTTTCTACTGTTTCCTCTGGTTTCAAGGATTTGTTGATACTCGGGTAAACTCGACAAGAGCCAAAGATATCGCCCAACACCTGTTTGTTCCCTGCCGTGTCCGGTTTATTATCGACAAAGATGTATCCGTATGGTCTCTCCGTTTCCTGATAATAAGTTTATTTTCTTTGTTTGTTTGGCCAAAAAAACGGTGAATTTTAGCCTTAATTGACTGAATCAAATGTTGAACAATTGATTTATTTCTGTTCATCGACTCCCTTACTATGATTGGCTGATTATGTTCATGACGTAAAACCGCGAGGTGAAGAGAATCTACGTTTTGATGTTAAATAAAGCGCTAAATATTACTTTGATGTGCGTTATTTACTTTGTGCTGTTTTCTAAAAGAAATAGAAAACATGTTTTCCGTGTTTCTATCAAGTTATAGAAACACTCGTGAAAGTTTGGGAGAACTCGAAAAAGCTGTGGAAACACTCGTCTATCGACTCGTGTTCCCACAGCATTTCTCGTTCTCCCAAACTTCCACTCGTGTTTCTATAACTCGATAGAAACACGGAACATGTTTTCTATTTCTTAATTAACAGCCAAGAATAACTTTCTCACTGACGGAATATTTCAAGACTTACAAGAGATACTACTTCCATTCCCATACTTTGCTTTGTTTTTGTTCGAAGCGAAGTCGAACTCGCTTTGCTTTCATGTACTCCACCCATACTCTTCCACGCGGTCCGGCATTTATGAATAAGGTGTATATTAATGTAAAAATAAAGGAAAGGATGTTTTTCACTTCATTCGGTTGAAGCTAGGTAAAGAATAGTACACATGATCAGAAGGACTTCTGACGTGATGCCTTTTTTTGTATCTATTTCTGGAAAATACAACAAAGCATTTTTCAAACCAAAGTATTATTATTTTAAAAAATGAGCATAATTTCAGTTAAGTATTTTTTCGAACAAAAAACGAGCGTTGTTGGGAGCATAAAATACCCTTTTTACCAGCATAATCGGAAGAACCTCTGGTATGTTTTGGCGTTGGTATGTGCCGCCCGGGTCTGCAAAGTAGCACACCGTTCAGTTAGAAAGAACTTGCATTCAAAAGATACCCCGTTCTAGAAACAAGTCACCCCGTTTTGGCTGCTGATAATTTGAAACTTTCGTGTGCTCCAAATACCATACCTCGTTCTGGAAATCGTCTATTATTGAAAACCCTGTTCTAGATCGGGAACCCAAAATCACGACACCGTTGGTCGGCACAGACCCCTTTTTTGAGGAGTTCCCCATCTTCCACAATCGCCCCCTTTTCCCGGGAGAGAAGTCAGCTTTTATTTAATAAAGTTCGCGCCTTAAAGGAATTGAGAATTAAGGTAATTATAAAGTTATTACTTATCACTTGTTGTTTGGAAACTTGAGTCGTATTACAACCGTAGTATTTTCGAAGGAACAGACCAGATAATATTTGAAACTTAGACCGTCTTTCCTCTAATAGCTTCCAAAACAACTCAAAAAGACACCGGAAAACAGGTAAAAAACAATATATTTATATAATGACTATAATATTTTTAATACATTTGGGTCCCTTGACAGCGAGGCGATTATTTTCTGACTTTCAAAGAAAATGGTGAAATCAAAGATTCATGACTTTATTTGACGTCACATCCAACAAAAACTGTGTAATCGTGCAAAACATTCTTAGGGCTTTGAAGTCAATGTGAAATATTTTTGCTGTGCGTTAAATAGGGGGCCAATTATAAAATTCTTTGAATGAGCGCAATAAGGCCACATTTCGATTTCAACTATCACACAATTAACATCGCTGAACGCCTTCTTAACCATCGAAGTATTTGCAACAGGTTACAAACAGGGATGTGCAATATTTGACAAACAGATCCGCCCCAAACATTTACAAAAAAAATGCTATTTAATTCATTTCTCTTCCAGAACTTAAAACGTAGTTTTCAAGTCGTCACAATTGCAGTAGAAACGCTTCGGTTATACTATTCCTCTGCACGAGGAATGACGCATGCCATAAAATGAATAACAAGTTTAAAAAATGAACAACTTCTTTTAGTTGAACAATTTATTCATCCATTTTATCCTTGGATTACGAATAAACATTACACAGCAACACCGACTTTTTGCCTTTATTTATAATTTACATCTCTTCAGGACGAGAGGATGATGCTGCCCAAGCAGTTCAGTTACAAAGGGTTAACTAAATTATTTGCAGCTCAATTATGCCCTTCCATTACTGGAAGAAAGAGTACATTTCGAACACCTAAACAACTTCTTCAATGGATTGGAGAACCGGGAGCTGGATAAGAAAACAATTACTGGATTAACTGCTGTGCTTAAAGTTGGAAAAACATAATAAGACAAACCTTGAAGAAGTATAGACGAATCTTTGGTGAACAACAATGGAAAGAACATGTTTAGCAATATATATACACACAGTGGAGTCCAGCAAAGGAAAAAGGTAATCACAGTAGAGATGAAGATTTTCATTACAACCTGGTTCTGTTGCCTATTCCGTATTCTTATACTGTGAATTTCACCCACCGGACTTATTCGTGTTAAACACTTCATAATTCTAGAGTAAAGTATAATTATCAAAATAAGTGGTACGCAGTAAAATACTAAAAGGCCTACAGTATAGAATATATACAGTTCCATATTGCTCCATGGAGACGAAAACTTACAAACTGTTTGGCGACCTTCCTGCACGATTTTGGAAAACCAGACGTACGGAAAAAGACTTAATAGCGGTAGCACCCATGAAAACAAGAACAAAACTCTTCGAAGTCGTCTTGTTAACCCTCTAGCCTGAAAAGGAAGTACAATGGCGATAAATCTGTCCACGACAATCAGCACAAAGCTAAGAATTGAAACACCCTGTGATACAGCTCTTGAATACATTCCCAGTTTGCACACAAACGTAGTCATCGAATCTGCGATGACTTGTTTCCTTGAAAGCATCCCGTCAGTAGCATAGAGGGGCCAGTTGGTCAAAGCGGAGAGTAGATCAGAAACTGCCATGTTGACAATGAAATAGTTTGTGCTTGTTCTGAGAGTGGCGTTCATTAGGAAAATCACTGTGACTAGAATGTTGCCGACAAATGCTGAAATACTAACGAAGAAAATAACTGCCGTGAACGTCGTCGAAATAATATCAGAACGTGTTGATTGATCTTCAAAATTATTAATACTAGAGTTGTTCATGTTTCCTTGTCCAATAGTTTTGTTTCCCCCGAATGTGTGACAACAACTTATGATGATCAAACCCTCCTTTACATTAACCTGAGGATGAAATGCTTGTGTACCAGCTTTGCGATGTTTTCTCTTTAACTTTGCGGACAATACATACGATGTCTTAAGACTTCCTATGCAACTGTCTGCGGGCTTTAATGTATTGACAAAAACAATTTAAAAGAGGAAATCTAACTTTTGAATAAACAGAGAAGCATAAATTTGGCGCCAAGACACTTACGAAATTAAGCCCGTTGAAGAAGCTGGAACTCTCGATTATTTTAAAAGCTACCAAAAAGGGGTCAAGTTGTTTAGTATAATACACGACATTTGAACTTTTTCTCTTCTCAGTATGGCTCTACATACCCGGCCGTTTTCGAAGAGCATTTTAGATAAATGATAGTTCGCTTATAAAACGAATCAAGCTCAATTTGCTTAATGTCTCAGTAGGAAACCGTTAACGTTCGCTAAAAGAGTTGTTACGCGATTGAGCATAATACGCTTCACGCGATGAATTTTGATGGATTTATACATTCTAAATCAATTGACTCTTGAGGCGTTGTGAATTAAAAATTAAGTGAAAACAAACTGCGCCAAAACCGTAGGTTTCGTATTCATTTTAATAATGCTAAATGAGTATAGCAAACTACAGATGGAAAGTGCTTTTACGATGAAACGCAGGGGTAAAGGTGTAACCAATCGAAACGTTCTGCCATACTGTGACAAGACTAGACAATTTTATACAAAACCTGGTATTAAAAAGCATTTTAAGGGTTCACCCAGGCATTAAAAGCAATTTGATAGCATTTGCTTCAAAGTTAAATTGAGTAAGTACACTTGCACACCACGCTCCATCAACTACGTTTCTGCCGTAAATCATTCTTAATTTGGAAAATGGATAACGATAGTAAAGGTCTTCCAACTTTTCTGTCAGAGTGGATATAATTCCTTAACAAAGACAATGAAAACGAAGCAATACAGATAATTTTGATTTCCATCGAAAATTAAACTTGCTCTATTTTGGAGCAAAAATTTGCGTTTTTCCTTACCCTATTTAACATCTGACGTCAACATCGATATCCTAATTGAGAGCAGATTTGCCCAAGAACTGCTTAAAACATTTGACAAGGGCTTCGAATTCCCCACGTTTTAAACTGCATCTTAAAAGTGCATTTTTAAAACAATAATCAATCAAAACAGTTCCGTCCAAAAGTTATTTATGGGTTAGAGACTGTTCTGAGTGTTTTGTTGACAAATACACGCACGCGCTGGCCGCACAATGAACGAGTTCAAGTTCATTCGAGTTCATTGTGAGGCCAGCAAGTGCGTGTATTTGTCAACAAAACACGAACGGAGAGACTCTAACCTTTTTAATATACAATCTGAGTACACTGCAAGCGATCATCGTCTTAACAAACTTCAAACAATAAGCTTAATGTTTAAAAATAAGAAGTGTAGTAGTACATAATTACACGGGATTACATCAATAATATAAAAATCACAAATAAGCCGTACAGAAATAAAGCTTAAAATGGTTAATAAAATCGTTCATCAGCTGTAGTCGTTCATAAATACAGTCAGCGAGAAGCTTGTTCAAAGCAAGTCGATGATTTTCACATTCAAGCAACTACAAGCAAGTCAATCGCACACAAAAAATGTATTTATTGAGCTGCAGTTTACCTTTGAACATGAAAGCGCTTCAAGTTGTTATCCTCTTCGATAATGTTTGGTATTGGATCGTTGATAATTTGAGGAATCATTTTTCTTCCACTTCTGCAAGCCTTGAGGCTGAAGACACTTTCAATAATGCACGATTTTTGTGCATTATTGTCAATACTGCACTTTCGGAGTTTGCTGACGACAGGTAAAGCAAAATCACATGATCTATTTTAACCAATTGCGCGCGCGGATTTTGGACAGTGAACGAAGATTGTATATTAAACCTTATTACTGACCAGAATGCACACACCATACCTTTTCTAAGACCAAAATGGTCAAAACCTATACCCTCAGGCTATTTCAGACTGAAGTGGTTTAAGAACCATACTCTTCTGCACCCTGCAAACCTATATAGCGTATATAAAGGGTACCTCCTCTTCCGTGAGTAAGACCGACCAAGTATAGTAGAACTTCTATTTAGTGGCACACCTATTAAGCAGGGAGGCGCGGTGGCCTAATGGTTAGCGCGCCGGACTCCGGAGCGAGCGTTCCGGGTTCGAGCCCTGGCCGGGGTCACTGTGTTGTGTTCTTGGGCAAGACACTTTACTCTCATAGTGCCTCTCTCCACCCAGGTGTATAAATGGGTACCGGCGAAATAATGCTGGGGGGTTCCCTGCGATGGACTAGCATCCCATCCAGGGGGGAGTAGAAATACTCCTAGCTGCTTAATGCTAAGGAAACCGGGATAAGCTCCGGCAGTATGCGCCACTTTGGCTCGAAGCTGACCTTTTTTTTTTTTCTATTAAGCAGGCACTCAGAAAATTCCCGAAACGACTGCAAAACTTTACTGTAAACTTCAAGTGACCTTCATTTAGCGCGGTCACTTGTATTAAGCGGACACGGTCAGCATTATGGAAAAATTAAGGACACATGTACCTGCCATTGACCTTTGTTAATTTATTAACAGAAATATGTTAATGTTAAAAGCAGAAAATGTGCTTGCTGTAAACAACTTGAAAAGATAAATTTTTGCTTTTCTTCTCAGTGTGTAGTCGAAAAAAAACTGGCACTATGTCTGGTTAATGTTTCCTTTTTTCAATTGCTTGAAATCAAGATTCGATAAGCGATATTTAATTCCCTTAACGCATCAATTTTCGAAATCGGAAGTGTTGGTCACAGGAAAATGCCCAATGAGTAAAATCAAACATCGTGAGTTTCCTTAAAACAGTGAGTTTCCTTAATTAAATTAATCGATTTTAGCCAAACAAGGTATACTGTGATTTATTTCATATTAAGGCCTACCTATGGTAAGAATATGAGCGAAATCCATTTTACGACTCTTACCGGAAAATGTTTAACCGTAAGTAACATGGGCTCTTAAATATCTTCGTAACTAAAAATGGTATTTGAAAACGGAAAACGCCATTTTGAATCTTTCGTTGAATACTCTTTGAAACGCCTAAAATTGCAAGGGGTGAAAATTTGACCATAGTAGCACTTTAAAGAAAACGAGAAAGCTTAAATAAATGTATGTGCCAGAAAGGCAGTTAGACAGTTCGCGTCAAAAAGCGTATTTTAGTTTGCTTTTATTAGTTATCTTTTGCACTTTTGTTTTGGTTCATTGCCAGTCTCAAAGTGTGCGGTTAACATATTTGGATTTCAAGCGTTCTTTGTTGACTCTTCGTTTGCCTCTGGTCGCCATTTATGAAGAGTTAAAAAGAGAATAAGACATAAAGACCATATCTAAAGAAATTGCTTTTTTTCCCCGATTACCTTTTAATACTTTTAGCGCATGTTTTCTGCAGGTGACAGCAAGGTAAACATGGACATGGAGTCCTTCCCCTATTCAAGAATCAGTAGTATAGAAAAAAAATTCTTTGGCCTGTTATTCTGTCGAAGTGTAATAATGTATGCAGGGTCTTCAAGTGCAGTAATGTCTGAATTGCCAAAGAAAGCCGGGGGGGGGGGTACTCCCTATAATGGCCTATACGGGGAGGCTCCGCCCGAAAGGGGTACCTTTTTAAGGCTCCAGGTATATAAAAGGGTAGGGATTTCACAAATTTAGGTATATGAAAGGGTATGGAAATCTGTGATAATGATATTTTTAAAGGCCGTTACATTAAATATTTCGAGCAGACGCAGCTTTTGGCTGTATCGTCTTAATTTATTAAGCGCTACATAAAAATGACAAGAAAACTTTCCGTCTTTGGTAAATGTGATGTAGTGTAGGTATATGAAAGGGGTGCCTTTTTGCAATAAAAGGTATACAAAAGGGGTACCTTTTCTATCAAAATAGTATATAAAAGGGTAAGGGGTTGGATCTCCGGGCGGAGCCTCCCCGTACAAAACTTTTTCGAGTACCCCCCCCGGGAAGAAAGCCTATTTCAATAAGAAGCTCTATTACTGAAATAGAAATCATACCAAAATCAGCAGAAATCTTAAGTCATGGTTGTTTATTAATGAATAGTAGGCGCTGAAATATACCTCCAGCTTTGCTGAATATAACGAAAAATCGTATCGTTCATCTCTTTCATTTCGAAGGCGTCAACAGACTTTTGTTATCTGACATTCTTATAAAAGTAATTAGTTTTTTGACATTATCAACAACATTTGAGCTTTATTTGCATAAACCTAAAAACTGGTTTGTAGGGTACCTTTGATCTCTTTTGACGTAGCTATGGCAGCCATGATGTCAAAAAAACTTATACAAATTTATACTTAACAATTAAACTACTTGCCCTCGTTTTCTTTGAGCAATAGTCAACGAGGCGCAGCCGAGTTGACAATCGCTGATAGATAACGAGGGATAGTCTAATTGTTTTAGTAGAAAATCTAAAGGATTATAGTTCAAAAACCAAAAAACAAGAAAGTTGTTCTTTCAAAGAGCAACGAGCGCACGATCATGTTCTATCAGCGAACAGAAAACAGCGGACAGAACCAATCAGATCCGCGGACCATGACGAGCTTAGCCCTCAAAAAAAATTCTGTCCAGGAGGTCATTTAATCTTGTACATAACTTGTCACCGCATGCCAGGAAATGTAAAATGAAACCCGTCCTAGCTATGTGTACGTGATCTGTTTCTTGTGTCACGCAGTTTCTGCTTTCGCGGTTTCGAAACGTGCCGATGCATCTTCTTTAAGAATATTCTTTGCTAAATTGTCGATATCGGCATTGTTTGCGACCTTAAATCGATGATTACTGTTTCATAAGATTTCCTGGCAACACGACCGAGTTTGAGTCGGCGTTTTGGTGTTTTTGTATCAGCTATACGACATTGGATATATCGATATCCGACGGACAGCCGCAAGTATGAGTCGACTTTGGTAAGTTACAAATGTAAAAGCGAGTCAACGAAAATGATATCCGTAAGAGCGAGATCAAAATAAATTTTTGCACGCGGAAACAAGTTGAATGTGTGAAGATTGGGGCTTTCAAGGAGTCGATTGTTGTAGTCTTCACGACATGAACTGAGTAGCATTGTTACCAATTTTAAACGTGTTTTTATTGCATTTTTTGTGACATGTTCCTCGCTACACTACAAAACTCGTATGGATGAATGCGAAACAGGAAAACCATGCAAGATTGTGCAAGGGTTTCGTCTAATAAACGAAAAGAGATTCGGCATTTTCGTCTAATGATTACTGTTGCCGGGTTAATTTATTCTGGCGGGAATATAAAAATATCTGCGGTACGTAGTTTAGCAGATATTTGCTTTCTGCACGATCTGTATTTCATATTCTCATTGTGTTTTTCACAATGAGGTGTTTCAGGTTACGTCATAGCTGTTAATTGCGTTTCATATATATACGCCGTTGTCAGTTTGTGTTCTTCCTTCGGGTCTGCAGACGCCACACGATACACCACTACTTTTTTATCATGTCTGACTCAGAAGAAGCCAGAGCACGTGGCAGCTCAACTTCTGGAGTGCTGGATCCTTCCGTTAGTTCTGTCATTCAATCTACCGTTTCCGAATCCATAAGTTCTTTAACTGATAACCTCACACAGGTTATCGAATCTCGTCTCAGCGATTTCGCAAAGCGATTTTCCGAGCAAAACAGCTCGTCCGTTGAACAAGCTGTCAAGAAAGCTCGCCGCGAACAATATACCTGCAAGAGAAAAGGAAATCAGCAGCAGCTAGACCACTCTCTCCAAGTTCTGGATAAGCTGGACGAAGCTTCTGATGCTCTCAAACACAAATCGTACGAAAAAGTAAAAGTCGCCGTTGAAGCAGGTACTGAGTTGGTCTCGAAGCGTATTAAAGCAATTAAATTAGCCGACAAGAGTGAGTTTGGATGGGCGACCGTCAACGAATATTTGTCTGATGAGCTCGCTTCGGACTCCGACGACGAGAAGAGAATTTACCGGGCTGAGAGGAGAGCCGAGAGGAAAGTGAATAAGGAGAAGCGTCGACGTGCCCGTCCTGTCGAGAAAGGAAATAGTTCCACTTCTGCATTCCGAGCTGCTTCTTCGCCAAGAAATTCGTCAAGCGATTTGGCTTCTCGTTTTGAGGCTAGGCCAGCGCGTCGATTGGGCCCTTGTTTTAAGATAAGTATTCAGCACGTTTTCGCTATACTATCTTTGTTCTTTACTTCGTCGATTATGGCGTTGCACACTGCCCATAATCCTATATTCTCAGTGAATTACTGTGTTTTGTTGACGTTCTAAGTTAGTGCAGAAATACGAGGTAACGCAATTCGCAAACAGCGCGGCTCGCCGCCGTTCATCAAAGATAGAAGCAAGACAAACACCGCACAATGGTAAGTTGTATTTTTGCTGTTTTTTTTTTTGTGGAATATAAACTTAAGCTTGGGTTTTCAGTTTCAGTATGGTCGCCTATGTCAAGCGCTGTAATAATAATCAGCGGTGCTTAAACCTGGCTAATCCGCGCTGACTTATTTCGCTCTACTAACCTCGCGCTAATTTTTTCTGTCTTACTTGGGTGGTGAGTTCTTCACTGAGCTCTTGTTATCTGTGGGCAGAATATTAACCTCGCGCTAAATTATTCTGTCTTACTTGGGTAGTGAGCTGAGTTCTTTACTGAGCTCTTGTTATCTGTGGGCAGAATATTAACCTCGCGCTAAATTATTCTGTCTTACTGGGGTAGTGAGCTGAGTTCTTTACTGAGCTCTTGTTATCTGTGGGCAGAATATTAACCTCGCGCTAAATTATTCTGTCTTACTGGGGTAGTGAGCTGAGTTCTTCACTGAGCTCTTGTTATCTGTGGGCAGAATATAACCTCGCACTAAATTATTCTGTCTTACTGGGGTAGTGAGCTGAGTTCTTTACTGAGCTCTTGTTATCTGTGGGCAGAATATAACCTCACGCTTAATTATTCTATCTTGCTTCGATGGTTAGTTCTTTACGGTGTGCAGAATATTTACCTTGCGTTATTTTTTTTCAATCCGCGACGGAAGGGTTTTTTTTTTATCAATTTTTATTGAGCTGTTTTAAGACAAGAAAATCAACATAGAATCCAGCTTATATCTGCTTTTTCTTTCTCCACAGAGAAGCCGCGGCTATTATGGCTGACACCTCACTGTACATTGCGGCAGTTCAACGTGCGAACTACGATCTTATGTTACCGATCTTAATCCCCTTAATGGAGAAATATTCTCCACTAAGGGGATTAAGATCTAATTTGCATAAATTTTTTTTGAGGACTAAGCTCGTCATGGAACACGGATGAGTTTCTACTAATTAAATTTATTGCCTAACACTGTTGGTGTAGCTGCCTTTAGTTCAAAACTGAGCCACCTTTATATCAAAACTAATGAAAAAAATTCAAAATTAAAAGCACAGCAAATTTATGCAGAACTTTCTGTCAAGATTTCCTTACTTTTGTCACTATTCACTCTAAGGGATGCTTTGTATACTTTTGGGCGGGATGAAACTGTTATGATTCTTGTTCCATCGTAATAAAATAATCAATGATGGGGAAATCAACGCCTATAATCCTTTACAATGGCCTTTGTTAAAAAAGCCTTGGAGATGAAAATTAAACAAGATCTAGAGACCAACTCAAAGGAAACTGATTATTTTTGGACGCGGACGATTTTTTGACCACAAAGAAGCTAAAACCTATTTTTCTTTTATTAAGTTGGGTTTTTAAAAGAAGAAACATTATGGACAACAACACCTTATTAAGGAACGAATCGGCAGCAAGGGATTACTTTGACTTTGAAGAAAATACTCATCCTGAAAATATCGTCATCATATATTGCGCTCTCAATGCACCACTGATGATCATGTCCATTGTTGGCAACGCTCTGGTGATAGCAGCAATTTTGGGAACTCCTTCGCTTTCTTCGCCGTCTACAACTCTGCTCTGCAATTTGGCCTTCACAGATCTTCTTATTGGACTTGTTGTACAACCACTGTTCATTACCAGTGAGTTTATGCGCAGTCAATCTTTATGGCGCTTTAATGAAATCCAGTCTTACAGTTTATGTGGAGTGTCTCTATGCACATTGACAGCCATTAGAGCGGATAGATTTGCGGCTCTTCACTTCCACATGAGATATGTTTCCATAGTAACTACATCACGCGTTTCATTCGCCTTAATAGCAATGTGGCTTATAATTTTCTCGGTTGCGATTTCTCTAAACCTATGGAACAGACCGATGTATTTTATATTTTCATCGGTTTTTGTCGTAGTATGTCTGTTGATATCTTCATTTTGCTACATTCGAATTTTCAAAATTGTTCGACGACATCAAATACAAATCCACGCTCAACAACAGGCAGTGCAAAATTCAGATACTAATAATAACTTAAACATAACCCAGTTGAAAAAAAGTGCAATTAACACTTTTGTATTTTATACTTTTCTGCTTTTGTGTTACATTCCAACGTTTATTTTTTTAGCTCTTCTTGGAATGGCAAAAATGGATTGGCAAAAGGAATGGAACTTTGCTACCACTTTAGTATTCATGAAATCTTCCATTAACCCACTTTTGTATTGTTGGCGTCTTAGCGAGCTTCGAAGGGCAGTTGTTAAGACAGCAAGAAAAATGATATGTACAAAAACAGAGTAAAATTCAAACAATCCGCACATTTTTTCTTGCAAGACTAGATGCACTGTAGTGCGGTCCTCTCGAGTTTTCCGAGGTTAGAAATAAGTAGTCCTTGAATCGTGAGATGTAATAACATTTTGAAACGTTTTAGTATATACCATTGCCATTTCTAGAATCACATATTATGCTACTATAATTAGTCCTTTAGAGAATATTCTAGACCCTGACAGTGTTCCTTAATAAGAGCGAGACTTTTATTCGCATGTGTCTTTTTTATTCAATGTCACACATTCCTTTTTTGACTTTTTAAGAAGAAGTGTATTAGAGGTAGCAAAGGAAGCTCACAACAGTTTAGACCTTCCTGTCTTTTTCATTCTATTACAGCAAGCTCGACAGTGCAACTGAAAAACATTTACTAAACACCAGTAAAGCATTAATCCATCAATAAACAAAATCAGTTCAAAATGACGTGAGAATTCCTTGCTATGACAACTTAAAAAGAGGTCAAAATACCCTTTTTGGAATGTTGGAACCTAATAACTTAAAAACTACTCGTTGGAAGTTTTTGTTTTTGATATATTTTTGTCTAATTTCCAAAACAAACACAAGTTCAGAGCCACCAACCTGTAAAACGTTTCTTTTGCTGATTATACAAAAATATGATATAAACAAAAGTTTTCACCAAGTAGTTAGTTTTTTAATTATTTGCCTCACAAGGTTGAAAATATAGTATTATTCATCAAAACTATTGGGTTAGATGCGTTACCGTGCAAAAGACGCAGATGTTTAAACCATAAAGATCCAACTTAACATCAAAACTGACGACAAAATAACAAAATTAAAGAGCACAGCAGATTTATGCAATAATATCTGTTTTGCTTTTCCTGTTTTTGTCGCTATTCTCTCTAAGGGATGCTATGTTAACTTTTCCTCAGAATGCAATTAAAAATGCGGCGGGATAAAACTGTTCTGACTGTTGTTCCATTGTAACAAAAAGTAATCAACCACTGGGAAACCAACGCGGATAATCTATCACATTGACCTTTATTACAAAAGCTTTGGAGATTAAAATTAAACAAGATCTAGAGACCAATTCAGATGAAGCTGATTATTTTTTAGAAACGGACGATTTTGGGACCACAACGAAGATAAAATCGATTTTTCTTTCTGTTTTTTTTTTTAAACTGGGGCTTTTAAAAGACGAAGCATGCTAAACAACAACACCTTATTCAGAAATGAATCAGCAAGTTTTGACTTTGAAGAAAATACTCATCTTGAAAATATCGTCATCATATATTGCGCACTCAATGCACCACTGATGATCACGTCTATTTTTGGCAACGCTCTTGTGATAGCAGCAATTTTGGGAACTCCTTCGCTTTCTTCGCCGTCTTTAACACTGCTCTGCAATTTGGCTTTCACAGATCTTCTCATTGGGCTTGTTGTGCAACCACTTTTCATTACTAAAGAGCTTACGCACGATCACTTTTTAACATTGTTTATCTTTGAGATTACGTCCTACAGTTTATGTGGAGTGTCGCTTTGGACAATGACAGCCATTAGCGCGGATAGATTTGCAGCTCTTCATTATCATATGAGATATGTTTCCATAGTAACTACATCACGTGTTTCGTTTGCGTTAGTAGCAATGTGGCTTATCATGTTTTCCACTTCGAGTGCTCTCTACCTATGGAAAAGACTGATATATTTTATAGTTTCATCAGTTTTTATCATTCTTTGTCTGTCGACATCCTCATTTTGTTATATTCGAATTTTCCAAATTGTTCGACGACATCAAATACAAATCCACGCTCAACAACAGGCAGTGCAAAATTCGGATGCGAGTAATAACTTAAACATAACCCAGTTGAAAAAAAGTGCAATAAACACTTTCGTATTTTACACTTTTCTGCTATTATGTTACATTCCGATGTTTATTTCTTTAGCTCTTCTTGGAATGGCAAAAATGGATTGGCAAAAGGAATGGAACTTTGCTACCACTTTAGTATTCGCGAACTCTTCCATTAACCCACTTTTGTATTGTTGGCGTCTTAGCGAGCTTCGAAGGGAAGTTGTTAAAAAAGCAAGAAAGATGTTATGTACAAAAACAGAGTAAAATCCAAACAGCCGAACATTTTTTCTTGCAAGACTGGATGCAGTTTAGGTGGCGGTGTTCACGTCTTCTCCGAGTTCAAGGAAAAGTAGTCACTGACCGGTGACATGTAATGACAGTTTGAAACGTTTTAGTATATGCAATAATTTTGTTCTAGAATCACATTTTATGCTAGCATTTTTAGTCTTTCAGCGAATATTGTAGACCTTGAAGTGTTTGTGTATAAGAACGAGACTTTCATTCTAATGCGAGGTGTGTAATGTTAAAGAGTCGACGTTGTGGAATAAACTAGTTCGTTGCTGTTATCAGCAATCTTGAGTTCTGTCTAAAAAAACCGCCTGCTCAACAACGAGACTCGTAACAGAATATTTCATATAATATAGGTCAAGCAACTTGTCATATGCGTTAATAGCAGGTTAATTAAATATGTTTCTAATTAATAAAACAAATATTTAAAATAAAATTAACAGCCGCTTCAAATTCTACCAGATATATTCACCGGAGTCTTGAAATAGAATAGTATTTCATGCCAATTTTTTCACTTTACTATGAAAAAATTCGAGAAATTGCATTATTTTTAATGAACTTTATTATAGCTAGACAATTTGGCACCTTGGCACCTTGTCATTACAGTCTCATATAACAAGCCAGACTTTCTATTTTAAACAAGTAAATTGACAAAATGGAAGGCTACGAGCCTCCTGAATTAGATAGTATATTTGTTCAAATATTTTTGACAATTTTTCCAGGTTAGCAGTAAATAGTAGAGGTTTACATCGATTTGAATTTAATATTTTGCACCACAAACTTATAATTTAAAAATAACGTTACATGGCCCCTTTTGTGTCACCAATGTGAACAACACGACATGAAAACATAACGTTAACAGAAACAGAATGACAATTTAAGCATAAAGACATAAGGACAAAAAACTGATCTTTTCTTAACGTCGTTATGTCTTCTTCGTTATGTCGCTAGTGTGAACCAGGCGTTAAACTTCGTAATCCGGACATATAACTAAGACAATTCAATTTCGCAGTAAAGTAATTTTGAATCTTCGTAAATTAGCTTATTAATACAAATTTTAATGTCACGTCATCATCAAGACACTCAAAAAGTCTCCCCATTGTTTCTGATTCAATTCAATTGCAGGTGGAAAAACTAACATCTTGTCAATATCAGTATGATAGGCTGCAGTGTTAGCAAGTTTAATTATAACAGCCGTGTATTGTTGTGTTTTAAAACATCTTCCCGTCACTGTTAATTCAAAAGATCTGTTTTAGCCCCAAAGTGCCAATTTAGCCCTAATAGGCCAAGGGCTAATTTGGCCCCTTTGAGGGCTATTTTGAAAATTTGGCGCAAAATGGCCCCTGCGAAATCCAATTCGTCCCCATATAAAACCAATTTAGCCTTCACTGAAAAACAATTCAGCCCTCAAGTCCATTACAGCCCTAGCCATCATAGCTGTTTTGGCCCTAACTATAAGAGTCACTTCTCTTATAAATCTGAGCTGCCCCAGTTAAAGGGTCAATTTGGCACTGGCCCTGTACTGATTTAGACCTTATCTTTTGGGTCATTTTGAGCATTTTAATTATGGACAGAGAAAGTCGAATTTTCACATGCTAGGTAGCTGTGGACATCACAATCTTTTAACAATACATTGTATAACAGTGAAAATTACGAAAAAAGGCATTTTGTCTGTATCATGTTGTTGTGATATCCCGACACAATAAGGCGCGATTTAAAATTTGAGATACAAGCCAAGTTCCAGTCGACTTATAATGCACATGTGTACAGATATCAGGGATGGACTCATGATTTTTGAATCGATCCCCCTTTTCAGCCTTTTATTAAAATATGATTGTGTCGAGAAATGTTTTGTTTTCTCATGATTTTCTGTTGTTTGATAGATTCCGTTGTTACGATTATGTTTTTCTTTGCGCGCGTTGCGTGCCTTTTTGCGCTGGCCGAGAGGCTCTGGACGGAACATGCGCAATATAAGTTCTTCCCGGCGTCCCCTTCGGTACTTTTGGCGCTTGATTCTGAAAAGCAACGGTTTCGAAGGTCGCTCCTCATCACTGGAGTTAATTTTTACGCACGGAAAAGAACGTTTTACTCTCGTAAAGCGCAGTTCTAAGAGCTAAGCAGCTGTATGGAGCCTTCTTGCATCGGCTCTCAGATTTGTACGCCTTTTTTGACCGTTCTTGTTGACCAAGGTAAGCTCGATTGTGTCCATGTGCTGCCTGAAACGAGTGATTCCTAATCCCAGATTGTCAACTGTGAAGGTAAGAATTCCTCAAGTTTTGAGATGCTAAATGATATAATAATTATGAAGACACATCTTCGTAAATGAACATGTTAGTGAAGTCGTGAAAAAATGGTTCATTGTTTCTAGGCTGAAATGAAATTTACATGTTTCACTAACTGATAAATGTACCAGGGTCACTAGGAAGAACAGTTTTACTGATTATGTGCCTTGTGTAAATAATAAACCCTAAAGACTAATTGAATATATAGCAGATATCGTATGATCTACATTGAATATGGCTGTTTTTGTTTGCTAAGACATTGCATTGGCTGATACTATAATTATTTGGCAGAACTTTTCGTTGGGGTGCAATGCTGCTCTATGGTGTGATTTAGGTTTATGCCAGGGTGGTGTTTAGCTTTATGCTAAGGTATCCTATCCTGTTAGGTATTGTTAAATCACACTGTTTAGTGCCATGTACCTTGACTATTATTATGGCAATAATTTATATCCTGAGCCCTTTACTTTTGGTGCAGTGCTGCTTTACATGTTTGGTGTGATTAAGGTTTATGCGAGGTTGGTGTTTAGCTTTATGCTAAGGTGTCCTTCTGTAAAGCATTGATAAATCACACTGAGCTGCACTACACTGCACAGTAGCTGCGTGTAAAGGCCTATAACACGTGTATACGTATTTCACCAAGGTCCATAAATATACATGTATGTGCAGTGCAGTTTGATTTACCGAACATGTTAAACAAAAAGCATTATTAAATTTTACATTTGTGACATCTGGAGCATCAAAATCCGTTTAAAAATTTTGTTCAATATGGTTTACATGTATACAGACAAAATTAAACCGCTTTAGACAAGAAACCTTGATTTGCCATAATTACTGTCTTAATTGAATTTCTCCATTATTTTGTATATTGAAATGTCTTGGAAATTGAGTGTGAAATGATACAATTGCTCATACTTTTATGTTGTTATTTTCAGACGGAAATTACTGTTGGGATGTCCAAAGGTAAGTAAAATCCTAGATTTTATCATTTACATTGTATTTTAAAACTACCTGTAACCATTTCTGCCTGGTTCCTTTTATTATATACATGTACATATTTTTTTAAGTTTAATTCTGCACAAAATAATAATTGTGACATAGTTTAATACAGTTTACTCATTTTTAAAAGTTAAATTGCTTACAATTAATAATCATTAGGTTATTGGGATTCACAACTACTGCTGTGGTTTGTCAATAACAGCTTTTTGTCAACAATTATTCTAAGCCTTTTTTTGTTTGGAATGGTTATTGTTGTTTTATAGTTTCCTACCTTGTTAGGCATTGAAAGTAAATCACAATGTTGACCGCAATATGCCTCCGTGCACTAGCTTGCCTAATTAATGCCAAGTTCTCCAAAATCTTATTCAGCATTAACTGTAGATGCAGTGTCCCAATTCCTTCACACATTGGCTTTATGCAAAAGCCCAAAGGGTTAAACTACCTGGTATTTGAATAACAGCCATTTGCATGTAATTCCTTTTTGTGAGCTAGAGGAAATGTTATTCTGGCATTTGAATGAATGAAGTAGTCATAAATTAATATTCTAAGGTCACGATTGAGAGGTTAACAGGTTTTATGGAATGTACAGGTTTATATACATTGTCCTTGTCTAAGCTTGCCTTTATTTTTTTCTTAAAGTGTTTTTTTGAACAGCTTATTTCATTAAGCATGTTTACATGACAGGTAAAATTGGGCACGGACCCATCAAAAAATTGGTCAGGACCTGACCAGGTCCTGACAAAGGGCCATAGGTGCCTATTGTGATGCTTATAATTATTTTTTTAATTCCTATTGAAATTCACTGTGGTAGACAATGCAGTTGCATTACACAGTTGCATCCCAGCAAGTCTGAAAAATGGATTTACATGCACAACATGTAGCTCAATAATGTTACGTAGATACTGTCAATACATGTACAATTGTAATTTAAATTAATAGCTTTGTTAGACAAAACATGTCTTAAGTCATTTATTGAACTTTTGTTTTTTCATACAGTGTAAAACCATACAGTACCTTGGTGCGGGAAAGCACGTGAGGACAAATCCTACAGGTCAGTTAATAGGAGGGATAGCTAGAGTAGTCAGTACAGTCTACTCCTGCCTTGCAGACATCTTGCTATGCTATTATGAAAATGCTGTTGTTACAGATAGGAGTTGAAGTCTCAGAGAATGAGAACAGCAATAACCCCTGCTAAGCCTATTGCAGAATTTTGTCATAACAGAGACCAAACTTTGGTCCAAAAGGTGTCCATTATAGTGGAAGTTGACTGTAGTGCATGTACCTTACTCATTTAAATGTGTGACAACTTAAAGCCACTGTTTAGCTTACAGTGACCGCGGCTGCACTTGGTGAGTTAACCGGGTTACTCCAATAAATTAATCAATTAAAGTTAACTGGGTTATCAAAACTGTCTGATGCGGTTGCATATTTGAAGAGTTGACCGACCCTCAACCAAGTTAGTGGTTCCCATGGAAATTAATTAAAGAACAATGGATTTTTTAACCCGGTTAGGTTAATTCTAAACTACCTTTCTGGGTAGTTTTAACCAGGTTAGCGGTTTCTTATTAGATTCAACTATTGTTTTTCTCATCAATCATCACCATGTGAGATGAGATTTCGTTTTCTGTCACACGCAAACATGGCATCTGGACACAATTCATGGCTTAATTCTATAATTTCCCTCACTACTAGAGAACTCGAGAACTGGGGCAACAATTATTTGGCTCAGTCGGGGCTATCGTGGTATCCTCAGCAAGCTTGGCCTGCAGCTTTGCTATAACAGGCAAGTTTGCACGGTTCATTCACGCCTTGAAACACCACATTCCCCTCACTCATCAGAGGGTGGAGAAAGTTCAACCTGTTCAACATTTACTTCTGAACACCCTGGACAAATTATTGTAGTGGAGGAAATTGAAATAAATCTCAAAAGCAGAAAAAGAATCGGGCATATAATAACTAACATGATTAAGATAGCCAGCCATTTCACTTATTTACAAGTAGCTAAATCATGACAACACTTCAGTCTTGTCTGATCTTAATGTGGCCTCTAAAAAAGTTTAACCGAGTTAGTAATCATAACCATACTTTAACCGAGTTAAGTTTTGTGGAAATTTTTAACCGGGTTTCTAAAAAATTAACCCAGTCAACTCTCTAAGTGCGGCCGCAGCCAATAATTTCAAAATAAGCTCAATTTGTAGATGTACAGTGTACAGGTTCTTTTTTTTTTTTGGTATTTTTTTGATACAATGTATCTGCATTGCTAAAACTGAGACATTGCCAGTATCTATATCTGGTAATGTCTATTTATTTGTGCACTTGGGGGGAGAGACCCTGGGAACAAGGTTGGCCCCCCTCTCAGATACTGTATGCCCCTAATCCATCTTGCATTTTTTTCGTGGTTAGCTTTAACTCGGGTTTGCTTGCAGTTATGTTACATGAAGCTTCCACTCTGGTTTGCTTGCGGTTATTTTTATTTGCTGGTTGGGGCAGTACTTCATATATAATTTACTACATTATATAGTTTAAAAATACTTGAATATCATAACAACAAGGACTTACATGTACAGTTTGACTTTATCTTGTTAGTAAGTTAACTTGTTATTACATGTACTTTAGCGGTTTACATTTTAGTTTAATTTGGTCAACTGTATGTAGTAGGGGGACTTATCTCTTGTTTTTTTTTTTTCTGCAGAGAGCTGCTTCAGTTGATGATGACCTTGCCATTTTTGTGCAACCACAAATTGTTGCGATTGGAAGTTTTGACTTCGACAAATACTTTGTTGTGTGCAAAGGAGTGGTGTTGTACAGTATTCTATACCAGAGCATTGTGTGATTAGAGCTTAAGCATATAAAAACAATATTGCATTTTTACAAAGAAACATATAGCATGCTGGCAGTAAGTAAAACCTTTCGCCAACTGTAATATCATGTAATAAAAAGCACAAAGCTGCGATGATTGTGTGCAAGTAAAATACCACAATGACTCCTAAAAAATCATGTTACAATAACATTCACATGTATCTTGAAGACCTGTGCTAAGTACATGAGTGGTCACTGCAATTTATTAGACAGGAAAATAAAAACTTTAGGACTGATTTGGTCACAAAAAGTGTGCTATTTTTGTCCCTAGCTATCGTTGGAATTGGCTACTGTAAGGGTTATTATGAGGACTGTAGTGGTCATTATGACAGTCACATAGCAAGCAGATAACCATTGACTCTGATAACAAGTGCCATTGCAGCTATCCTGGTGTTGATTAAGTTCTGACGGGTAGATGTGTTTAAGCTAAGCATGAGCCAAAACTACTACAAAATGAGTGCCATTATTACTGCTTTAAGAGGGTTAGAAACGGCTCCTATGAGGGCTATTTAAGAATAGCAGTATTCGTTTCGGCCCCTTAGTTAGGGCCAATTCAGATCTTTTAAAATCCAAAATAGCACCACAGTTTTCCAAAATGGCCCTTCTTTTGGGTCATTTGAACTCCCCAAAAAGGGCCGCTTCAGCCCTTTGTAATTGGGCCAAAAAAGCTCTGTTACAAAAGGGCTAAAAGAGCCCTAAAAAAGGTACCGTATTTTACTCACCGTTTCGGCCCCATTTTTGGGGCCAAAACAGATCTTTTGAATTAACAGTGGTGGCACTGGAACAAAACACTTTAAAACTACTGAAGTTATATACATGCTAGACTGAATCTGAAAATCCGGCATACAAAATCAAATGTAAACATTTCACAAGCTTTGAATGGTGACAACAATTAGATGACAAATTCATCAGTTTTAAGTTCTACTTTGGTAAAATCTGTCGTGATGGTAAACCATACATTTCCACTTTGGGTTGAATCGGCAGATGATCGAAATTTTGACAACGAAGAAACGGCAACTCGTGTTACTACTATCGTCGTTGTTAACTGTGCACTGAATGTTCCACTGATGCTAATATCGATTTTTGGAAACGCAATGGTGTTAGCCGCGGTTGCCACAACGTCTTCGCTTCGTTCGCCGTCCTTAATCCTCCTGTGTGGTCTCGCTGTTTCAGATTTGGTTGTGGGTTTGGTCGTTCAGCCAATTTACATCGCCAAAGAGCTTACATCGGATATTATTCTCCTGGGAGTAACCAGAACGATGGGATTTTCTTTTTGTGGGATTTCTTTCGCGACAATGGCAGCAATAAGTGTCGATCGTTTTTTGGCACTTCGATATCCAATGACGTATTACATGTTTGTTACTACAAGGCGTGTTAAATTAATCTTGATAATAATTTGGGTAACTCATATCCTGTTGCTGTCTAGTTTTCACTTTTGGTATCGACTGGCAAATTTTTATATTAGTATTGTCTTAATATTCGTTTATATTATAGCGTCCACTATTTCTTACATTGGCATATATCGAATCGTTCGTCGCCATCAATTGCAGATAATCGCTCAACAACAGGCAGTGGAAGTGACAACTGATGAAAATTCGTATAACCTTGTATCATTAAGCCGAACTGCAGTAAACACTTTCGTGTTTTACATCTGCACAATTTTTTGTTATTTTCCATGGCTGATTTACAGGATTTTTTACAGCCATATCTACGTCACAAATCCGAACACAGCTTGGGTTTTTACAGCAACTTTGCTGTTTGCTAATTCTGCCATTAACCCTTTTTTATACTGCTGGCGTTTGCGTGAACTTCGGGTAGCTGTTTTGAAGACAGTAAGAAAATTGTCATGTAAATGAGACAACTGAAATGGCAAAAGGATTGACTATTAGCAAAGACAGGTTTTATTTGCTATTACTCCTGAAGATAACTTATTTAGTCGACAACGCCAACTCTTTCTCTGTTAAAGTTTTTTAACCTTTTCAAATATTGTAAATAGTTTTTAAACCTCAAGCGAATATTATGAACACAGAAGCTCCATCCAATACGAAAATTTGACAACTACGTATTTTTTTTTCCGATGTTTTCGTGTTTGATGAATAATGTATAATATATTTTTGTCTAACTTAAACGTAATATTGATTTAAAATCTGAGAGCCTAAGGCATTTTATGAAGTTAAAGTTAATGTAAATTTTTTTCTGTTCAGTGAGAACCACGCAGTATTACACTGGTAGTTCTAGTCAATGTTTCTATTTATTTTAAGGAGCATTTGCTTGACAGCTATAGAATTAACGTCCAACGATTCGGAGTTTTACATTTTAAAAATATTAAAAAGGTGATAATTTAATATGGTCTGATTGCTTTTGTGAACATATTTATTTACATAGATGTTCACGCAAAATGCATGTGCATATGATTTTCATTTGTTCGCTTTCACTATTCTTTTCTTTACTGAAACAGAGGTAAGGATCTGCTGACAAGAGGGTGATCAAAAGAAAGGTGAATTCTACTGTTGTAATAAGAGAACATTTAGAGATATAGTTAATAAGTAAAACTGCGACGTTTCGAAGACATCTTGACCCCATTATCAAGTTAAAATGACGGCTGTGGTTTCGAATTTAGTATATTCAAAAAACTCTGACATCTTTCTGTGTTTTTAAAAAAAATGAAACTACAACCGTCACTTTTACTTTAGAACGAACTCAAGAAGGCTTCGAAGTTTAATTTCGCTCATTCGCTCATTTCCATTAGTAATTTTACTGTAAACAAAACATTGGAGTGAAGGCGTTCAAACTCTTCAACGGTAGATAAATAAAAAATCAGTTCGAGTAGACACAAATAATTTGCATAAACCTTAGTTCTGTTTGGTGCGTTAAGATGATTTGGAAAATATAAGCAAGTCGGAAAAACGATATTGATGGGAGGTCTATGTATGATATGGTCTTTTCTTACTGAAAAGGGACGAGAAAAAAAAGGATCTCTTGGATAGAGCGCTTCTTCTCACTCTGGCCAATCACAATGGGCACAGACGATCCAGGACACCAATCAAAACTCGAAGAAAATACATGCAGCCGACGCGCAGCGCGGGAAAACGTGTGTAAGCGAGTTACGGGTGGTTTCGGTTTTATCTCTGATTGGTTGAGAAAGTGGCGCGAGCTTTTTAAAACCAATCACAAAACAAATTAAAGCAAAACCAATGCGATTCAGGATTACTTTCGACATTCAATTGAAAGCCGCTCTATACCGCAGGGAGCCCAGGCTCACGCTTTGACAGCTCTGTCAAAAAGGTGGCGTCAAAATTATAAGGGTTTGTATGAAACTTTATAGGAAAAAATTTCATCGAAAGAAAATATAATAAACCACTAGTAATGTTCCTATTTCACATCATATGTTGTCTATGTGACGTTTCTTGACTGTTCTAAAGCATTTAAACCCTATTTAACCGATATTTTTAATTTAGTTTACTCTTACCTAAATTAATTCAAGGGTGAACACTTCTGACGCTAGATAAACACCGCTGTTTGATAAAAACAAGCCAAAAATTGCCTTTAATTTGATCCACTCATTCCAAAACTTGGTATGGCATAGTTCGAAGACCATTCTATTACTGCAGTAAATTTTTGATTCGCCTGCCTCTCTCCGCGATTTAAGAATACGGGAAAAATAACCATGGTCTGCAAACTTTTAGCTTTCTCCAACACCTTGAACCAGAGAGAGTGGACGCATTTTTAATTAGCCTTGCCTTTCACGTGCAGCCACACGCTATGATTGGGCGATAGTTGCCAGGGCAATTTTAGCTTGTTTTTATCGAACAGTGGTGTTTTTCTAGCGACAGAAGTGTTCACCCTTGAATAAATTTAGGTAAGAGTAAACTAAAATTAAAAATACCGGTTAAATAGGGTTTAAATGCTTTAGAACAGTCAAGAAACGTCACATAGACAACATATGATATGAAATGTGAACATTACTAACGGTTTATTATATTTTCGTTCGATAAAACTTTTTCCTATAAAGTTTCATACAAACCCTTATAATTTTGACACCGCCATTTTGACCGAGTTGTCAAAGCGTGAGCCTGGGCGCCCCGTGTCTATACATGTAATTTTTACTTCACTGCGGTCAAACGTCTCAGGCAGCTTTTCTTTCCATTTCGGCATTTTTTTTCGTATTGAAGTGTTAGTATGAGCAAGGATAGATTGATTAAACTGTGAAAATTAAAACCTTATCTTTGCAGTACTTTTATTATTTTTTGCATATTTCTGTCGTTTGACCGCGGTCGAAATTTTTACGGTCCTGTCTATTGTCGCTGTCGAGTTCGCCCAGATTACTTGCTTCGCACGGGTATTGAGCGCGGTAATCAATATTGAATACCAGGTTAAGTCGTAAAGGTATTTCGACTGGTCTACTTTAAAATTCTAAAGGAAATATTAAATATTTCAATTTTTTGACCAGGAGTAATGAATACTGGTCAAAGGAAACATGAATAATTTTCGAAGCAAATTTGAAAAATAGTGACAGCCATCAATGATAACGTCACATCTGGCTATTTTGTTGACAGGGCCACATACTAATATTCTCTCTGTTTGCACTGTGCTGTATTTTATGTTTGTATATCGTGCTTTCAAACAAGAACGATTTTTTTGTTACTATCTGCTATGGTTCTTTGGTTCATTAAAAGTCAACGAAAGTAATGTTTCCCACTATGAGGCAAAGACAACTTTGTTCAAATTAATTTAGGCCTGAAATCGCCCTAAGACAACCCCTTAACTTACCGACTGTTTTATCAGTCAAATTAATGTTTTTTGTTAGCCCGTGGAATAACGAAAATAAAACTCTTAAAACGACTGATTAACTCTATCGGAACTGTAAGAAAGTGCGTGTTAGAAGTCGTGTTTCCATAATCCCAGCTGTATATACACAGACCACTGCGCGAGCTGCTGAAGAGCATATGAGAATTTATAGTTTGATAATCGCAAATAAAGAACAGAAAGCACTTTATTTTTTCGTATCTCTATTCAGTTCATGAAACTGGGAGAATTCTAAAAAGCTGTGGAAACACTTAACTGCAGCTTTTGACAGCATCTATGCTTCTCCAAACTTACAAACGCCACAGCGTACACTAATGAGTTATGGATGCACACGGAAGGTTGCTAAGCACCAAAGAAGCGTAAGAGTCGCCCGAGGCGATAGCCGAGTGCGACTCTAGCTTCTTCAGTGCTTAGCAAACCTCCCAAGTGCATCCATAACTCAATAGTGTATGCTGTGGCATTTACCATTTGTTTTATAGAGCTCTATAGAAACATGGAAAATGTTTTCTACTCTTTAATCAAAGTTGAAAATTTAAAAGTGGTGGTTGTAAAAAAAATTAAAATGGAAAACAACTATAGATTGTGTAGAGTAATATAAAGGAACTCGGTTGGGTACTGAAAATATTATTAAATTACTGAATTATTGAATATGTATGAAGATCGCCGTTATGCCTGCAGCGAAGTTTCTTACGCGTTGGCGGACAGCGAAAACGCTTAGTTAATTATAGGTTCATAAGGCAAATAAACCACCGTGACGCCTTGTTGACTCCTTAGTTGCTACATTTAGGCACCTGAAGGTTTGCAAGGGTAACTGTCGCATTTTACTGCCGATTTTCACTTCCACCATGGGCAACAAAATACACTATCTTCTTCCTATCGAGGCATGTACTTTATTTTTAATAATCGGTGCTGCATCAAATTCGTGGTTCTTTACCATTATACAAAAAAAAAATACAGAAATTCTGGTTAGGATGTAAATTAAGCACAACTTTTTTTTGGTTCATTCCGTTCCGAATGGAAATTCATGTTGCATCATTTGCACCGTTTCCGCCTTTCGGTTTTTATGGCCATGCCAAATTTCGCGGTCCAACCGAAATGGCGGGTTCTTCAGTCGGGGAAACTTCAAATTGAACACATTCTTCCTGAACGGAAGTTCCCAACCGAAATTTCCGTCATTTTTGTAAATGGTAAACAACGAAATATTCCTTAGTTGAGTATTTCCTCGTTCGCTTCGCCTGTCTTCAGAAAAACATATTAAACAAAAAATTATTATGTCTTTAGTCAATCTTCTCAATGCTGCAAAATAAAGGTTACATTTAATACGTTTTAATTTTAAAAAGATAAAAATGTCTTGTCGAATTTGGATTCAAACTCGGAAACAAAATTAGCAGTCGAAAATAAATGTCAATGTTTATTTTCATGGATATTTTACTCCATGAGGCGAATCACGTCGAGAGCGCAACAATATCCCCAAGCTCTCTTAAGTAAATAACTACTTAAAGAGTATTCTCAAAGCACTCGCGAGAGACGCAAACAAAACTGCTTTATATTAGCCTACTGCTGGAAGGCTAATGTATAATGAAGGTTAAGTTCTTCATTAAAAGTTTCTTGCTTGTTGAAAGCCCACTTTAACATAATAAAAAGCCATAATTACATGTGAAAGGGAAACTAGAGACAATGACGAGCTAATATAAAGCCTACGCAATTTCGCATTAAACATGAAACTGCCAATCGTTGAAAGGCAGCTGTTTCGAACCTGTTTGCAAAAAGCTGTCCAAATTAAAAGCTATTTCTACAAATGTGTGAATACAAATTGACACTATGTAAAACGGATGCACAGGCTGGTTTAACGCAATCATGGCTGCTAACACAACAGTTTTATTAAGCTCTGCTTTGCAAAACTATACGACGACCAAACCTTCAACTTGCCAAACTCTTCAACCTTTTCTGGATATAGAGGCTAGAGAGAATTTACCGCAATTCTACATAATAGCGTCAATATCGGCGTGTGTTGTTGACTTCATAATGTGCTTCACAACACTGATGTTTAATACGGTTGTCATTTTAGCAATATGGAGGACACCCTTGCTTCACCAACCGAGAAACGTTCTTCTCTGTTCCCTGGCAGTTTCCGACTTTTTCGTTGGTTTAACAACACAGCCTTCCTTCCTAGTAGCAGAAATTTCACTTCTTTTTGGAAACATGGAACTATACTGTTTGACAGTGTTTATTCATTTTTACACTAGTTGGATCTTCAATGGGGTTTCTTTCCTAACGCTTTCAGCCATTAGCTTTGAGCGATATCTCGCCCTGCGTTTTCACCTTCGATATGCCGAGTTAATAACAACGACCCGCGTATGCATTACGGTGATTATTTACTGGTCGATATGGGTTACGTGGATAACGCTTGAGTGGTTCTGGGCGAGAAACAAACTTCTGACCTACATACTTATCGCCCTTTGCATGTTGATAGCAACAATTGACGCCTGGTGTTATTTTATAATTTACAAAACAGTCAAAAGGCACAACAAACAAATTCAGGACTCGCAACAACATACCCATCAAAGCATGGTCCGATATCGACGCACAACAAATACAATGATTATTCTTATTAGCGCTTTTGCCCTAAGCTACTTTCCCTTTCTCATCACCACAGCAATTAGCGCTACGCAAGAGAAGGAAGACATGAGGACATCTGCGGCCCACTGTCTTGCCGTTGTGGTCATTTTTGCAAACTCTACAGCAAATCCGTTAATTTACTTCTGGCGAGTCGCCGAGCTTCGCGAAACCGCAAAACAAACTTTCAGGAAATTCTATCCGATGAAAATGGAACAGGAGGACGTGGAGTTAGATACTAGATAGGTCTGATGCTAAGACTCAGCTGTACACATTTGGCACCTTCGATTTCAGTCCCCTTGAAGAACTTCCCCT
Source organism: Oculina patagonica (assembly GCF_052425735.1). Classification (NCBI taxonomy): domain Eukaryota; kingdom Metazoa; phylum Cnidaria; class Anthozoa; order Scleractinia; family Oculinidae; genus Oculina; species Oculina patagonica. The sequence goes on from NC_135768.1 coordinate 17,225,214, forward strand.
TAAAGTTATGGGTGAGAATTTCATTGTGTATGAATGAAGTATCTGATCCCCTTGTAGATGATTTTCATTGTTATCATCACCTGTCTGTTAGACAATGTATTAATGTTGTAAGAGGAATTTAGTTGTTTACTCTTGATATTATTAACTATAGTGGGTTATAAGGACGTTTTGTTAATGCTGTTCTCGTTTTTCTATTCTAAAGAGTAAATAAACAAAATTGAAGGAATTCCAGTTTAAATTCATTTACAGAATTAAAGTTACGATATGGTAAATAAAATGTATGGCAAATGTCTCTCCTGCAGCGAGCACGATTCAATTGATAATAAATTCTATGAATGCCAAATTGTAAAGAACTTTGCAAACAACGTCATTGATTGGATTAATACTACCAATAATTGACAAGTTACTCCAACAATTAAAGAAAAATTATTTGTTATCATGTCTGGCCCATATGAAAAAGAAATATTAAAGTAATTCAATTATACGACCCTATTTATGAGATACTTCATCTATTCCGGTAAGTACTGTAATAAGCCGCCAAGATTGTAATAATTAAATTGATTCTGGTAGTGGTACTCTGGGGAATCGCAACTTAAGACGTCATATACCACATTGCTGTTTGTCTTTTTGTTATTTACATTCTGGGATTTGAGTGCTTATGAGGTCTACTTCAGCGTCATATGGCAGAACTGTAGGTGTAGGTATACAAGTAGCACAAAATATTAACATTGAAATTATTCCAAAATACGAATTTTTCTGATTGACTGGCACGAACCAAACGGTAGCTAATTCTTGAATTGATTTTAAGATTTATTTCGCATTGTGTTATAAGGGATATTAATCTGCCACTGCTTTAAGACCAAAGGATTGAACTTTAAAGATAACGGTAATAACCTTAACAAATACAAATCTCACGGGGTTGCCTTTTTACGATTTTTCTACTCGTTATTTTGCATTTTATAGTTTCTTACCTTTTAACAAGTACGGCCAGAAAAAAAAACTACCCTGAAGTTGACTTAATAGCTTAAATTTCAGCTATGCAAACCACGCACGGACTTAAAACTTTGAGCTTGAAACAATAATTCAATAATTGCCAAATTGTAAAAATTGCATTTTTGTCAAAATACATAATACGGTGATCTTATATATTATAAATAATATTGCCAGGAGCTCGAGAGCTTCCCCAATTGTTTTTTATTTAAAATTGAACGGAGTTTAAAATCAATTTGTTTATAGCACATGATACAATAATATCCTCATTTTTATGTAAAAAAGAGCGATCGTTTGTTCCAAACCCTGACAACAAGTGCCTTTTTTTAATAAAAATTAATAAGCAGCTTTGACAAAGAATCAGACATCCATTGTTTTGAAGCTAAATTGCTACATATAATAAAAACCTCCAAGTTATTTGTTATTGAAGTCCCCTTTGGAAGATTTTTAAATAAGTGATTGACCAAAATTGCAAGGTCACCAGAACTCTTATACGTTCGAGGTTAACAGCGAACGAAATAAACGAGCGTAAGTTCGAGGTTTTTCAGGAGAGCCACAATGGACAACGACAGCTTCTTAACAAACAAATCGGCGAGTAATTATTCTGCTCATCCTGATATTCTTGTCATCATAAATTGCGTTCTTAACGCCCCATTGATGGTCATATCCATTATTGGCAACACTCTGGTGCTAGCCGCCATGTTGAGAACTCCTTCGCTACGTTCACCGTCCATGATTTTACTTTGCAGTTTGGCTGTGTCAGACCTCCTTGTTGGACTTGTGGTACAGCCGCTTTACATTGCTAAAGAACTGACAGAAGATTTGTTTGTATTTCGAATTTCGTATTTTATGAGTTTTAGTTCTTGTGGAGTGTCACTTTGCACAGTAGCAGCCATAAGCTTGGACAGATTAGCCGCCATTCACTACCACATGAGATATGTTACCATGGTGACTTCACGTCGAGCTGTCTACACATTAGTGCATATATGGCTTACAATTTTTCTTGGGTTCGCTGTTTACCTTTTGAGTGTTTCTATTTATTTTATCTGTGTATCCGCTGTTATTGTTATTTGTCTGTTGATATCCTCATTTTGTTACATCCGTATTTTTCAAATTGTTAAACGACATCAAATGCAGATACAAGCTCAGCAACAGGCAGTGCAAAGTTCAGAGCTGGCTAGTAATGACTTAAACATGATGCGATTGAAGAAGAGCTCGATGAACACTTTTGTATTTTACGTATTTTTGATTTTATGTTATTTGCCAATGTTTATTTTCTTAATGCTTAATGTGATGTTACGAATAGACTGGACAAGCAAATCGCGCTTTTCTGCTACTGTGGTATTTATGAACTCGTCAATCAATCCATTTTTGTATTGTTGGCGTCTATGCGAGCTACGAACGGCAGTTGTAAGTACAGCAAGAAAAATGTTCTGTGCACAAGCAGGACAAGAGTAGATAAGAAAACTATGTCATTGGAGTTTTGAGCTTGAAAGCTTGTACAGATGTTTAAGCTTAACAATGCATTAGTACTAATCGAGTATACATTGAGTTTAATGATTGCAAGAAGTACCAGATAGAAAAGGCAAACACAAGGTAACAGATTTTGTGAGCTCGAGCCTGTCGGAGTTCCAACGTTGGAGTAAGAGTGATTTTTTTTCTCGAACCGTGAGATAGTAACTACACAAATAGATGCTTTTAGACTTTAATTTCGTTGTCTTGTTTTGTTTAGTTTCGACTAGATAGCACTAATGGTTACATGTTGCTTCGCGGTTGAATTAAAGTCACTCTAAATGTACAAAATGTAATAACCTTATTTAGACCTCTGCAAACATTTATAAAGCAGATATAAAAATGTACATACATAAATGTTTAACATAATTTCCTGTAATAAACTGTCGACATATTTAAGTTCAAAATTATGGAACATATAAACCATTAAACTATTTGCTTTAAAACATAAAATACCTTGCAGATCATCTACGATTTTTGGGCAGTGAATTCCACTGCCATGATAAATCCCGGACATTTTCCCTAATAATATGCTTGAAAAAAAAAGCTGAATGCTGATTTGCTTCAAAGGGGTGTCATTTTTTCACACTAATACAGAAAAGTTTAACGCGAGTGCAAAGTTACCTTCAACGGTTTACGGTTAAAAAGGAAGGATAATTTTGACAAAATTTTAGGTCATCTGCTCAACCTTAAATGCATTCTCGGGTAAGCCTAATTGTTCATCGAAGAGATATTGTTAATTTCACATAACCTGCTAGTTTATAACTGTACATCTAATTTTGTCTGATGAATACAATTTGTTATTCTGTTTTGGGACACTCAGGCAACATTCAAATGATATGCATTTTACCAACCAACGTTTAGGTTCGTTGGTTAAAATATAAAACGACCTGTCGAAGGTTTTGAGATTTGAATCCCAAATACCATTAAGTAAGCATCTTAAAGGAGCTACGTCAGGGACAACGCATCTTGAAAAAGCTGGCAAGTTTTTTCAAGTTTGTTGTTCGTAATCCGTCTTAATCTTTGTCAGTTAAAACCATCCTTGGTTACTTTTGCGTTTTTATTACTCCTTTGTTGTTTTTCTATGTTACAAAACTATTATTTTGAGGTTTCCTTCAATTCGGAAGTAATCAGAAAAATGACTTAACCCTATTCAGACCGGGGGGGGGGCTTTTGAGGCCCGCGCTGACTTTGAACTCTTAGAACTTTTTTAAGATTAAATCAAACGCTCCCAAACTTTCTGAGTTTTCCTAAAATTTATCTGGCAATAATTTGGTAGGATTGGATGATGTGTCATGAACTTGACATCACCATGGCAACGGCATTTTGACAGGCATGTTTTCCCAAATTTGTAATTTTACGTGTTTCTGTCAATAAAAATCAACTTAAATAGAATTACTTTTACATTTTTACGGGTTTAAAGCACATTTTTATTGATTTTGAGTACTTTGCAGTAATTTTGAGTGGTTTTCTGGCATTTTGGAAAGATTTTGAAATCCAAGATGGCGGATCCAAGATGGCGGCTGTTTTGACATCATTGTGTAATTGTCACGTGATGTGACGTCACCATCCCACGTGACGTATACCAAAAGAAAGATTTTTGGACATACAATACATCCTATAAGTTTCATGGTGATTGCTTTAATATTCTGGAAGTGAGATAGGGGGGCTTCCGAAGGCCCCCCCGGTCTGAGAAGGTCCAAAAAAGCCCGGTCTGAATAGGGTTAAAATATCGTATCATTGCTCCTTTAACTATCAATGGAAAATGTATTTCACCTGTTTTTTACCATGCAAAATAGTAGACCAGTACGAGACTTTCTGACGACTAACCACAACTCTTACTCTTCACTGCTAACGGCTGCTTGAATGTTGATGACTGCGGATTACCATCATTGAGATCCTGATACGGTCAGTGCAGCCCAGTCAATACTGTTATACATATTCTTCCTGATGTAGGTATTAAAATTCTTTAAATATTGATACCCATAACTTTAATCTAATTTTTATTGTTTTTGAAAGCATCCTCGGTGTAAATAAGCAATATCTTAGAAACGCAGACTTACTTCTTTATATTTGAACTATAGTATATATTATACTAACTAAAAAACTAGTTGAATCAAATTAAAATCCAAGGAAATCTTAATTGCAAAAATGTTGCCTTGTTTTGATTTTAATTAAAACATGTTTATGTTGGGGTTTACTAAAGGAAATATGGAAGGTATTGGTAGCGTTTACAGATCCATGGCTTATATTATCTTTTCACGACACCGGGTATGCCATAAATAGTTGATCTTTCTGGTCTTTTTTGAACTATTAAATATAAAGTGAGGAATCTGTGTATTTTTTATAAATTTGTAGCTTGTACGAAGACAGGGCAAGTTGTTGGTTTCCAGTTGTTGCTTTGTATCAGGTCGTTTTGGCAAACTCGTGTTCAATTTTTGATAAATAGAAGATTTTAGGGAAACCGGAACTCGCACGCGATTCAGCAGCAGCAGCGAATTCAAAACTAATTTTGCTTTTTAGGTTTATGCCCCATGCTGCTAATAACATTCAAGTTGCATTCATTAGTGGCCGGGCTCACGAGTCCTTTGATTTGGAAGGGATCGAGGTCGTAAAAAAAGAAGAATGGAACTCATGTTATATGAGTGCACCTTATTGACCTATCGCTAAAATATTAAGACTATTAAGTCTTACTTGGTCGGTGAGTTCCTTATGGAACTTATGTTATCTGAGAATAGCACATTAACCTCGTGCTAGATTATTAATTCTTATTTGGCTGGTGAGTTCCTTATGGAACTGATGTTATCTGAGGGCAGCATATTGACTTTGTGTCAGATATTTCTGTCTTACTTCGGCGGTGAGTTCCTTATGGGACTCGTGTAATCTAAGGGTAGCATATTGACTTCGTGCCAGATTGGGTGCTGAGTTCCTGCTCATGTTATCTGAGGGCAGCATAGTGTCCCCGTGCTAGATGATTCTGTCTTACCTGTGTGGTGAGTTCCTTATGGAACTCATGTTATCTGAATGCAGCATATTAAACTCCTGCTAGATAATTATGTCTTACTTGGGTGTTCAGTTTCTTATGGAACTCTTGTTATATGAGGGCATATTGACCTCGTGCTAGATTATTCTGTAGGTTACAGACTTGGGTGGTGAGTTCCTTATGGAACTCTCGTTACCTGAAGGAAGCATATCAACCTCGTGCTGGATTATTCTCTCTCACGTGGGTGATGAGTTCTTTATGGAATTCATCTTATCTGAGGACAGCATATTGACCTCGTGCTAGATTATTCTGTAGGTTACAGACTTGGGTGGTGAGTTCCTTATGGAACTCACGTTACCTGAAGGAAGCATATTAACCTCGTGCTGGATTATTCTGTCTCACTTGGGTGATGAGTTCCTAATGGAACTCATGCTATCTGAGGTCAGCATATTGACCTCAGGTTGCTTTAAAATCTTTATTGCTGAAAATGTAGAGTTTAATTTGTCCAGGGTTTGATTTTGTCAGGAATAAATTAACCGAAGCTTGGAATATTAATACCTCGTTTCAGGTATTAATCTGTCTCATTAATATTCATAATTCTATTTCATAAGTTAGTCCCGCTCTTTCCTGCTACATTATCAAGCCCTCCCTTGACTTTAATATTCAACAGGGTTATAAGTTAAATAAAGGTTGTTGAATTACAAAAGAAAATGTGTCAATCGTGAAATAATAATACTTACTCCCCTGCCTGATTTAGCGATTACAATTTATTAGAAATACTTGCTGATAATTTTGATGCAATTTGCGTTGAATAAAAAATATCCAGTGTCAACAATTAAAAAATACAGAAAATCTTTCTATGCAGTTATTAAGGCGTGGGCTGTAAAGGGAAAATATCGACCTTAGCTCATCACATTACGCAACGATAACAGGGACTTCCGTACGAAAAAAACTGTTATCTAACATTTTACAAATGTTGCAATATTTGAGCAACAACAGCTAATTGTATGTAGTCTTTGGCAATATACAATATTTATCATATGGTAATATAAAGGACGCTTCGTTTAATTTTGGCAAAATCTAAAGTGAGAGCAGTTGGGAATTGTTTATCTAATATTATAAAACATCGTTCCTCTATCAACATGATAGTATAACTGTAAAATCAATTATTTTATTCTACTGGTGTATTGCATATTTCTGTGTTACAAATTGATTAATCAGTTAGCGGAAAAGTAATTTGCCCGTTTTTTTAAAGAAACTGATATTTTCAATATCACTGCTTTGAAGTGAATTTTAATGAAATTCGTTCTCTCTGATTATCACGTATTACCTCCTACATAACTTGAGGATTAGCGGAAATATTAATTTCCTAAAGACGACATTTATTTGTGCAACAGATTAATTTATATGGAAAATAAAAACGGAAAGCTATGTTTTTAACATTTAGGCTGCATTCATTATGTATCCTACAGGGGGGCAGAGGATTTTAGGGGGGGGGGTTTCTCAAATTTTTAGAGTCAAAAAGGGGGATATAAAAATTGTTTAAATATTTCCTGGGGGGATGCTTATTTTTTGCAAGATTCTTTCTAGCTTTTGTAATAGTTTTAAAAAGTGAAAAAAGAAATGATAAGTACAGTTGCTTCTTTCAAAGATCGTAAGCAACAAGGGTACCTCTATTATTCTGAGAGACTACAGTACCTATTTTGAAGTTTTTCAAGGAGTGTTCCTGGCCTGTAGATGTAATGTTTCGATACAGTATAGAAAGTAAAACATCTAAAATGGATAAATTTAATGCAACCTCAGTCTAAGCAGTGCATCGTTATTGAATCAATGAATGCAAAAGAAAACAGTGTAATTCAGTGCACCGTCTTATGAAATTGAACAACAAATGTGCACTTAAATGTTCAATGAAAGGATACGAACAATATGACTGGAAAACTATCGCGTTCACGTTTGAAAATATGAACAAGCTTTACGTCGAAGAACTTAACAAATATTTAGACCATCATAAACTTTCTCTCCTTGGGAAGAAAAATGATAACATAAGGAGAATAATGGCACATGTCGCACTTGAGAGGAATGATGCTGAACGGCCGGAAAACGAGGGTGAAGAGGATGGCAACAGCGGAGATGAATCCGCGGACGAGTGTGATTGTGAGAGTGATGATGATGATGAGGTTGTTGCTTTTGTCGACGAGAGTGACAGTGAAACGGAGGTTCCTGTCAATACTCCTGGTAGTACTCGTACACGAGCTGGCGGGCTATTTATACCTAATTCGCGCTACTTAGACTGGCTGGCATAGGTATGACATAAACAGTCAAAGCTCTCTCGATGTTGTTATTAAACATGTCTCTTAAAATGTCAAACATATATAGTGTACTATTATACAGATATTTATTTTGATATTTCTTGTGAGGGAGGAGGAGGGGGGGGTATTCATTTTTCGGCTGATTGCTTGGGGGGATTATGAAAATTTGTATGGACCTTGGGGGGATATAAAAAAACGAGCCGCTGAAGAAAAAAATCCTCTGCTCCTCCTTTCGTTTGGTCTTTCCCGTATTAATAGGTCTATATACGTTACTATTTCATCAGCAACAATCGTTATATGTCTGTTAACATCCGCATTTTGTTACATCCGAATTTTTCGAATTGTCCAACGACATCAAATACAGATTCATGCTTAGCAACAGGCAATGCAAAGTTCAGACGATTGTGATAACTTGAACATGCTGCGGTTAAAGAAAAGCTCGATGAATTCCTTTCTATTTTTTATCTTTTTGATTTTGTGTTATTTTCCAATTTTTGTTCTGTTGATTCTGTTTGGCAAGTCAGACAAGGAATGGAACTTTGCTATCACTATAATGTACATGAACTCATCTATTAATCCATTTCTTTACTGTTGGCGTCTTCGTGAGCTTCTTCTTACTTACTGCCCTATACGCCCTTGGCGCTAAGGGCAGCGACAAAGTTTCTCCACACATGCCTGTCACGAGCTTTCTTTTCGATGTCTCCCCAGGTGTAATTAAGGGTTTTAAGTTCGCTTTCTATCGTCCGTCTCCAAGTTGTTCTTGGTCGTCCTCTCTGTCTTTTCCCTTCCGGTATCCAATGAACTGCTGTTTTTGGAATAGCTTTCCCTTCCATCCTAAGCACATGTCCTACCCAGCTCCAACGTCTCCTTCTTATGATATTCCTCATGTTCTCTTGGTGACATTGGGTAAGCAGATCTTTGTTGGAGATAACCCTTGGCCAAAAGATACGTAGTATTTTCCTGAGGGATTTGGTGTGAAAAGAGGACAACTTCTTCATGTCATGCTCTGTCATCCGCCAGCATTCGGACCCATACAGGAGTACTGGTAAAACACAACTTTGGTATATCGATAGCTTTGTTTCCTTACTATACTGTGCAGAGCTCCAGATAACATTCAGGTTGTTAAAAGTATATCGAGCTTTGTTTAGCCTACTACAGATGTCATTACTGGTTCCTCCAGTCTGACTAATTACGCTGCCCAGGTATGTAAACGTGGCTGTATTATGCAGATCTTGACCTCCCGCTTTTATTGGTGTTGGTGTAGCTACGTTGAGGGTCATAACTTCGGTCTTCTTTGTACTTATTCTCAACCCCACTTTCCTACCAAAGGTGTTTAACCGTGTTGTTTTCTCCTGTAGATGGTTGTGTGTGTGTGACAGCATAGCAAGATCGTCTGCAAAATCAAGGTCTTCTAATTTTGAAAGAAGTGTCCATCTGATGCCCCTTGGTTTGTCCTCAGTTGTTCGTCGCAGAACCCAGTCAATGACAATATTGAAAAGAGTTGCTGACATAACACACCCTTGTCTCACTCCGGTCTTAACTTCAAAGCCTAGCTCACACTTCCCGACACTACAGGTGAAATTGGCATACATACACTGGATGATGGAAACAATGCGTTGTGGTATTCCATAATGCCGCAAAATGCGCCAGAGACTGTCTCGATGGATGGAATCGAACGCCTTTTCAAAATCAACAAGCTTCGTGAGCTTCTAAAGGCAGTTAATTGTTACAGTAGCAAGAAAGTTAGTATGTAGAAACACACATCGAAACTAAAAAGGACGAAAAACAGCTATGTCCTTATTAATTTCGCTGTTGTAGCTGCGAAGTGTTGGAAGGTTTAACACATTTGACTTGCAACCCGGGTAAAATGCTCTAACCTGGCCATGCCTGCCTCGCAGTGTCTTCCTCCACTTAGGTGTATAATAGGTACCGAGGCCAAGATTAATAGTTGAAGAAGCTAAGTGAGTAATGGGAGATATATTGGTCTGTGCTGCACTTGAGAGTATCGTTAAGAAGGAATGTTGTAATGTTCCTAGCCGCGTCATGCAACAGAGTCAGGCACAAGTGAACGTTCCTTTCTTTGGGATTAAAACATACATCACCAGAGCTTTTTGCACAGGTATCAACTTAGGAAAACGAGAAAGCTTGGATAAATTTCTGTGCCAGAAAGGCATTTAGACAGTTTTACGTCAAAAGGTGTATTTTTGTTTTTTTTTGTTAGTTATGTTTTGCACTTTTCGTTCGGTTCATTGCCAGCCTCAAAGTGTGCTGTTAACATATTTAGATTTCATTGTAATGCGTTCCTTGTTGACTCTTCGTTTGCCTCTGATCGCCATTAATTTTATGACGAGTTATTAGACATAAAGGACATATCTAAAGAAATTGCTATTTTTCCTTGATTACCTTTTAACACTTTTAGCGCATGTTTTCTGCAGGTGACAACAAGGTAAACACTTTCTTATTAACATTTCCTTCCTGATAACGTAATAACGATTCGGTGAATATAAATCTATGGCAACATGATTAAATAAATCCAATCCAATTCCTGTAGTATTATAGGCAATAAACAGTTCAATTTATGATAATTTCAGCTAATTTCAACTACTTGTATGAAATTTTCCCGATATGATGTAAGACATAGAGTCCTTCCCCTGATCAAAAATCAGTAGTTTCGAAAAAATCCCTTGACCTGTTATTCTGTCTAAGTGTAGTAATGTATGCAGGGTCCCCAAGTGCAGTAGTATCAGAGTTACCAAAGAAAGCCTATTTTATTAGAAGCTCTAAAACTGAATTAAAAATCATAAGAAAATCAATAGAAATCTTAAGTCATTAGTTATTTGAAAATGAATAGTAGGCGCTGAAATTTAGGTTGTATTGTATCGTTCATCTATTTCATTATTTTCGAAGACTTTTGTTCTCTGAAATTCTTCTAAAAGTAAATTTAATTAGTAGAAACTCATCTGTGTTCTATTGTTTTTCGCTGATAGAACCTGACAATCGTGCGCGCGTTGCTCTTAAATAAACCCTTTCTTGATCTTTGGCTTAAAAACACGTCCAAATGTAGGTTTTTGAACTTTAATCCTTTAGAGTTTCTACTAAAATATCAGACTGATCGTCGTTATCTATGAGAGCGATTGTCAACTCGGCTGCGCCGCCTAAACTATTGTGAGCTACCTTAAACTTGAATTAAATAGACTTCGTTTTCAAAAGTTAAAAATAGCGAAGTATGAAATCAAATTAAAAAATAAGACAGTCTTCTTTCTTTGCATCTATTATTTTAACCATAAAAAACAATTTTTGTTTTAAATGTCAAAAAAACTAATTTTTGCTTGACACTGTTGGTGTAGCTGCCTTTAGTTCAAAACTGAGCCACCTTTGTATCAAAACTAATGAAAAAAATTCAAATTAAAAAGCACAGCAAATTCATGCAGAACTTCATGCAGAAGCTTTGTATACTTTTGGGCGGGATGAACTGTTATGACTGTCAGTTCCATTGTAATAAAAAATAATCAATGATGGGAAAAATCAACGCTTATAATCCTTTACAATGGCCTTTATTACAAAAGCCTTGGAGATGAAAATTAAACAAGAACTAGAGACCAACTCAAAGGAAGCTGATTATTATTGGAAGCGGACGATTTTTTGACCACAACGAAGTTAAAACCAATTTTTTTTTATCAAGTTGGGGTTTTTAAAAGAAGAAACACGATGGACAACAACACCTTATTAAGGAACAAATCAGCAGCAAGGGATTACTTTGACTTTGAAGAAAATACTCATATTGAAAATATCGTCATCATATATTGCGCTCTCAATGCACCACTGATGATCATGTCTATTGTTGGCAACGCTCTGGTGATAGCAGCAATTTTGGGAACTCCTTCACTTTCTTCGCCGTCTACAACACTGCTCTGCAATTTGGCCTTCACAGATCTTCTTATTGGGCTTGTTGTACAACCCCTTTTCATCTTTAACGAGCTTATGCTCGATCAATCTGTATGGTACACTTATGAAATCCCGTCCTACATTTTATGTGGCATTTCTCTTTGCACAATGACAGCCATTAGCGCGGAAAGATTTTCTGCTCTTCACTACCACATGAGATATGTTACCATAGCAACTACATCACGTGTTTTGCTCGTGATAGTAGCAATGTGGCTTATCATTTCTTCAGTTTCAATTTTTCTTTACCTATGGAAGAGGCTAATATATTTTATAGTAGCATCGGTTTTCATCATAGTGTGTCTGTCGATATCTTCATTTTGTTACATTCGAATTTTCCAAATTGTTCGACGACATCAAATACAAATTCATGCTCAACAACAGGCGGTGCAAAGTTCAGAAGTAAGTAATAACATAACCCAGTTGAAGAAAAGTGCCATAAACACTTTTGCGTTTTATACTTTTCTGCTTTTATGTTACTTTCCAAAGTAAATTGTTTTAGCTCTTGTTGGAATGACAAAAATGGACTGGCAAAGGGTATTTAACTTTGCTACCACTTTAGTATTCTTAAACTCTTCCATGAATCCACTTTTGTACTGTTGGCGTCTCAGCGAGCTTCGAAGGGCAGTTGTAAAAACAGCAAGAAAGATGTTATGTACAAAAACTGAGTAAAATCCAAACAGCCGAACATTGTTTCTATGCAAGACTGGATGCAGTGTAGGTGCAGTTCTTTCGACTTCTCCGAGGTCAAGAATAAGTAGTCACTCAACGGAGATATGTAATATCATTTTGAAATATTTTAGTAAAAATTGTCTAGAATCACATTTTTTGCTACTATAATTAGCCCTTTAGAGAATATTCTAGACCTTGGAAGTGCTTGTGTATAAGAGCGAGAGTTTGAAAAGAAACAAGCTAAATAAAGCTATTATGGTCATCTTCACAACAAATTATCTTTGATAAATGCAAAATACTGTCAAGTGCGTTTCTGAAGAAGAGCATCTCGGAAAAAACATATTCACTACCCTTTGGAAGTACGTTAATTTTTATTGCAGCTTTAAGCAAAACAGGCAATTTCAAGTAAAAAATTTTAGAATGGCACACTTTGCAACTGAGCTCCACATATATGATGATAATATATTACGTTCGTTTGGTGATTCAACATGCATATAAATGACATTCACATAATGTGCTTCGTAGGTGATGTGCAACGGGATAACCTAAGACATCATGGGTTTTGAAGCAGCTGCGTCACGGATTGCTTATTTGAAAAGTTCAGCCTAAATTTTTCAAGTTGGTAGTAACTTTTTCAAAAATGCTTCTCAGTTTTTCCAGGTTAACAGTAAATTGCCGGGGTTTACATCGATTTAAAGATTATGTTTTGAACCACATTTTTTTTAATTTAAAGATATCGTGACATGGCGTCTTTTATGTTACCAGTGAACAACGCGACAAAAAAAACACAACAGAAACATAACTACATAACATAATGATATGAGGACAAAAACTGATCTTTGCTTTATGTCGTTATGTCTATGTCGTTAGCTCGTAATGTCGCTAGTGTGAACTAGGTCTTAGACTCCGTTAACCAGTCATATGAATAAAACAATTCAGTTGTGCAGTAAAGTTAATTTTGAATCTTCGTAGATTGGCTTATACCAATTTTAATGTCAACGCCACCATTAAGGCACTCAAAAAGTCTCCCCATTGTTTCCGATTTAATTCAATTGCAGGTAGAAAAACTGACATCTTGTCATACCAGTATGATAAGCTGCAGTTTTAGCAAGTTTAATTATAACAGCCGTGCATTGTTGTGTTTTAAAACATCTTCCTGTGGTATTGAAAAAAAAAAAACAGTTTGAAGCTACTGAAATTATATACATGCTAGAATGAATCTGAAAATCCGGCAAACAAACTCAAATGTAAACATTTTACAAAGTTTGATTGGCGACAACATTTGAACGACGAATTCATCAGTTTTAAGTTCTACTTTGGTAAAATCTGTCGTGATGCTTAACCATACATTTTCGCTTTGGGATGAATCAGCAGATGGTGGAGATTTTGACAACGAAGAAACAGCAACTTGTATTACTACTATCGTCGTTGTCAACTGTGCCCTGAATTTTCCACTGATGCTAATATCAATTTTTGGAAACACAATGGTGTTACATGCGGTTGCCACAACGTCTTCGCTTCGTTCGCCGTCCTTAATTCTCCTGTGTGGTCTCGCTGTTTCAGACTTGGTTGTGGGTTTGGTGGTTCAGCCGATTTACATCGCCAAAGAGCTTACATCGGATATTATTCTGCTAGGAGTAACAAGAACTATGGGATTTTCTTTTTGTGGGATTTCCTTCGCGACAATGGCAGCGATAAGTGTTGATCGTTTTTTGGCACTTCGATATCACATGACGTATAACATGTTTGTTACTACAAGGCGTGTTAAATTAATCTTGATAATAATATGGGTTATTCATATCCTGTTGCTGTCCAGCGTTAGCTTTTGGTATCAACCGGTTAATTTTTACATCAGTCGTGTTTTAATTGCCGTTTATATCATAGCCTCTACTGTTTCTTACATTGGCATATATCGAATCGTTCGTCGCCATCAGTTGCAGATACTCGCTCAACAACAGGCCGTGGACGTGTCAACTGATGAAAATTCGTATAACCTTCTGTCATCAAGCCAAACCGCAGTAAACACTTTCGTGTTTTACATCTGCACAATTTTTTGTTATTTTCCATGGCTGATTTACAGGATTTTTTACAGTCATATCTACGTCACAAATCCGAACACAGCTTGGGTTTTTACAGCAACTTTCCTATTTGCTAATTCTGCCATTAACCCCTTTTTATACTGCTGGCGTCTTCGTGAACTTCGAGTCGCTGTTTTGAAGACAGTAAGAAAAATGTCATGCAAATGCATCAACTGAAATAGCAAAAGGATTGACTATTAGCAGAGACAGGTCTTATTTGTTATTACTCCTTAAGATACATTATTCAGTCGACAACAGTCACCTCTGTTAAAGTTTTAATCTTCTAAAATATTGTAAATTGTTCTTGAACCTCGTCGAATATTATGAACACAGAAAAACTCTATCCAATATGAAAATTTGACGACTATGTGTTTTTCCGATGTTTTTGCGTTTGATGAATAATGCATAATATATATTTTTGTCCAACGTTAACGCGATATTGATTTTAAAATCTGAGGGCCTAAGGCATTTCATGAAGTCGAAGATTAGTATAAAATTTCTCCTGTTCAATGAAAACCACGCAATATTACACTGGCAGTTCTACCCAGTGTTCCTATTTATCTTAAACAGCATTTGGTTGACAGCAACGGCATAGACGTTCAACGATTCGAAGTTTAACATTTTAAAAATATTATAAAGGTGATTATTTACTATGGTCTGATTGCTTTTGAGAACAAATTTATTTACATAGATGTTCAAGCAAGGTAAATGTGCATGTGATTTTCATTTGAATATTTTCAATATTCTTTTTTCAAGAAAACAAAGGTTAAGGATCTTCTTACAAGAAGATGATCAAAATAAAGGTGAATTCTACTATCCTAATAAGAGAACATTTTAAGATACAATTAAAATGTAAAACCGCGACGTTTCGAAGATATCTTGACTCCATTATCACGTTAAAATGACGGTTGTAGTTTAGAATTTAGTATATTCTAAATATACTCTGTCTCTTTCTATGTATTTAAAATACGAAACTACAACCGTCATTTTTACTTGATAACGAACTCAAGAAGGTTTCGAAACTTCGAAGTTTAATTTTGCTTATTTTCATTAGTAATTCTACTGTTGTCATAAAAAACACATTGGAGTAAAGGCTTTTAAGAACTTCAACGAAAGATTAGTAAAAAATCAGCTTGAGGACATAGACATCATTAGCATAAAGCTAAGTGCATGTTTGTGAGATAACAGAAGATTATTTGGAAAATAAGGGCAAGTCGGAAAAACGATATTGATGGGAGGTCTATTTACCAACTACTGTAATCGTTCTTACTGAAAAGGGACGAGAAAGCATTTTAATGCGTTGAATAGAGTGTTTTTCGTATATTATTTATTTAAAAGAAAACCAAAATTATCACTCTGGCCAATCTCAAAGGTCACAGATGATACAGTGAACCAATCAAAACTTGAAGAAAATACAGGTAGCCGACGCGAAGTGCGGGAAAACGTGTGTAGGCGAGTCACGGGTGATTTTGGTTTCATCTATGATTTGTTGAAGAGATTGCGCGAGCTTTTAAAACCAATCACAAAAAAAGGTAAAGCAAAACTACTCCAATGCAGATTACTTTCGACATTCAATGGAACTTCTACTGTCCTGTCTATTGGCGCTGTTGAGTTCGCCTAGATTGGTCTAGATTACTTGCTTTCGAACGGCTGTTGTATGAGCGCAGTAATGAATATTGAATACCATACCAGTCGTAAAGGTATTTTGACTGGTCTACTTCAAAAGCGTACAGGAATATTAAAGATTCCAATTTTTTGAACGGCAGTGATAAATACTGGTCAAACGAAAAATTAATTATTTTCGATGTAATTTTAAAAAATAGCGACAGTTATCAATGATAACGTCATAGTTGGCTATTTTGTTGACAGGCCCATACTAATTTTCTATCTGTTTGTACTGTGCTGTGCTGTATCGTGCTTTCAAATAAGAATGTTATTTTTGTTACTAACAGCTATGGTTCTTTGGTTCATGAAAAGACAAGAAGGTAATGTTAACCACTATGAGGCAAAGGGCGACGTTTTTGCCCCCGCAGGGTTCCGGCCCAGAGGCCGGAACCCGAGGAGGCACCTTAGAAGTCCCCGCGTAGGTAGGTAAAATGTGTGCATTTAGTGAACGGTACCGGAAAAAATCTCGATTTTGGTCAAAGCGGCTCGCAAAGGATTGCCCAAATGCTCGCAAAGGATTGCCCTAATGCTCGCAAAGGATTGCCGGAACGCTTGCAAAGGAGCAACGGAAGTCAGTACCGCAAAGGATAAAAATAGCCGTCGCACTGTGATCACAAGAAACATCAGTTGCTTGAAAAAATAGCTGAAACGTGTACCTGAAATTGAAATGATACCGAAAATGACATGGAAGGCATAACAGGCATATCATCCGGGGACAAAGAGTTTCTTATTTCAGTCAGCGACTGAACGTCGTGAAAATAAGTGGAAACCGTATACATCTTACGACGAGTAATAAACAAAAGCGTAAACTTTGTCATGACACGGTAATTCGTTTCGGTAACAAACTGTCAGTTTATTTGATCCAAAGAGTGGTTGAATAAGGAGTAAAAATTGTTTTTTCGAATCGTTGAATGTGCCATATTTTGTTACTCGTGGAACTGTTGGGCTTTTTGGCCTGAAAATTATTGCGGTAAGTTCGTTTTGAATGTTATAAGCCCGGACGGAAATAAGCTTGCGTGTTGTCACCACGAATAATGTGTTACCATGTGTTATTTCCGCTAGCTAATATATTCGACTTTAACTTGTAAATTTATTAATTAGGACGCAACGGTGTCACACAACAAGAAATTCCGCAGCAAACAATAACGTGACGTAGATGGCACAGAAAAAAGAAGCCTAATTTATAGTGCAGTTCATCGGCATCAATAAATAAAGGCGACAAAAAGACTCCACTAATCTTATTTTAGATTATTGCTGTAAAACAAATTATAAAATGGCGGGGGCAGCTAGTGAGAACTATTACTAGTTAAAATAATTTAGGCGTGTAATCACCCTAAGACAACCCTTTAACTTTAATTTTTTTTCTGGCTATTTTATCAGTCAAATAGCCCAATTTCGATATATTAAAATTCAGCCTAAAACAATAGACCTCAGGACGAGGCTCCGGGGACTAAACTATAGATTTCGTGGGGTTTATTCCCCGGAGCCTCGTAGTGATGTCTATTGTTTTAAGCTGAATTTTAAAATATCGAAATTGGGCTATTAATGTTTGTTGTTAGCCCATGGAATAAATAAAAACGAAACTCTTAAAACGGCTTATTAACTGTATCAAAACTTTAAGAAAGTGCGAGATAGAAGTTGTGTTCCCATAATCCTAGCTGTATAAACACAGAGCACTGCACGAGCAGAGAATTCACAGTTTGATAATCGCAATAAAAGAGCGATTTCCTTCCTTTATCTCACTTCATCATTTATTAAAGACAGAAAGCACTTTATTGTTTCGTATTTCTATCGATTTCATGAAACTGGGTGAACTCGAAAAAGCTGTGGAAATGCTCAACTACAGCTCTTGTTTCCACATCATTTCTAATCTCCTCCAAACTTCCACTCTTAGGGCCTGTTTACAAGATTCCGGAATGACTTTCATTCCAGAACGAGTTCCTTCCATCCCCATATATTTCTCTGTATCAGTTTACCGAGACAAAAGTCAAGTCTTTCCGGAATGAGTCCATTCTGGTTTTCATTCCAGAATGGAATTTTCGTTCTGGAATGACATTTCATTGTGGTATCATGTAAACACAAAACAACTAATTTACTTCCGAGGTAAAACCGCATCTCATGAATCCGCATACGGAGTCCACAGTTTGAACTCGAGCGAAAAAACCGTAATAGCATTTCCTGTTTAGCCCAAAGAAGCAGCTCTGTGGTCAAATTATTCGTTAAAATAGTAAATGTGGTCATAAATGGGCACAATAACATGTTTGCGCGAAACCTGCGCAATCTTTGTTTTTTATCTCGCGCGAAAGCCACGCACGTGAAAACGCATAAGGTTGAGCCGGTCGACTCTATCATGTGAATGCAGAACGAACTTTATTCCGGAATGAGTTTCGTTCCGGAATGAAAGTCATTCCGGAATCATGTAAACAGGCCCTTAATTTAGCTCTTGTTTATAGAGCTATATAATGCTTTCCATTCCACTCTTAAATTAACTCTTGTTTGTAGAGCTGCATGAAAACATGGAAATGATTTCCATTCTTAGTCAAAATTGAAAATATATTTTTTCCTTTCTCACTTTTTGGAACTCTCCATAAATTAAATGAAAAACAACTTTAACGTACGTAGAATAATTAAAGGGAACCAAGCTGTCCCCGAATTATCACAAGACAACTTGGTTGGGCGATTAAGGTTAAAATATTATTAATATACTGAATTATTGAATATGCATGAAAGATCGCCGTTATGCCTACAGCGAAGTTTCTAACACGTTGGCGGACAGCGAAAACGCTTAGTTAATTATAGACTCATGAGGTAAATAAACAGCCGTGACGCCTTGTTGACTCCTAAGTTGTTAATTTTATGCCCCTGCAAGTCTGCAAGGGCAACTGCAACGAAAGCCGCATTTCACTGCCGAATTTCACTTCTTCTTGTCGAAGCACGCACTAGATCTTCAACAATCGGCGTCACATCAAGCTAATGGTTGTTTACCATTTTTCCAGCCGTTTCCAAAAATTCTGGTTTTAGGTGGGACACGAATCTTTGGTTCATTCCGTTCCGAATGGAAATTCGTTTTGCATCATCTGTATTAGGTCCGCCTTACAGCTTTTACGACCGTGTTAAATTTCGCAGTTAAATTGAAATGGCGGGATCTTCAATAGGAATCTTCATATTGAATACATTCTTCATGAACGGAAGTTCCCAACCGAAATTTCCGTATTTTTTTGTAAATGGTAAACAACCAAATATTCCCTGGTGGAGTATTTTCCTTGTTCGCTTCGCCTGTCTTCAGAAAAATATATTAACCAAAGAATAATTATGTTTAGTAAATTTTCTCAATGCTGCAAAATAGTTACATTTAATATGATGTTTAAAAAAATATTTATAATATAAAAATGTCTAAAACTTCAAACTCGAAAACAAAAGTAGCAATCGAAAATCATGAGGCGGAACACGTCCTGAGAGTGCAACAATGACGCCAAGCTCTCTTAAGTAAATAACTACTTAAATAGTATTCACAAGGCACTCGCGACAGACGCAAACACAATTGCTATTTAGCCTACTGCTGGAAGGCTAATATAAAGTGAAGGTTAAGTTCTTCCTTAAAAGTTTCTTCAGTCTTGTTGAAAGCACTCTCCTAACATAATAAAAAGCTATAATTACACGTGAAAGGGAAACTAGAGACAATGATGAGCTAATTTAAAACCCACGCAATTTGGCATTAAACATGAAACTGCCAATCGGTGAAAAGCAGCTGTTTTGAACCTGTTTGCTAAAAGCTGTCCAAATTAAAAGCTATTTCTACAAATGTGTGAATACAAATTGACACTATGTAAAACGGATGCAGAGACTGCGTTGACACAATATCATGGCTAATGCAACATATTTATTAAGTTCTGTTTCCCAAAACTATACGACGACCAATTCCTCAACCTGCCAAACTCTTCAACCTTTTCTGGATATAGAGGCTAGAGAGAATTTACCACAATTCTACATAATAGCGTCAATATCGGCGTGTGCGCTTGACTTCATAATGTGCTTCACAACACTGCTTTTTAATATGGTTGTCATTTTGGCAATATGGAGGACACCCTTGCTGCATCAACCGAGAAACGTTCTACTCTGTTCTCTGGCAGTTTCCGACTTTTTCGTTGGTTTAACAACACAGCCTTCCTTTCTAGTAGCAGAAATTTCACTTCTTCTTGGAAACATGGAGCTATACTGCTTAGCAGTGTTTATTCACTTTTACACTAGTTGGATGTTCAATGGGGTTTCTTTCCTAACGCTTTCAGCCATCAGCTTTGAGCGATATCTCGCCCTGCGTTTTCACCTTCGATATGCCGAGTTAATAACAAACACCCGCGTGTTCATTACGGTGATTATTTTCTGGTCGATATGGGTTACGTGGATAACGCTTCTGTGGTTTTGGGCGAAAAGCAAACTTCTGACCCACATACTTATTGCCCTTTGCATACTGATATCAACAATTGACGCCTGGTGTTATTTTATAATTTACAAAACTGTCAAAAGGCACAACAAACAAATTCAGGACTCGCAACAACAAACCCATCAAAGCATGGTCCGATATCGACGCACGACAAACACAATGATTATTCTTATTAGCGCTTTTGCCCTAAGCTACTTTCCCTTTATCATCACCACGGCAATAAGTGCTTCGCAAGCGAAGGAAGACATGAGGACATCTGCGGCCCACTGTCTTGCGGTTGTGGTCATTTTTGCAAACTCTACAGCAAATCCGTTGATTTACTTCTGGCGAGTGGCAGAGCTTCGCGAAACCGCGAAGCAAGCTTTCAGGAAACTCATTCCGAAAAAAGTTAAACAGGAGGACGTGGAGTTAGATACTAGATAGTTTTGGTGCCAAAGTTTAGGTGTACACATTTGGCACCTTTACAGAGCCGTACCCAGACTTTTAATGTTAAAACATAGACGAGGCAAAAGTTGTAAGCTCTGTGACACTATTTTCAGCTTTTTTATGAGGTATTTCTTCCGAAAAATCAATCATGTTCAACGGGGGATCATTTTCCCACCTCAAAGTATTCTTTTTAAAAAAATATATTGAGTTAAAATCTAGACGAGGCAAGCGCCTCGTCTTGCCTCTTGCTAGGTACGACCCTGCTTTAGTCCCCTTGTAGAACTTCCCCTTATAGGTATGGGTGTATAATTGAAGTATCTGATTCCCTTGTTGATGATTTTCATTTTTGAGTTATTTTTTTCAAAACATAGCTCTTAGTCGGCGTGATGGGCCGTGTAGTCAGTCAGTCACTCAGTGACTCAGTCAGCAAAGTATGTTTGTTTGTCACACCAATCAGATTTCAGGTAGTATCAGAACCAATCAAATTGTAGTTTATAAGGGGGAAGCAATCTGATACGATACAGTTGTAGTGAGCGATTTCGTTCGAAGATTTTAGGTTTGTAGGAGTAGGAATTGGTAAGTTGTGAATTAACCCTGGATTAAAAACGTGTTTTTTGTAACGCTCACCTGCTTACAACGCACACGCCGTCAGCAAACGTCCCAACACAAACTTGTTATTCGTCTTATTCGAGCGTTCGTTTTGAAGAGGCTAGCTTTCCTGACCGTGGTAAAAATTACATAAAGCATTTGCACACAGCAGATTTAAAGATTAATGTTGTCATTATGATGTTAACCCTTAATATGCTAAGTCCGGATTATTTCGGGATTTGGATGAATGGCCATTCAACCACTTATGACGTCACCAATTTACACGTCAGCAGATGTTTGTGACGTGCAACTTATAGAGTTTGGATAGATCTTTCCACAGGAGTGTCCATCTTGAACATTGACTGCATTCCGACAGAGCTAATCGAAAAAAACTTGATCAGTTTTTGGTGTAAAATTGGTGCTAAAACAGGCCAATATACCCGTACTTGATCATGGTCTCCTTTCCAGGGTTTCCATTGATTAAGATCAAAACTTTTCAGGCCAGTAGAAGGCGTGCACACAGTAAATGATAGAGAGAAGAAGAAAGCATGCATGCAGAGAAAAACGAAAAGCAAAGGAGCAAGGAAAAAAATCGGAACGGTTCAGCAAAAAAAAACAAATTTTGGCTTATGCGCATGCGCCAAAGTAAAAAGTTGTACATTTTTACATGGAAATGTCATCAAAAACTTAATGCAGTGTCAGAATGTGCATTCTAGCAAAGTTTAGAGAAATTTAGGACCGTAGAGCCAAGAAAATCGATTAACGGTTAAAAAAAACGCGTTTTTGGAGTAATTTTAGCATATTAAGGGTTAATACTGCATGTGGGTATATTTACAAAGAGTCAAAGAAATGGAAAGGAATCTTCTTTAAATTCCTAAATATTGCTGAAGCTCCCCTACAAATTCGTACTAAGCTTTATCCATCAAAATTGTTGGGTCGGATGCGATAGAGCGCAAAAGACGCAATTGTTTATACCATTACGATCCACCTTAAGATCAAAACTGTCGACAAAATTCCAAAATAAAAAAGCACAGCAGATTTATGTAATTATATCTGTTTTGCTTTACTTAGTTTTGTCACTATTCTCTCTAACGGATGTTTGTTAACTTTTCTTTGGAAAGCAATTAAAAAATACAGCGGGATAAAATCTTCTGACTGTAAAAAAAAAATCCATAAGGGGGCAATCAACACTGATAATCTATCACAATGGACTTTATTACAAAAGCCCTGGAGATAAAAACTAAACAAGAACTCGAGACCAATTCAAAGAATGTCGATTTTTCTTGCAAGAGGACGATTTTGTAACCACAACGAAGTTAAAACAGAACTGATTTTCGTTTTTTAAGTTGGCTTTTTTAAAAGACGAAACATGCTGAACAACAGCACCTTAATCAGGAACGAATCAGGAAGGGATTACTTCGACTTTGAAGAAAATACACATCCTCAAAATATCGTCATCATATATTGCGCTCTCAATGCACCACTGATGATCATGTCTATTATTGGGAACGCTCTGGTGATAGCAGCAATTTTGAGAACTCCTTCGCTTTCTTCGCCGTCTACAACACTGCTCTGTAATTTGGCCATCACAGATCTTCTTATTGGGCTTGTTGTGCAACCGCTTTTCATTACTTTTGAGCTTATGCGAGATCACTCTTGGCAAAATTATGAAATCCCGTCATACAGTTTATGTGGGATTTCCCTTTGGACAATGACAGCCATAAGCGCGGATAGATTTGCGGCTCTTCACTACCACATGAGATATGTTTCCATAGTAACTATATCACGCGTTTTGTACGCGTTAGTAGCAGTGTGGATTATCATGTTTTCGGCTTCGATTTTTCTTTACCTGTGGAACAGACTGATATATTATATAGTTACATCGGTTTTCATCATAGTATGTCTGTTGATATCCTCATTTTGTTACATTCGAATTTCCCAAATTGTTCAAGGACATCAAATACAAATCCACGCTCAGCAACAGGCAATGCAAAATTCAGATGCTAGTAATAACATAAACATAACCCAGTTTAAAAAAAGTGCAATAAACACTTTCGTATTTTACGCTTTTCTGCTTTTATGTTACATTCCAATGTTTACTGGTTTAGCTCTTCTTGGAATAACAGGAATGGTTTGGCAAAAGGAATGGAACCTTGCCACCACTTTAGTATTCTTGAACTCTTCAATTAATCCACTTTTGTATTGTTGGCGTCTTAGCGAGCTGCGAAGGGCAGTTGTAAAAACAGCAAGAAAGATGTTATGTACAAAGACAGAGTAAAATCCAAACAGCCGAACATTGTTTCTTTGCAAGACTGGATGCAGTGTAGGTGCGGTGTTCACGTCCACTCAGAGGTCAAGGAAAAGTAGTCATTGAACGGTGACATGTAATGACATTTTGAAACGTTTAAGTATATGCAATAATTTTGATATAAAATCACATTTTATGCTACCATTAATTATTAGTCTTAGTGTTTGTGTACAGGAACGAGACTTTCATTCTGATGTGACGTGTGTAATGTTTAAGAGTCAACGTTATGGAATAAACCAGTTTGTTGCTGTTACCAGCTCGCGATTTTGAGGTCTGTCTGGAAATAATCTGCTTGCTCAACAACGAGACTCGTACTAACACAATATTTCGTAGAATATAGGTCAAGCAACTTATCATATGCGTTAATAGCTGGTCAATTAAATATGTTTCTAATTAATAAAACAAATATTTGAGCGCTTCTGAACCAGAGGATCATTGAAAAATATATATATTTTTACTACCTTTTGGCAGTAAGTTTAGGCAAAACAGGCAAATTCTTGTTATAAATTTTGAAATGGCACGCTTTGCTTCTGAATCCCACCTATGTGATTACAGTTTATTGAATTGGTTTGGTTATACATTACACACACAGATAACATTCACATAATGTGCTTTATGGGCATTTCAGCGCATTAGCAAAAATATCATAAGTTTTGAAGCAGCTGCGTCGCGAATGGTCCATTTTAAAAAATTTAGCCTTAATGTTGCAAGTTGGTAGTTAATTTGTTTAAATAGTTTTGACAATTTTTCCAGGTTAGCAGTAAATAGTAGAGGTTTACAACGATTTGAATTTAATATTTTACAACAGGACATGACAACATAACAGAAAAATAATAACTAAAGCATAACGACAAAAAAACTGATCTATTCTCAATGTCGTTATGTCTTCGCCGTTATGTCGCTAGTGTGAGGCAGGCCTTAAACTCCGTAAACCGGACATATAACTAAGACAATTCAATTTCGCAGTAAAGTCAATTTTGAATCTTCGTAGATTGGCTTATTAATACAAATTTTAATGTCAGCGTCATCATTTAGACACTCCAAAAGTCTCCCCATTGTTTTGATTCAATTCGATTGCAGGTGGAAAAACTGACATCTTGTCACATCAGTATGATAAGCTGCAGCTTTAGCAAGTTTAATTGTAATAGGTGTGAGTTTTTGTGTTTTAAAACATCTTCCTGTAGCATTGGAAGAAAACAGTTTGGAATTACTCAAATTATATGCATGCTAGACTGAATCTGATAATCCGGCAAACAAACTCAGGTGTAAACATGTCACTGCGTTTGAAACGCATTCAAGAATGGCGACAACATTTGGATGACAAATTGCTTAGTTATACCTTGGTAAAATCTGTCGTGATGCTAAACCATACATTTTCGCTTTGGGATGAATCGGCAGATGGTGGAGATTTTGACAATTATAAAGAAACTGTAACCCGTGTTACTACTATCGTGATTGTCAACTGTGTCCTGAATGTGCCACTGATGCTAATATCAATTTTTGGAAACGCAATGGTGTTAGCAGCGGTTGCCACAACGTCTTCGCTTCGTTCGCCGTCCTTAATTCTCCTGTGTGGTCTCGCTGTTTCAGACTTGGTTGTGGGTTTGGTGGTTCAGCCGATTTACATCGCCAAAGAGCTTACATCGGATATTATTCTGCTGGGAGTAACAAGAACGATGGGATTTTCTTTCTGTGGGATTTCCTTCGCGACAATGGCAGCGATAAGTGTTGATCGTTTTTTGGCACTTCGATATCACATGACGTATAACATGTTTGTTACTACAAGGCGTGTTAAATTAATCTTGATAATAATTTGGGTTACTCATATCCTGTTGCTGTCTAGTTTTCAATTTTGGTATCGACTGGCAAATTTTTATATTAGTATTGTCTTAATATGCGTTTATATTATAGCTTCTACTATTTCTTACATCGGCATATATCGAATCGTTCGTCGCCATCAGTTGCAGATACTCGCTCAACAGCAAGCAGTGGTAGTGTCAACTGATGAAAATTCGTATAACCTTCTGTCATTAAGCCGAACTGCAGTAAACACTTTCGTATTTTACATCTGCACAATTTTTTGTTATTTTCCATGGCTTATTTACAGGATTTTTTACAGTCATATCTATGTCACAAACTCGAACACAGCTTGGATATTTACAGCAACTTTGCTATTTGCTAATTCTGCCATCAATCCCTTTTTATACTGCTGGCGTCTACGTGAACTTCGAGTAGCAGTTATTAAAACAGTAACAAAAATGTCATGCAAATGCATCAACTGAAATAGCAAAAGGATTGACTATTGACTACTCCTGAAGATACCTTATTTAGTCGACAACGTTCGCTTTTTCTCTATTAAAGTTTTAACCTTTTCGAATTTGTAAATAGTTCTTAAACCTCCAGCGAATATTATGAGCACAGAAAACGCCATTCACTATAAAATTTTGAAGACTGTGTGATGTTTTAGCGCTTGATGAATAATGCATTATATATATTTTTGTCCCACATTAATGCAATATTGATTTTAAAATCTGAGAGCCTAAGGCATTTTATGAAGTTGAAAATGATAAGTGTAAAATTTCTCCTGTTCAATGAAAACCACGCAATATTACACTGGCAGATCTATTCAGTGTTTCTATTTATTTTAAACAGCATTTGCTTGACAGCTGCAGAATTAAAGTCCATCGACTAGGAGTTTTACATTTTAAAAATATTAAAAAGGTGATGATTTACTATGGTCTGATTGCTTTTGTGAACATATTTATTTACATAGATGTTCACGCAAGGTGCATGTGCATATGATTTTAACGTGTATGTTTTCACTAGCTTTTGTTTCTTCAATGAAACAAAGGTAAAGGATCTTACAAGAAGATGATCAAAATATCGGTGAATTCTACTGTTTCAATAAGAGAACATTTAGAGATACAATTAAAAATTAAAACCACGACGTTTCAAAGACATCTTGACTCCATTATCAAGTTAAAATGACGGTTTTAGTTACGAATTTAATATATCGCCCTTCTAAATACAAAACTACAACCGTCATTTTTACTTGAAAAGTAAAACTAGAAGTGAAGATGTCTTCGAAACGTCGAAGTGTTATTTCGCTTGTTTTCATAAGTAATTCTTTTTTTGTCATAACAAAACTTTGGAGTAATCAAAGGCTTTCAAGAGCTTCAACGGTAGATTAATAAAAAACTCAGCTTGAGTACATACACATAATTAGCATAAAGCTAAGGACGTGTTTGTGAGTTCACTAAAGCTAAAAATGACTTGGAAAATATAATAAGTCGGGAAACGATATTGATGGGAGGTCTATGTATGGTATGGTCTTTTCTTACTGAAAAGGCACGAGAAAGCATATTAATGCAAGCGCTTTTCGTATAAAGGAAAACCAAAGTTATCGATCACAAAGGACACAGACGATCCAGTGAACCAATCAAAGCTCGAAGAAAACATATGTAACGGACGCGAAGCGCGGGAAAACGGACGTGGCTTTGTTTTCACTTCTGATTGGTCGAGGAAGAAGCGCGAGCTTTAAAAACCAATCACAAAACAAATTAATGCAAAACCACTGCAATTAAGGATTACTTCAACATTCAGTTGGAAACCGCTGTTGAGATCTCTTAGATTACTTGCTTTCGCACGGGTGTTGAGCGCAGTAATGTATTTTGAATGCAAGCTATCTTTAAGTCGTAAAGGTATTTTGACTGGTCTACTTTAAAATCGAAAAGGAATATAAAATTTTAATTTTTTTG
The DNA here is from genome assembly GCF_052425735.1 of Oculina patagonica. Classification (NCBI taxonomy): domain Eukaryota; kingdom Metazoa; phylum Cnidaria; class Anthozoa; order Scleractinia; family Oculinidae; genus Oculina; species Oculina patagonica. The sequence continues at coordinate 17,252,886 of NC_135768.1, forward strand.
ACCAGGAGTAATGAATATTGGTCAAAGGAAAAATGAATAATTTTCAAGGTAAATATGAAAAAAGCGACAGCTATCAAAGATAACGTCATAGCTGGCTACTTTGTTGACAGGCCCACATACTTATTACTAGTCTGTTTGCGTTGTGCTGTATGTTAATTTTATACATCGTGTTTTCAAATAAAAATGCTATTTTTGTTACTATCAGCTATGGTTTATTGGTTCATGAAAAGACAAGAAATGTAATGTTAACCACTACGAGGCAAAGGGCGACATTTCTTAAATTAATTTAGGCGTGTAATCGCACTAAGACAACCCTTAAACTTAAAAAAAAATTACTGGCTTTTTTATCAGTCAAATTAATGTTTGTTGTTAGCCCATGGAATGATAATAAAACTCTTAAAACGGCTTATTAACTCTATCAAAACTGCCAGAAAGTGCGAGATAGAAGTCGTGTTCACATAATCCCAGCTGTGTAAACACAGAGCACTGCGCGAGCAGAGAATTCACAGTTTGATAATCGTAATAAAAGAGTGATTTTCCTTCCTTTACCTCACTTTATCTTTTATTGAAGACAGAAAGCACTTTATTTTTTTTGTATTTCTATCCAGTTCATGAAACTGGGAGAACTCAAAAAAGCTGTGGAAATGCTCAACTACAGCTCTTGTTTCCAAATCATTTCTAGTCTCTTCCAAACATCCACTGTTTACATAATTCCGGAATGACTTTCATTCCGGAACGAGTTCATGCCATCCCATATATTTCTCTGTATCTGTTAACTTGATACCGAAACGAAAGTCAAGTCATTCCGGAATGATTTCATTCCGGTTTTCATTCCGGAATGAAATTTTCGTTCTGGAATGACACTTTCGTTCTGATATCATGTAAACACAAAACAACGAATTTACTTCCGAGATGAAACCGCATCTCATGAAACCGCATACGGAAAAAAAGTAATAGCATTTCCTGTTTAGCCCAAAGAGGCAGCCCTGTAGAAGCCTCAAATGTAATAATTGGCCACAAATGTAATAACGCCCTCAAATGTAATAAGGTTTGACCACAAATGTAATAACGCCCTCAACTGTAATAAGGGTTTGACCACAAATGCAATAACACTCTCTAGTGTTGTTCAGGGTTTGGTCACAAATGTAACAATGCCTTCAAATGTAATGGGCTACAGGTATCAATTGGAAGAATTGAAACAGCTCATTTTATATTAAGACCTACACTTGTGTAAGCGAATCAGATTGCTTTATTTATTTTACTCTTTCGCCAAAACAGCGCTGTTTACTGTTTTCACTAGATGTTGTAAGCAAACGGAGTAATCTAAATGTTGAATTTCTAAAGAGGCATTGTGCTCTATTCTATAAATTTGATTAACACGGAAGTACATGGGGGGTTGGATGCACCTTCTCTTGAGGTTTTTTGGAGTTTTGAAAAGAGGATTTTCTCTTTTGTGCCAAAATATCAGTAGCTGTTGATTCATTCCTTACGAAATTTTGATATGCCATGAAAATGCCATAATTACAAGAAGGTCTGGCCAAAAATCTTCATTTGTTGCATTTTTCTTTATTTATCAAGTAATTGTCTGTGATTTCCTTAATTTCAAATTCCATAAGCATTTCTGACTTGATGTCCGACTTTTTGTTAATGACGAAATCCAAGATGGTGTCGCTCATGACGTCATCTGACGTCACGAGCCTATAAAAAACATGTCATCTTGTAGAGTAAGCCAAGGATCTTCACTTGGCACAAAACAATTTCTCTTGGCTTTAATAGCGGAGCTCCCAGCGGCCCGAAGGGCCGCAGAGCAGAGCCCCATACCCATAGAAAATGAACAGACCCATGCTTTTGGTTTTTCATGGTCATCATGGCTAGCGGCATGGCTCGCGGGCGCGTGCGACGACGACGACGAAGTCGCCCCAACATGGCGGCCATACTCCAGAAATCGTTTAAAGGTTATGGTTAACGCCAGCTTACATCTTTGATATTGGACATCCATGTCATGGTCAATTGACAGCTGTCAAAGCAGGGTATCAACTGACCAGTATCACATGACCATATCGCGGGCTCACATATAGAACTCATCGAGGTCGAATGTTTTTTGACGTTTACCGCTGACCAAATAATGGTTTACATTGGATCGCGGGCTCAAGTGCTATATTTTTCCTGTTATTGGTCAGTAAATCGGGAGCTCCGCTTTTAGGCTTGGCTAAATCTATTTAATAGAACTATAAGAAAACATAGAAACGCTTTCCATTCCACTCTCAAATTAACTCTTGTTTGTAGAGCTGCATGAAAACACGGAAATGATTTCCATTCTTTAATCAAAATTGAAAATATATTCTTTCCTTTCCCACTTTTTGGAACTCTCCATAAAGTAAATGAAAACAACTATAACGTGCGTTGAATAATTTTAAGGAACCAAGCTGTCACCGAATTATAACAAGACAACTCATTTGGGTACTGATTAAGTTAAAGTGTTATAGAATTACTGAATTATTAAATATGCAAGAAAGATCGCCGTTATGCCTGCAGAGAAGTTTCTTACGCTTTGGCGGGACAACAAAACGTTTAGTTAATTATAGGTTTTTAAGGCAAATAAACCGACGTGACGCCTTGTTGACTCCCAAGTTGTTAATTTTATGCGCCTGCATGTCTGCAAGATCAGCTGCAACGAAAGTCACATTTTACTGCCGATTTTCACTTCCATGGGCAACAGAATAAACCGACTTTCTTCTTATCGAGGCATGTACTTTAACTTCAACAATCGGTGATGCACATATAATTCATGGTTGTTTACCAAAAAAAAAACAGAAATTCTGGTTAAGATGTAAATGGAAGACAACTTTTTGGTTTATTCCTTTCCAAATAGAAATTCTCGTAGCATCATTTCCACTAGTTCCGCATTTAACCTTTTTTCAAATTGAATACATTTTTCCTGAACGGAAGTTCCCAACCGAAATTTCCTTATTTTTTTGCAAATGGTAAACAACCAAATATTCCCTAGTTGAGTATTTTCCTTGTTCGCTTCGCCTGTCTTCAGAAAAAAAAACATATTAACCAAAGAATCGAAAAGAATGATTATGTTTAGTAAATTTTCTCAATGCTACAAAATAGTTACATTTAATACGATGTTTCAATTTTAAAAAAAGATAAAAAATGTTTAAAATTTCAAACTCGAAAACAAAATTAGCAAAATTAGCAATCGAAAATCATGGGGCAATCCTGAGAGTGCAACAATATCGCCAAGCTCTCTTAAGTAAACAATTACTTAAATAGTATTCACAAGGCACTCGCGACAGACGCAAACACAACTGCTATACATTAACCCACTGCTGGAAGGCTAATATAAAATGAAGGTTAAGTTCTTCCTTAAAAGTTTCTTCAGTCTTGTTGAAAGCACTCTCCTAACATAATAAAAAGCTATAATTACACGTGAAAGGGAAACTAGAGACAATGATGAGCTAATTTAAAACCCACGCAATTTAACATTAAACATGGAACTGCCAATCAGTGAAAAGCAGCTGTTTCGAACCTGTTTGCTAAAAGCTGTACAAATTAAAAGCTATTTCTACAAATGTGTGAATACAAATTGACACTATGTAAAACGGGTGCAGAGACTGCGTTAACGCAATATCATGGCTAATGCAACATATTTTTTAAGTTCTGCTTCGCAAAACTATACGACCAATTCTTCAGCATGTCAAACTCTTCAACGTTTTCTGGATATAGAAGCCAGAGAAAATTTACCACAATTCTACATAATATCTTCATTATCGGCCTGTGTTGTTGTCTTCATAATGTGCTTCACAACACTGCTTTTTAACATGGTTGTCATTTTAGCAATATGGAGGACACCCTTGCTTCATCAACCGAGAAACGTTCTCCTCTGTTCTCTGGCAGTTTCCGACTTTTTTGTTGGTTTAACAACCCAGCCTTCGTTCCTAGTAGCAGAAATTTCACTTCTTCTTGGAAAAATGGAACTGTACTGCTTGGCAGTGTTTATTCATTTTTACACTAGTTGGATGTTCAATGGGGTTTCTTTTCTAACGCTTTCAGCCATCAGCTTTGAGCGATATCTCGCCCTGCGTTTTCACCTTCGATATGCCGAGTTAATAACAAACACCCGCGTATTCTTTACGGTGGTTATTTACTGGTCGATATGGGTTACGTGGATAACGCTTGAGTGGTTCTGGGTGAAAAACAAACTTTTGAACTACATACTTACTGCTTTTTGCGTACTGATATCAACTTTTGTTGCCTGGTGTTATTTTATAATTTGCAAAACTGTCAAAAGGCACAACAAGCAAATTCAGGACTCGCAACAACAAACCCATCAAAGCATGGTCCGATATCGACGCACAACAAACACAATGATTATTCTTATTAGCACTTTTGTCCTAAGCTACTTCCCCTTTATCATCACCACAGCAATAAGCGCTTCGCAAGAAAAGAAAGACATGAGGACATCTGCGGCTCACTGTCTTGCCGTTGTGGTTATTTTTGCAAACTCTACAGCAAATCCGTTGATTTACTTCTGGCGAGTGGCAGAGCTTCGCGAAACCGCGAAGCAAGCTTTCAGGAAACTCATTCCGAAAAAAGTTAAACAGGAGGACGTGGAGTTAGATACTAGATAGTTTTGGTGCCAAAGTTTAGGTGTACACATTTGGCACCTTTACAGAGCCGTAACCAGACTTTTAATGTTAAAACATAGACGAGGCAAAAGTTGTGAGCTCTGTGACACTATTTTCAGCTTTTTTATGAGGTATTTCTTCCGAAAAATCAATCATGTTCAACGGGGGATCATTTTCCCACCTCAAAGTATTCTTTTTAAAAAAATATATTGAGTTAAAATCTAGACGAGGCAAGCGCCTCGTCTTGCCTCTTGCTAGGTACGACCCTGCTTTAGTCCCCTTGTAGAACTTCCCCTTATAGGTATGGGTGTATAATTGAAGTATCTGATTCCCTTGTTGATGATTTTCATTTTTGAGTTATTTTTTTCAAAACATAGCTCTTAGTCGGCGTGATGGGCCGTGTAGTCAGTCAGTCACTCAGTGACTCAGTCAGCAAAGTATGTTTGTTTGTCACACCAATCAGATTTCAGGTAGTATCAGAACCAATCAAATTGTAGTTTATAAGGGGGAAGCAATCTGATACGATACAGTTGTAGTGAGCGATTTCGTTCGAAGATTTTAGGTTTGTAGGAGGAGGAATTGGTAAGTTGTGAATTAACCCTGGATTAAAAACGTGTTTTTTGTAACGCTCACCTGCTTACAACGCACACGCCGTCAGCAAACGTCCCAACACAAACTTGTTATTCGTCTTATTCGAGCGTTCGTTTTGAAGAGGCTAGCTTTCCTGACCGTGGTAAAAATTACATAAAGCATTTGCACACAGCAGATTTAAAGATTAATGTTGTCATTATGATGTTAACCCTTAATATGCTAAGTCCGGATTATTTCGGGATTTGGATGAATGGCCATTCAACCACTTATGACGTCACCAATTTACACGTCAGCAGATGTTTGTGACGTGCAACTTATAGAGTTTGGATAGATCTTTCCACAGGAGTGTCCATCTTGAACATTGACTGCATTCCGACAGAGCTAATCGAAAAAAACTTGATCAGTTTTTGGTGTAAAATTGGTGCTAAAACAGGCCAATATACCCGTACTTGATCATGGTCTCCTTTCCAGGGTTTCCTCTGATTAAGATCAAAACTTTTCAGGCCAGTAGAAGGCGTG